>NC_133510.1:27637000-27940000 GCF_049354715.1 Callithrix jacchus | reverse complement strand
CCCCGTCTCTACTAAAAATACAAAAAATTAGCTGGGCATGGTGGCACGTGCCTGTAATCCCAGCTACTCAGGAGGCTGAGGCAGGAGAATTGCCTGAACCCAGGAGGTGGAGGTTGCAGTGAGCCGAGATCACGCCATTGCACTCCAGCCTGGGTAACAAGAGCAAAACTCCATCTCAAAAAAAAAAAAAAAAAAAAAAAAAAAATATATATATATATATATATATATATATATTTCTAAAAGTGACAGATATGTCTCAAGGGAGAAAATGAGGATCATGAGAAAATGAAACAATTTCTCTCTGTATTAATTATATGTACAATCCAAATCCATCTAATAGTTGGTGGCTGTAAATTTATTCATTTTCCTTCTACCCTCCCTCCTTCTTCTGATTATCTTTCTAAATTCACTTAGAAGCAGCAACTACCAAAAAAAAAAAACCCCACGATAGTAGAGTAGAGAAGGGATGGGTATTGTATTTAAGGAAGATATAGGCCCTATAAGTACCATGCAGCAGTAAGGACCAGAAACAAGAAGATTGCTCACAGCAGCCCCAGTAGAGTTTAATATCAGATCTTGAGGTGAGTCAAGAAGATCTAAGAAAATTATACCTGAGTCTACCAGAGTTGTCTGTTTCCACTTTTTTTATTCTTCATTTCCTCATCCTCTATTCACTTTTTATGTGTAGTTAAATATTCATTTTATTGTAACTCCAGATAGCAGTCAGAACTTAATGTTATAGTACATTATGGTTATGTTTTATTAATCATTTGCTTTTTCCTTGAACTTAATAATTGCATTTTTTAAAAACTGCTTAGGGGGGTCCAAAGTGGCTCCCACCGGAGGTCATGGCACTTGCGAAGGCGAGGTCATGAGTTCAAGGCTAACCTAAGCAACCTTATAAGCTCAAACTGATTGGCAAAAAAAAAAAAAAAGAACTGCTTAGTTTTCTTTTCTCTATTACAATTCTTCCCACACCTTCCAATATTCTATTAGTCCAGTTTTCCAAAGATCAGTCAAACTGGGTGATGTATTCATTTCAGTTCTAAAATAAATGAATTATTTTAATTTTGCAAAGACTATTACATGTAACTCCATATTATGAAATTTGAATATACTGACATTTTCAAAGTAGAATGTTTAAGTGTGTAACTTTCTAATAATATGTAACCATAAAAAAGTAGGTAAATAATAACATCTTCAACTGAGAGTGCTTTGCTAGGAGGCAGTAGAACTTAGTAGCTAAGTGTCTGGCATTAGAGCGACTAGCTTTAAATGCTGGCTCTGCCACTTACTAGATGTGCCTACCAGAAACAAGATATTCAACCTATTTGCACCCTAGTTTTCTGATCCATAAAATGGATATAATAGTACCTAACTCAAGGACTGTTTGAGCTTAACTTAAATAATACATGTAAATCACTATCATATATATTGCCTGACACCCAGTAAATTATCAGTAAGTAGTAGGTATTGTTTAGCACAATAGCAAAGGAAGAAACAACTTAAAAACACTAAAACACTTCATCTAATGTTTATGTATGAAAATATATGCACATAAAATGAACAGGAAAATGATAAGCTGAAATAAAGGCATTTGCAGCATGGATGGCAGGCCAAAAGGTTAATACACTTAATATGTAATAAACCTTAGGTAAAACAGAAAAGTAGGCAAAGTACATAAATTGGCAGTTTATAAAAAAAAAAAAAAAAAAAACCAGGGCCGGGTGTGGTGGCTCAAGCCTGTAATCCCAGCACTTTGGGAGGCCGAGGCAGATGGATCACGAGGTCAAGAGATCGAGACCATCCTATCCTGGTCAACAAGGTGAAACCCCGTCTCTACTAAAAATACAAAAAATTAGCTGGGCATGGTGGCGCGTGCCTGTAATCCCATACTCGGGAGGCTGAAGCAGAAGAATTGCCTGAACCCAGGAGGGGGTTACAGTGAGCCAAGATTGCACCATTGCTCTCAGTCTGGCTAACAAGAGCGAAACTCGTTCTCAAAAAAAAAAAAACAGATGATAGACCAGCCTGGCCAACATGGTGAAACCCTGTCTCTACTAAAAATACAAAAATTAGCCAGACGTGATGGCAGACACCTGTAATCCCAGCTACATGGGAGGCTGAGGTGGGAGAATCAATTGAACTTGGAAGGCAGAGGTTGCAGTGAGTCAAAGTCACACACTGTTCTCTAACTTTGGTGTTAAAGTAAGACTCCATCTCAAAAAAAAAAAGATATAAAAACTTATCTGCCCTCACTTGGAAAACATGTTCATATTGCTGGGCACGGTGGCTCATGCCTGTAATCCCAGCACTGGGAGGTAGAGGCGGGTGGATCACCTGAGGTCAGGAGTTCGAGACAAGCCTGGCCAACATAGCGAAAGCCCGTCTCTACTAAAAATACAAAACATTTAGCCGGGTGTGGTGACAGACACCTGTAATCTCAGCTACCCAGGAGGCCAAGGCAGGAGAATCACTTGAACTCGGGAGATGGAGGTTGCAGTGAGTCAAGATTATGCCACTACATGCCACCCTGGGCAACAAGAGCGAAACTCCATCTCAAAAAAAATGTTGTATATTAAAATACAATTGTATACCAAAAAAAGGAGAAGACAGCCAGGTGCAGTGGCTCACACCTGTAACCCCAACACTTTGGGAAGCCGAAGCAGGCAGATCATGAGGTCAGGAGATCAAGACCCACCTGGCCGTGGTGAAATCCCATCTCTACTAAAAAAATATATATATAAAAAAAGAAAGAAGGCCATGGTGGCTCACTCCTGTAATCCAAGCACTTTAGAGGCCAAGGCGGGCAGATCACCTGAGGTCGAGAGTTCAAGACCAGCCTGACCAACATGGTGAAACCCCGTCTTTAAAAAAAAGAAAGAATAAAAAAGGAGAAGACATAAATTACTAATATCAGAAATGAAAAAGGGGCCATTATTACTGACTCCATGGACATTAAAAAATATTAAAGGAATATTAGTCACAACTCTATCTTCACAAATAAGATCACTTATATGAAAATAGACCATTTCCTTGAAAGACACAATCTATTGAAACCCATGCAAAGAGAAATCGATAATCTGAATTAGCCAATATATAGTAAAGAAATTTAATCAGTAATTAATAACCATCCAGAACAGAAAGTACCAGGCCCAGATGGGTTTGCCTGTGAATTCTACTGAACATTTAAGGAAAAAATGATACCAATTCTGTACAATTTCTTCCAGAAAATAGAAGTGAAGGGAGCACTTCTGAACACATTCTATGAGACCAGCATTAATCTGATACCAAAACCAGAGAAAGACATTAAAAGAAAGGAAAATGCTGGGTGCAGTGGCTCACTCTTGTAATTCCAGCAGTTTGGGAGGTGGAGGCAGGTGGATCAAAAGGTCAGGAGTTCAAGACCAGCCTGGCCAACATGGTGAAACCCCGTCTCTACTAAAAAATACAAAAATTAGCTGGAGGTGGTGGCATGCACCTGTAATCCCAGCTACTTGGGAAGCTGAGGCAGGAAAATCGCTTGAACCCAGGAGATGGAGGTTGCAGTCAGTGAGCCAAAATCGCACCACTGCACTCCAGACTAGTGACAGAGTGAAAGTCTGTCTCAAAAAACAAAGAAAGGAAAACTACAGACTCATATCTTTCACAAACATAAATCCAGAAATTTTCAACAAAATATTAACAAATGAAATCTGACAATGTATAAGAAGAATTATGCACCATGACCAAAAGCATTTTATTTCAGGTATATAGGGTGGTTCAATTGATTTGAAAGATCAATTAATGTAATTTATCATATCAACAGGCTAAAGAAGAAAATTGTATATGCTTATATCAACAGATGCAGAAAAGCAGTTGACAAAAGTCAGCACTCATTCATATTTTAGAGAAAAAAACCTCAACAAACTAGGAGTAGAGGGGAACTGGATCACAACTTCATAAAGGATAAATGCAAAATAACTAACCTAACATCATGCTTACTGTTAGGAAACTAGATTCTTTCTCCCTAAGATCAAGAACAAGGCAAGGGAGTCCTCTCTGTCTCGCTACTGCTATTCAACATTGTACTGGAAGTCCTCACTAATGCAATAAGGCAAAAAAAAAGGAGAAGGAGAAGAAGAAAGAAAAGAAAAAAGAGGAGGAGGAAGAGAAGGAGAAGAAGAAAGGTAAACAGATTGAGAAGGAAAACTTTGTTCATAGATGACGTGATTACGTAGAAAATTCCAAAGAGGCTGGGCAAGGTGGCTCACGCCTGTAATCCCAACACTTTGGAAGGCCGAGGCAGGTGTACCACTTGAGGTCAGGAGTTCAAGACCAGCCTGGCCAACATGCTGAAACCCTGTCTCTGCTAAAAATACAAAAATTAGCCAGATATGGTGGCGCATGCCTGTATTCCCAGCTACTGGGGAAGCTGAGACAGGAGAATCTCTTGAACCTGGGAGGTGGAGGTAGCAGTGAGCTGAGACTGTGACTTTGCATTCCAGCCTGGGCAAGAAGAGTGAAATTGTCAAAAGGAAGGAAGAAAGGGAGGGAGGGAGGAAGGAGGGAAGAAGAAGGGAAGGGAGGAAGGAAGAAAGGAAGGCCCAAAGAATCAACAGCAAAAAACTATCTTGGAACTATTATAGTAAGTAATTATAGCAATGTCTCATGACACAAAGTTAGTATACAAATGTAATTTCTTTCCTATATATCAGCAATGAACAACTGGAATTTGAAATCAAAAATACACCATTCATATTTTTACCAAAAAATTACTTAGGTATAAATCTAAGGATCTATATAAGGATAACTACAAAACTGTGATGAAAGAAATCAAATCACTAAATAGATGGAACAGCTATTTCATGCTCATGGATAGGAAGGCTCAAATTCCTCATGCTACTGGTTCCTCCTGAAAACTTGATCTATGGATTCAACACAATCTGCATTCAAATATCAGTGAGTTATTTTATGGATATTAATAATTTTATTCTAAAGTGTATAGGAAAATTTCTCCGGAGAAAAAGTTAAAAAATAAAAATAATTAAAAAAAAATAAAGTTTATAAGAAAAAACAAAAGACCCAGAATAGCCAACATAATATTGAAAAAGAACAGGGATGAAAGACTGACACTATTCAGCACTGAGTGTTACTATAAAGCTATAAAGATCAAGAGGGTGTGGCATTTGTGAAGGAAAAGACAAAGAGAACAATAAACTTATATAAATACAGTCAACTGATCTTTGACAAGGAGCAAAGGCAAATCAATAGAGAAAGACTAATCTTTTCAACAAATGGTTCTGGAACAACAGGACATCCACGTGCAAAATAAGAAAAAAATTAATCTAACACAGACTTTGCACCTTTCACAAAAATTAACTCAAAGTGGGATCATCGACTTAAATGTAAAATATAAAACTATAAAACTTCTGAAAGATAACAGAAGAAACCCTAGGTGACCTTGTGTTTAGTGGTGAATTTGTAGATTCAACACCAAAAGCACAATCCATGAACAAAAAATTGATAGATGAGACTTCAATAAAACTAAGAACTTTTTGGCTTGGCAAAATATACTGTTGAGAAAATAAAAAGGCAAGCCACAGTCAGGGAGAAAATATTTGCAAATATATCTGATTAAGAAGTATTATCTGGGGCCAGGCACTGTGGCTCAAGCCTGTAATCCCAGCACTTTGGGAGGCTGAGGCAGGCAAATCACAAGGTCAGGAGGTCAAGACCAGCCTGGCAAATATGGTAAAACCCTGTCTCTACTAAAAATACAAAAATTAGCCAGATGTGGTGGCAGATACCTGTAGTTCCAGCTACTCGGGAGGCTGAGGCAGGAGAATTGCTTGAACCCAGGAGGCAGAGGTTGCAGTGAGCCAAGATTGCGCTACTGTGCTCCAGCCTGGATGACAGAGCGAGAATCCGTCACAAAAAGAAAAAAAAAAGAAGAAGACGTATTACCCAAAATATCAGCCTGGGCAACATGGTGAAACCCCATCACCACAATACAAAAAAAGAAAATGAAAATTAGCCAGGCGTGGTGTTGTGAACCTATAGTCCCAGCTACTCAGGAGGCCTAGGTGGGAGGATGGCTTGAGCCCTGGAAGGTTGCAGTGAGCTGAGTTTCTACCACTACACTCCAGCCTGGGCTATAGAGACAGAACTTGCCTCAAAAAAAGAAAAAAAAAAAGTTCTGTCCAAAATATGTAAAGTGTTAATATTTAACAATATGAAAGCAAACAACCCAAGTGAAAATATGGGCAAAAGACCTGAATTAACACCTCTGAATAAACACCTCACCAAAAGAAGACATATAGATGGCAAGTAACCACATGAAAAATGTTCAATACCATATGTCATCAGGGAATTACAAACTAAAACAATGAGATACTATTCTACCCCATTAGAATAATTAGAAAATCAGAACACTGACAACACTAAATGCTGGTGAGGATGTAGAGCAACAAGAACTCTCATTTGTTACTGGTAGGAATGCAAAATGCCACAGCCACTTCAAAAGACAGATTGGCAGCTTCTTACAAAGCTAAACATAGTCTTAACATAGAATCCACCAATTGTACTCCCATTTGCCCAAGTGAGTTGGTACTTATCCAAATGAGCTGAAAACTTATGACCACCCCAAATATTGCATTTGAATGTTTGTAGCAGCTCTATAATTTCCAAAACTTGGCAGCAAACGTCCTCACCAAATGCCTTGCTGATATTAGTACAGTGTCCCTACCAAATTCCACTGCTCTGCTGGACCAGTAACGCTAGTCCACGTCCATTCAGATCACTGTAGAATCAGTGGAAAAAATAATAATGAGACTTAAACAGTAAGAGACCTATGTGATGTGAATTAAAAGACACAGTTATTCATTGAAATTCTATTTCCTCTGTGTTCTAAAAAACAAAATAGACATTTGTTTGAAGTTATTTGAAAGGTTTTTAAAAAGTTTTGGATAGTATGGTTATTGATACTGCCCAGCAGTATTTTGTTATTATTCTTCCTTAACAAACGAAGAATTTTTTTTTTTTTTTTGAGACAAGGTTTCACTGTATCATTCAGTCTGGAATGCAGTGGTGCGATCTTGGCTTACTGCAGCCTCAACCTCCTAACTTTAGGTGATCTTCCCACCTCAAACTCCTGAGTAGCTGAGACTACAGGTGTGAGCAAACACACAGAGCTAATTTTTTGTATTTTTGTAGAGATGGGGTCGCACCATGTTGCCCAGGCTGGTCTTGAACGCCTGAGCGCAAGTGATCTGCCTGCCTCCACTTCCCAAAATGCTGGAATTACAGGCATGAACCACCGCACCAGGCCTGAAAGCCAATATTTTTAAGTTCATCTTTGAGAACTGGTATGTGTAAACCCGAACATCTATCTGAAAACAGGCCATTAAGCTCTGCCTAATTATGAAGAAATATTTAAAGCCGTTTAGATCAAGTACCATATTGCTTAGTATATTGAGATTACAAATATACAATTATCTATAGTCATTGTAAGCACCACAAATAAAATATAAATAGCACTTAGAGAATACTTATCATTCAGGCTTTGCGAAACTGATTCCAATGTGCTACAAAGATAATGAGAATTCATTAAGAACTCTTTGCACATAATGGAAGGGTTAATATTTGCCAGGACAGGAAGTTGATACTCAAGAGAACATTCAAAGCTTCCCTTCTTGGACTGGTAAAAGTCTGGAAAATTATGTCAAAATTTTCCTATCAAGAGATGATACTGCATTGCAGAAGCATGTGAGCTTCCAGGTTATGCCAGACTGGATGTTGCCTGGGAAACCATTACTGGTTTTTGCTACAGCTAGAAGAGAAGTCTGTTCCTAAGACGAAGATAGTTTCAGAACTTTCTGTCTCCGGTTCCTTCACAGCTTCTGCAGTCCTCACTGCTTACATGTCTTCTACCCACAGCCCCAGTTTGATCTGATTCTGTGTGGTCCCTGATTCCCAGATATTTGCCTGAATTTGACTCCTTCACATCTAGACATAATTAAAAAGAAAAAATTTAAAAACAGTTGCAAAGCTGCAAAACTGTTTGGTTTTACCTATGCAGCATCTTTTTATTTGAGCAAATGTTTAAAAATAAGAATACAGCTCAAAAAAATCTATATTTACAGTTTTTTTTTAAAAAAATGGAATTTTGGCAATTTAAAGCCGTATTCCCTCATGAAGTAATCTGCTAGAACAGAGTGCACTGTGCCACTCTGTGACACCAGTTTGCCGTAGTCCTCACTATTCCCAATTGTTCCCAACACTGATCTTAGGTTTTATTATAGTGACGTTATCCCCAGCAGCAATTTGGAAAGGCTCAGAATCCTGCAGCCTCCAGCTGCATGAGTCCTAAACCATAATTTATAATCTGGTAGCTAATATGTTAGTCCCGCAAAGGCAGTCTAGTCTTCAGGTAGGAAGGAGGTTTGTTTTGGGAAGGGCTATCTATCATCTTTGTTTCAAAGTTATACTATAAACTAAGTTTCTTTCAAAGTTAAGAAAGAATCTTAACTTTGGGGCAATGATCACTTGAGGCCTGGAGTTCAAGACCAGCCTGGTAAATACAGTTCAGCCTATACCCAGGAATGGTGTAACAGGTTGGAAGTTACAAGCAAGGTGGAGTCAGTTAGATCAGATTTCTTTCATTGACATAATTTTCTCAGTTATAATATTTGCAAAGACAGTTTCAGTAGTGTTTTTATGAAAAGGAGGAAAGAAATAAAGAGAGGGAAGAAGGGAGAAGGGACCAGAGGAAGAGAGGGAGAGAGAGAGGAATGAAGTCAAAAGAAGGGACAATGACCACTTAACCACCCAAGGGGTTCACCTTGCCCGCAGCCTTGACAGAGCCGTTTCACCAAAATAAGGGAATAGCAATGAAGAAAGAGTAATTCACACAGAGTCGACTGTGCAGGATACCAGAGGTTTATTATTACTCAAATCAGTCTCCACCAGCATTTGGAGAAAAGAGTTTTTAAGGAAAATTTGGGGGGTAAGGGGAAGCCAGTGAGCCAGGAGTGCTGATTGGTCAGGGATGAAATCATAAGGAGTCGAAGCTGTCTTCTTGCACTGAGTCAGTTCCAGGGTAGGGGCCACAAGATCAGATGAGCCAGTTTATCGATCTGGATTGGTGTCAGTTGATCCATCACATGCAGGGTCTGCAAAATACCTCAAGCATTGACCTTAGGAGCAATTTAGGGAGGGTCAGAATCTTGTAACCTCCAGCTGCATGACTCCTATCCCATAATTTCTAATCTTGGCGATTATGTTATTCCCACAAAGGCCATCTAGTCCCCAGACAAGAAGGAGGTCTGCTTTGGGAAAAGGCTGTTATCATTTTTGTTTTAAACTATAAACTAAATTTCTCCCAAGGTTAATTCAGCCTATGCCCAGGAATGAACAAGGACAGCTTGGAGGTTAGAAACAAGATAGAGTCAGTTAAGTTAGATCTCTTTCACTGTCTCAATCATAATTTTGCAAAGGTGGTTTCAACCATAGTCAGCACTCAATAAATACTAAGCATAATATTGTCAATGATTGGCATCAGGCTTGGTGTATTTTGCTCCACCTCCTCCCTCCTTGGTAATTCCTCAGCCTGCTGGGGACAAGGCAAAGGTTCACTTCCATATTTTTCAGTCTCTCTTTATATGAATTGATCATTTTTTAAATCCTAGGTTTTCTTTAGGGTGCTGAGGCAGGAGGATCACTTGAGGCCTGGAGTTCAAGACCAGCCTGGTAAATATAGTGAAACCCCAGCTCTATCAAAAAAAAAAAAATTGTAGCTTCTTTAAGGGCCTTGTATGTTAAAAAGGGAAATGAGGAAGTAAACCTGATGGTAGTTACAGGTGCTGCCCTGTTTCTGCCTTCCACTCTGTGCTCTCAAATCCCAGCACCACCAACATAAATGGTGAGTTGATGGTTTAGCCAGCGTTTGCTCTTGCCTTAGGTAAATGGCTATCCAAATGGCCAGGGAATTTGACATATTCATCCAAATGAAGCTGAGCCCAACTTGGCTGGCACTACCCAGGTGGAAGGAGCTTTGAATGGGATTTTAGCAAACAATCAGATGTTACCAAAATCTTTGTAGTACAGCATGTAGAGTTACCCTGTGGTCTCTAGCTCAGGGCCTTGAGGGACTGTCCTTTCAGGACCTAGATGGAGCCCCATGGTCAATGCACCAAGAAAATAAAGGGCTTTATAGTCTGAAGGTGACAGATGGAGGACTAAATTAGTTTAAATCTTTGTCCAAAATATATAAAATAAATTGCTATGATAATATCAGTGTTGGTTTGAATAGCCTGTTGGATTGGCTGAGATGAAGTAAGGAGCTGGCAGCTGGGCTCATCTGGTAGCACAGATAAGAACCTAATTAGCTCTATGAAAGAGGAAGCTCTGGGCCACCTCTTCAGAGCTGTCTGAGGCCCAGGGGCACATCTTCCAGCTGCCTGAGGCTGCTGCCCACTCCCAGTCCCACTGAGGGAAGGAAGTCTCTCTCCTAATAGGACAAGGATGACTCAGCAGATCAGCATGTGGGCAAGCAAAGCTCTCAACTACCTTTTCTCTTAGCATGGGTGACAATGTGTATGCCCACTAACCTCTCTTCCTTTCTGTTTCCTTCTGTGGACCAAGCAATGAAAGAAAATGACAAGGATTTCTTCCTTGCACAAACATGTAAGAATGATTCCTCTTCATCAGACACAATCACAGCTTAAAGAACTTGCATGAGTCTTGTGAGCTGGGTCCTGGCCCCTAACCCCTGACTACGATCAATCATTCTTAAGACATCTACCAAGAGAACTTATTCAGATAAAACATTTTAGGGTTTTTTTAATTAGAAGTTTTTCTATTTAAAGAATAATAAGCTCCTTCTCTAGTTTTCTTGTAAAAAAAAACTAAGCATGTGACAGGCAAAGGTTACAGATTTTTCACAGCTTACTTCCTCCTGAAATTCAAGTCTGTGGTTAATCAAGCTCTGTGAATGACAGTTTCTCTCTCAAATTTTGTAGGCTAACACGGCTCTCTGAACACCCATAGTTTCTTGTTTTTTGGTTTTTGTTTTTGTTTTTTTCCTGAGTAGTGTAAACAATTGTAATAAAGCTTTAAATAAATGAGCTATAAGAAATTTTCCCAGGGTCTTGATTCTGTGATCAAGCATCAAGGTCTCTGAACCGGCTATCCTTAGACACATGCCTGAACTCAAAGCAGCCATACTGTTAAGGGATAGACTTGGTGCTGTAAACTTAGCCATTTTGGTGTTTGTTTTTTATTTGTTCGTTTGTTTGTTTTGAGACAGGGCCTGGTTTCCCAGGCTGAAGTGCAGTGGCACCATCATAGCTCACTGCAGCGTTGACTTACTGGGCTCAGGTAATCCTCCCACCTCAGTCCCCTGAGTAGCTGAGTATAGCATGTACCACCATCCTCAGCTAATTTTTTTTTTTTTTTTTTTTTTGAGATGGAGTCTCACTCTGTCGCCCAGGCTGAAGTGCATGCAGTGTCGTGATCTCAGCTCACTACAACCTCCACTTCCTGGGTTCAAGCAATTCTCCTGCCTCAGCCTCCCGAGTAACTGGGACTACAAGCGTACATCACCACACCACACCCAGCTAATTTTTGTATTTTTAGTAGAGACAGAGTTTCGCCATGTTGGCAAGGCTGGTCTCGAACTCCTGACCTCAGGTGATGAACCCACCTCAGCCTCCCAAAATACTAGGATTAGAGGCACTCCAGCCTGGCAACAGAGCAAGACTTCATCTCAAAAAAAAAAAAAAAAAGGAATAATAATAATAAATAAATGTATTTCAGAGAAGCAACAACAAACCATGTTAAAGAAAAGAACATTCTAAAAGAAAAAGGAAGGTCAAAAAAAGTAACCCGTACCAATAGTTTTTTAAGTGATAATTGGGAAAAATACTTAAAAGCCTACTATTTTACCACAAAATTGAATAGTGATATACAATTAATTTATAAAACAAATAATGCAATGTGGGCCAATCATATGTACAAAGCAAATATTCATCAGAAAAGAATATGACCGGAAGCTACTTTTCATGCTGCTATTTTGTCATTTTCATGTTTTCAGTAGAATTTTTAAAATCCCTTTTCAGTAATAGAAGTTATACTCTAACATAAAGCCATAAATGCACTCCCAACATTGAATTCTAATTATCTGCTTCTGTGTTTTTCCCTCCCTGCACTGTGAGCTACAGAACACAGAGAAGACCACGTTCTATTCAACCTCAAATCTCAGGTGCTAAGCACTGTGCCTGACTGAGGGGGCACTGGATGAATGTTTATCTAATAAAGTAAGAAAGGAAGAATAGCACACATCTAAAAATATTAAGCTATTTCTATCTTCCTGGACAAAACAACCTATGGCCACACGTGGTGGCTTGTACACTCTAATCCCAGCATTTTGGGAGGCTGAGGCGTGTGGATCACTTGAGGCCAGGAGTTCGAGACCAGCCTGGCCAACATGGTGAAACCCCAATTCTACTTGAAAAAGATAATAATAATACTTAGCCAGGTGTAGTGGCACACGCTTGTAATCCCAGCTACTCAGGAGTCTGAGGCAGGAGAATTGCTTGAACCTGGGGGACAGGTTGCAGGAACCGATATTGCATCCATCCTGAATAGCATGTCAACAGAGTGAGACTCGATCTCAAAAAAAAAAAAAAAGAAAGAAAGAAAAACAAAATAGCTGAGCACAGTGGCTCAGGCCTGTAATCCCAGCACTTTGAGAGGCTGAGGCGGGCAGATCATTTGAGCCTAGGAGTTCGAAGCCAGCCTGGGCAACATGGTGAAACCCCATCTCTATCAAAAATACAAAAAATTAGCAGGGCGAGGTGGCTCACACCTGTGGTCCCAGCTACTAAGGTTGGCAGGGGACTTAAGTATGAGGATCACTTGAGCCCGGAGGTAGAGGTTGCATGAGCTGAGATCGTGCCACTGCACTCCAGCATAGGTGACAGATCAAGACTCTGTCTCAAAAAAAAAAAAAAAATAGAAAGAATTGGAATTAGAAAGCTAACCCCATGGTTCAGAGGTAAGGGATATTGCTAAATAATATAAGACCCATTTCTTGTAGGGTATTGAACTATTCTCTGTAAAAAGAGTTTGCAACCTTAGAGAAAAAAATTCATGAACTATGGCTCTGGAACTATGAATCTGGGACCCAGGAAGCCTGGTCTTTAGTCCAAGCTCAGTGGTTAACCTGTGTGATTCAGACAGTTGCTCAATCTCCCTGAACTTCAATTTGACCTAAGGATGATTTCTGTCATCTCCTCCCACTTGTGCAGTCTGTTCCTGCAGTGATGGTGTCACACCAGCCAATGGAACAGTGCCCATCAAACAAGGTACTTGTCAGTATTTAGTCATTTAAAGTATTATTTTGCATTACTAAAGCATGGATGCATGTTTACTAATTCCTGGAATAAAATGCTTAGCACATTGTATGTTTAAGCTTCACAATGGGAAGTGGGCCAGAGGGGTTGAGTAACTTTCCCAAAGTCATATAGCTTGTGGGTTTTTAATTTGGGACCCTAAATTCAACTTTTCTGCCTGCAAAGGCCATGCTCTGAGCCCCTAAGCTGCACTGGAACAGAATACAGAACTTGCATGAAACATAAGAATTCTAAGTTTGTAGAAATGTTTAAGAAATCATGACAGAATGGGAATTTTTATAAATTTACATTTCTCATTTCATCCATCCTGAATAGTGAAATCACTGATTTGGCTCTTCTCAATCTGTAACATCCCAAATCCCCACAACTATTGCCTTGCTCATCAACACAAAGTTTGCACGTACTGACTTAGTGCAGAATTTAGTTCTGTTACTGAACTGAACTCAAGAAGCTTTAATCTAGAATTTCAAAGTTCTTAGTATGCTATCAGAGAAGATTTTTCTACCCTAATAGAAACAAATTATTCATTATTCATATGTGCTTCAAAGTACTAAATGTGAGTGCTTTGAAGAGAAATTATAAAAAATATGTAGACTGTTTAAGTCAGACAAGCAAAGAAAAAACATAGTTTTGTGATTTGCCAAATTTGGTCCAATCTGTTTAAGGCAGCCAGCAATAGATTTAAGCACATGCATACACTGGTCAGCTGAAATTAATGCACATATAAGTATATATTTAATGGGCTGATTTCTTGCCCACTTACAGGATTCCCAAGAAGATTAGAAAAATAAATTGTGTTCCTTAAAATAGAAAATGTAGATAAAATGATAATAGCTTGCATAAAGAAAAGTTCAAATTTCTCTGTGGCTGTAACTGCTAATGAGTTGCTAATATTAAAGGATATCTGTGTGTGAAAGCACATTTGCAAGGTAAAACATGCACACTTGTGTGTGCATAAGTTGTCATTATTGTTTAAGAAAAAGCCAAGTTTGGTGGGTAAAAAATAAAAAAACCACTGAGCTTTTAAACATGAAATGGGGCCAGAATAACACTAGTTGCTAGAATAGCAATAGTAGATGTCTACACAGAGCATAAGTTCTTGGAAGCAAGAAAGCCAGTTGAAAATCTCTTGATCTCAAACAGGTTTATTTTAAGTTTAAAGAGTGTGATTATCATTTGCATTATTACAGTTCCTCTGTACTCTGGTCTTGGAATGATTACAGAGGTTGTTCTTTTATTCTCACAGTGCACAGACTAGCTGAAACCTCCAGAACTGAAAGATTTGCAATTCATTTATAGAATTGCTAGAAGTAAATAATGGCAGATTTTCAAAGTTATATAACAGACTACTCTGAATTATAAATACTAAGGCTATCAGTTGGGTTCTGCCTTGACTGTATTAAATTTCGTGGTAATGACTGTATTAAAATTCATGGGAAAATGCAAGATAATTTTATTGATGGCCATAGACAAGAGGAGGAAAGCAATGTATAATGTATGGAATTGCTGGGCACGGTGGCTCAAGCTTGTAATCCCAGCACTTTGGGAGGCCGAGGCAGGTGGATCACGAGGTCAAGAGATCGAGACCATCCTGGTCAACATGGTGAAACCCCGTCTCTACTAAAAAAGATACAAAAAAATCAGCTGGGCACGGTGGTGCGTGCCTGTACTCCCAGCTACTCGGGAGGCTGAGGCAGGAGAATTGCCTGAACCCAGGAGGCGGAGGTTGCGGTGAGCCAAGATGGCGCCATTGCACTCCAGCCTGGGTAACAACAGCGAAACTCCGTCTCAAAAAAAAAAAAAAAAAAAATGTATGGAATTAATTTTAAGCCACACACTGAGTAGACAGTGATATAAAGTAAAATGATATTTTTCAAGGAAAGACAATATGTCACATTATCATCCAGTTTACATAAGTAGCATACTATTAAAAAAAAAAAACAACTAAGCCTTTAGAGCATGTAGTTCAGTACTATTCGGAAATATGTTACTCTTGTTAGTTATTCTGTACTGCAGGAAGGAATACGGCTTCCTCCATCCTTCTAGGTTTGTTGGCTGGGCTACAAATTAAATTGACACAAAACAGATTAACAGAAGAAAAACCACTTTTGGCCTAGCTCAGTGGCTCATGCCTTTGAGAAGCTGAGGTGGGAGGATCACTCCAGGACTTCAAGACCAGCCTGGGCAACATAATGAGACTAAATCTTAATTTAAAAAACAAAAAACTGCCAGGCGTGGTGGCTCATGCCTGTAATCCAAGCACTTTGGAGGCCAAGGCTGGTGGATCACCTGAGGTCGGGAGTTCAAGACCAGCCTGACCAACATGGTGAAACCTCATCTTTAAAAATATATATAATAATAAAAAATTTTTAAAAATAAATAAATAACAAAAAAAAAAGAGGAAAAAACATGTTTCATTATGTGCACACACACATGAAACTCAAAGAAAGGCCAGATGATGGAAGCTTATCCTGAGCTATAGGAAGGAACAGGGACTTGGGGCTTCTGTGAGAGCTAGTGACAAGTTATGGGATGGTGGTAAATAAAGGTTGTTTTGTTATGTAAATAAAAAGTCTCCCAGGTAATAAAAGTTGTCTGAGAGCAGGACTTCCTGATAGATACTTTGACTAATGTAGATTTCTTTTATAAATATAAATACATTTTACAAAAGGACAGCTTTTCAGAGATACTCCTGTGTCTGCAGTTGCTCAGAATAATCAGCTCGAAATATGCCAAATAACTATACTTTGGGGTGGCGTATTTTTTATTTTTTATTTTTATTTTGAGATGGAGTCTCACTGTCACCCAAGCAGGGGTGCAGTGGCACAATCTCTGCTCACTGCAATTGCTGGATTGAAGCGATTCTCAAGGAGCTGGGATTAGGGGTATCTGGGCGTGGCATATTCTGATCTTCTGTAGGCATGCATTGGGGTAGTATATTTTGAGCCCCGACAGTACCATTTGATGGAGAAATATTGAATCTATCCTGAAGTGTTTAAAACATCTATAGAGGCCAGGCGTGGTGGCTTAGTCCTACAACTTTGGGAGGCTGAGGCAGGCGGATCACGAGGTCAAGAGTTCAAGACCAGACTGGCCAAGATGGTGAAACCCCATCTCTACTAAAAATACAAAATATTAGCCAGGTGTGGTGGCAGTCATCTGTAATCCCAGCTACTCGGGAAGCTGAGGCAGAGAATTGCTTGAACCCGGGAGGCAGAGGTTGCAGTGAGCCGAGATTGCACCCCTGCACTCCAGCCTGGGTGACCAAAAAAAACAAAAAACAAAAGACAAACAAACAAAAAATCACCTATAGAAGGCTCAGTGTTTTGAGAAAAACTTTTTAAAACTTCATTTTCTCTCTCTCTTTTTTTTTCTGATTCATTTTTTTCCTTTTCTTTTTCATCTTGGTACTTGTAAGAAAAATTATATTCCCCTCCCTGAAATCATCTTATTCCAGAGAAAAGAAAACCGACATCTAATCAGTTAGGACCATCTCCCCTGCCACGCCACCCTGCTTTTTTTGTTGTTGGTGGTGGTGTCTTTGCTCTTGTCACCCAGGTTGGAGTGCAGTGGCACGGTCTCCGCTCACTGCAACCTTTGCCTGCCGGGTTCAAGTGATTCTCCTGCCTCAGCCTCGCAAACAGCTGGGATTACAGGCACCTGCCACCACACCCAGCTAGTTTCTGTATTTTCGGTAGAGACAGGGCTTCACCATGTTGGCCAGGCTAGTCTTGAACTCCTGACCTCAGGTGATCCACCTGCTTGACCTTCCAAAGTGCTGGGATTACAGGCTTGAATCACCGTGCCTGGCTGACCATCTCCCTTTTAAGCACGCTGTCCCCTTGAGTTACCTGCTGGTTTCAAGTAGAACACTAAGAGAGAAATCAGAAAGTTCTTGTCTTGCTCTGCTACGTACCGTGTCTACTGAAGCCAGTGGCTCAGGCCTGTGATTTCCTGTAGGGTGGACTGGGCTGTTCTTCCATCAAGAGCGCAGTGGAGAGATGAAGTGAAAGGATTTAAAAGCAGGTTGTGGCCAGGTGCAATGGCTCTCGCCTGTAATTCCAGCACTTTGGGAGGCAAAGGCTGGTGAATCACCTGAGATCAGGAATTCGAGATCAGACTGGCCAACATGGCGAAATCCCATCTCTACTAAAAATACAAAAATTGGTTGGGCACGGTGGCTCACGCCTGTAATCTCAGAACTGTGGGAGGTGGAGGCAGGTGGATCATCTGAGGGTGCAAGTTTGAGACCAGCCTGACCAACATGAAGAAACCCCGTCTCTACTAAAAAAAATACAAAATTAGCTGGGTGTGGTGGTACATACCTATAATCCTAGCTACTTGGGAGGCTGAGGCAGGATAATCTCTTGAACCCAGGAGGCGGAGGTTGCTGTGAACCGAGATCACAGCATTGCCCTCCACCCTAGGCAACAAGAGGGAAACTCTGTCTCAAAAAATAATAATAATAAAATAAATAAATAAACAAATAAAAATAAAAGTTGTTTGTAAACTGTAACACTTTGCACAGGAACACAAGATTACGGCTATTAAATATTAGTTAGAAAAGGAGAGTTCTTCTTACCATTTCCTTGTTTCTTTCTTCTCACTTCCTCCTTTCCCCTTCTGACCACCTTTTCAGCTGTGAACACACCATACCAGCAAGAACAAAAAGAGCCGAGGGTCTGAATTGTTCAATCAAAGGAAGAGTCAAAATAAGCTACACCCAGATTACTGAGAAAGGTGAAATGAAAACAAGCCCAAAACCAAATTCCAGGAAGATGCTGTCTTTTGTTTTGACTTACCATTTCGTGTTTTCGTACATGTCAAAGTCTTGAAGCTTTGGTCACTAGTCTTCCGCTTCCTAAAGCAAGAAAGTAAATGCTGACTCGTTTTTGCCATTTGCCCCAGATGCCACCGGAAATGTCATCTTCTCCCCAGACACTGGCTTGCAAGCATAGCAGCACCCAGAGGCTAACTTATTTCCCTTCTAGCCCAAGCTCTGAGATCTCCCATCTGGCCACAATGATCTACAGGAGAGGAAGAAAGCTAACTAGGGACGAGATCTAGAATCAACCGAGAGGGATGCTTAAAAATCACCAGTTACTTTAATGAGTAAGTACTTTTCAGTTTTTCCATTTTATTTGAAACATTAAGTTGGCATTTCTGACCAGCCTTTCTTGAGACTGTCATTTCTTGGGCTCTTACTGTAGAGACGAATCAGCACCCTAGCCTGCTCCAGCCCACCCCATGTAACACTAAAGAGTCAAATGGTGTTTGGCAATAACAAAATATTAGTGACTGATAAATTAGTAAATTTATTAAAATGGTCAGTGAAAGGAAACAGCCAACTTAGTTGTGAAGTGGAGAAGAAATGTGAGGCATTGGTTGTCTGAAATCTTGTATGTTGTGGTTTACCACAGGGGCTTGGCATCAGTGTTTACTCACAGCACTGCTTTTTATAAAATGGATGACCTTGGGCAGATTACTCAATCTTTTAGCCTTAATTTTTAAATGTGTAAAATGGAGAAAATTAGAGTATGTAGTCCAGGTGCAGTGGCTCACAATTGTGAGTATCTATGTACTTTGGGAGGCTGAGGCAGGTGGATTATTTGAGTCTGAGTTTAAGACCAGCGAAGGCAACATGATAAAACCCCATCTCTAAAAATATATATAAAAATGAGCCGGGCATGGTGGCACAGGCCTGTAGTCCCAGCTACTAGGGAGGCTGAAGTGGGAGGATCAATTGAGCTTGCAGAGTTGCTGCAGTGAGCCATGATCTTGCCACTGAATTCCAACCTGGGAAACAGAGTGAGACCTTGTCTCAAGTAAATAAATAAATAAAGTATGTATTTCCTAGGGTTCTTCTTCTTTTTTTTTTTTTTTTTTTAAATAGACTGAGTCTCACTCTGTTGCCCAGGCTGCTGTGCAGTGGCGCTATCTTGGCTCATCACAACCTCTGCCTCCCAGGTTCAAACAATTCTCATGCCTCAGCCTCCGAAGTAGCTGGGATTACGGGCATATGACACCATGCCCAGCTAATTTTTATATTTTTAGTAGAGACAGGGTTTTACCATATTGGCCAGGCTGGTCTTAAACTCCAGACCTCAGTTGATCTATCCACATCGGCCTCCCAAAGTTGCTGAGATTACAGGCCTGCGCCACTGTGCATGGCCTTCTTAGAGTTCTTAAGAAGAATAAAGAGATAAACTGGTAAAACATGTAAATACTTTTGGGAGAGTATGTTAAATAATTAGTGTTGCTAAATAATAAGTTACAGGCATCATTTAACTGGAAATCTTCCTTAACCACTAAGCCCACCTTCTAGATATGCTAAGGTGGCTCAGAATAACAATAGCAGTGAGCATTTGTAGAGTTTACACAGCATTTCATTTGATTTCCACAATTAACTCTAAGGTAGGTAGTGCATAGCTGTTGACTTATTTTTGGAGATGGAGGAGAAAAGAGAAGCAGGAACTCAGCTGAACAAGGCAGCAGAGAGAAAAGCCCCTAGGTTCATGGCTGGCACTGAAGAGAGAAAACCATAGTCTGGGGAAAGGCCTAATGTGAGAAGTTAGTCTGTGTGCCTGGGAAGCAGGACAGTCATTTCTCCAGCACAGATTCTTGTTCCTCAGCTTCCTCAGTCCCTGGAACTCGCTTGTTCTTTCTTGTGCTCCAAACCATAGAGCTTGAAACTGGCAAGTGCTCAGTTGCGCTGCCAACAGGGAAAGCAATGGGAGCTCAAGTTTCCAGAATCCTCTGCAACTTAGTGCGAGTAAAAGCCAAGGCAGAGACAGTGTCTTGCCCTGTCATCCAGGCTGGAGTGCAGTGGTAGCATCACAACTCACTGCAGCCTCAAAGTCTTGAGCTCAAGGAATCCTTGCACCTCAGCCACCTGAGTAGCTGGGACTACAGGAGTGCACCACCATGTCCTGCTAATTTTTTTTATTTTTTATTTTTTGGAGAGACAGGGATCTAGGGTGGACTTGAACTCCTGCTCTCAAGCAATCCTCCCTCCTTGGCTCCCAAAGTGTTGGGATTACAGGTGTGAGCCACTCTACCTGGCTGAGACTTGCTCTTATAATCTCATTTTTAAATTCAAAATTTTTTTTTCATAGACTGAGCACCTATGGAAAAAGGTTGGCTCAGGTTTATAATCCCAGCACTTTGGGAGGCCTAGGTGAGTGGATCACCTGAGGTCCGGAGTTCGAGACCAGGTGAAACTCAGTCTCTACTAAAAATACAAAAATTATCTGGGCATGATGGCATATGCCTGTGATCCCAGCTGTTCCAGAGGCTAAGGCAGGAGAATCACGAGCCCATGAAGGAGGAGTTGCAGTGAGCCAAGATCGCACCACTGCACTGGAGCCTGGGCTACAGAGCAAGACTCTGTCTCAAAAAAAAAAAAGAAAGAAAGAAAGGAAGGAAGGCTGGGCGTGGTGGCTCACGCCTGTAATCCCAGCACTGTAGGAGGCCAAGGTGGGTGGATCACAAGGTCAGGAGTTCGAGACCAGCCTGGCCAATATGGTGAAACCCCGTCTCCACTAAAAATACAAAAATTATCTGGGTGGCAGGTGCCTGTAATCCCAGCTACTTGGCAGGCTGAAGCAGGAGAATCACTTGAACCTGGGAGGTAGAGGTTGCAGTGAGTGAGATCGCGACACTGCACTCCAGCCTGGGCAACAGAGCAAGACTCCACCTCAAAAAAAAAAACAAAAAAAGAAAAAGAAAAGAAAAAAATGTTTCCAAAGAAACACTGTTACACATAGAATTTAGATCTACAAAAATGGTAATAATAATAACAATAATAAAATCATATCCATTTTTAAAACTCTTTTGTGTAATCCCTTCAGAGAAGCATAAGTGCTATTTCCCCCATTTAAAAGATGGAATACTAAGTAGCACAAAGATAAAGTAAGCATTAGAGGTGGAAGAAATCCAGGCCTGCTGACTCAACCCCAGGTTCCTGTTACTGAGTAAATGGACTTTTGTGGCTAGTCCTGGATCAGAATTGTCAGAATGCAACCTTGCAAGCACTCCTCATTATTAGCTCTCCAATTGCCCTACTTTTTTATGCATGGGAACTTTTCATTCAGCCATTGGTGGGAATCTAGAGTAGTCAGCATAAGCCTAAACATTTGAAACACAAATAAAGCTTTAGTGCCGCACTGGGTTTTCTGTTGACTTTTAAGAAGACTAGCTAACAGAGTGATGAAAATTGAACTAAGTCACTTTACACCCACTTTGTTTTCTCATGGAAAAATTTAAAGCTATGCGCAAAATATTGTGTTGTTTTTCAACAGAGAATAACAAAGTTACATGCAAACATTTTTTTCTAGATAAGATGATTTTTTTTTCTCCCTTATTTTAAACAAATATTTATAGCTGAGATTAAAAGCTCAGGCTTTGGAGCCATACTTCTTCCTAAAGAAACAAAAGGAAACCTTAAGCTTATCTAATCAATGGGAAGATTCACTGTCGTTAACGGGTGTGGTGGTGTGAACCTAAAGTCCCAACTACCTCGGAGGATGAGGTGGAAGGATTGCTTGAGCCTGGGAAGTTGAGGCCATGATCATGCCACTGTACTCCCGGGTAACCAAGTGGGACCCTGCCTCAAAAAAAGGAAGAAGAAGATAAATTGTCAAAAGAATAGTTCTGCCATTTACTAGCTGGGCAATCTTAGGCAATTTATTTATTTATTTGTAATGTATTTTTTGAGACAGTCTCATTCTGTCACCCAAGCTGGAGTGCAGTGGCATGATCTTGGCTCACTGCAACCTCCACCTCCCAGGTTCAAGCTACTCCTGCCTCAGCCTCCTGAGTAGCTGAGATTACAGGTGCATGCCACCACACTGGGCTAATTTTTGTATTTTTAGTAGAGACTGGGTTTCACTGTGTTGACAAGGCCAACCTCAGAAGATCTATCCACCTCAGCCTCCCAAAGTGCTGGGATTACAGGCGTGAGCCACCACACCTGGCCAACCTCAGACAATTTATATAATCTCTCCATACCTCAGTTTACTCATTTATAAAATGGAGAAAATAATAGTTCCTCCCTCACCAGATTGTGAGAATGGAGCAGGCCTGGCACAAATTAAGTGCTCAGTGAGTGCTGATGATTATTAGGCACAGGCACTGGGTCCTGGGGGGTATAAGAATGGGTGAGACCGCTTCTGCCATCAAGAACTAGCATAAGAGAAGATAGAATGGCACATGCAGTTAATTCTAGAACAAAACAGAACCGAGGGTTAAGTAGAGTCATCCCTCAAAGGAGGGAGAGATTTTTCTGTCTGGGTGAGTAGAGAAGGCTCTCTGACAAAATTGTCTTTTAACATGGGTCTTAATGAAGGAACAGAATTTCAGTAAGAGGAAAGAGCTGGGGAACATTCAAAAGTGAGTCAGAAACAAACATAAAGACATGAGAAAAAGCTCTCTGGGCTTACACAAAACCTATCCTTCCCCGAAGCCTTTCAGAAGATCCCAAGAAGAAAGGATCATATCCCAAGTCATAAAAAGTTAACAGAATGCAATGAATTTGAACTTTTAAACCTAGATGATGAAGTTTTATAGGAGAAAACATATAAAACTAAAACAATACCATTTTTAAAATAATGTTTTCATCAAATACAAACTTTTTAAGGACTAAGAAAACTTTGGGGAAAGTAAAAAAATTTAACCTTGAAACCAAAAACAAATCTGACATTGATCACTGTGCTCAGCTTCCCAAAATATACTGCAACATTCCCCTCCTCCCTAAAATGCATCTTCAAAATATATATATTGTTTCCACTATTCGTTAGTCATCAAATTTTTTTTTCTTTTTAAGAAACAGGTGTCACTATGTTGCCCAGGCTGGTCTTGAACTTCTGGGCTAAAGCGATCCTCTTACCTCAGCTTCCCAGAGTCCTGGGATTACAGGCATGAGCCACCACTCCCAGCCAACATCAAAACTTTTAAGTGATTGCTAGGATACAGATCAGCCTAATTATTTATTCACAACTAAAACAAAATCAGTCCTCAAAAATAAAAATGACTTTATCCACATGTGCTCGTGCAAATGCGCCACACTCTGAGATTAAATTATGAGTCCTTTATTATGCCAGTGACCAAGAGGTGGCCAACACTCCAAATTCTCTCAGCCCTTAAGAAAAAGTTAGGTGGTGTTTTATACCCTAGTTTTGAAGAGGAGGAGGAATCTAGCTGAAGCAAATTTTCACAAAAGCGGAGTAAGCAAAAAGTTAAAAGATAAACTAGTACATGAGAAATAAAACAGTGCCAGGTGTGAGGGGTAAAGTTGTCAAAAAAAGACATACAACTTATAGATAATGGGGTCTTTGGGTGCTCAACAGCACCTGCATTCCCAAGCTCTGCTGGTACCACTTAACTTGGCCTCTTACCAACAAATGCATTCCTGGAGATGCCCAATGTCAGCCTGCCCCAGCTGTATACTACAGTTACATACTTAATGGTGGGAAAATAACTAAAATGAAGAAGCTAAGATGGAGTCTGCCCGGCTTAAGGAGCTAACATAAAGCCTGAACAGCTTTTAGTCTGAGAAAGAGAGAGTTAGTTTTAGCTGGCAAAAAGTAGGTTATCACACACACATTTCAGAAACAGTTTATTTCTACTCAATTTTGTATTCCCAGCCAGTGCTTCAAGCAAAATTATACATCAGCTCTCTGAAACTGTATGGTGAGAGTCTGCTGCCATGATTCCCAGTCTCCTTTAGGGAGACTGTTCAAAGGTCACGGGACAATTATGTGAGGAATTCAGCCACAGTTTGATGGGAGGATAAATGAGTGTCTAGAGAATTGGGAAGTAGCTGGGCACAGTAGCTTATGTCTATAATCCCAGCACTTTGGGAGGCCAAAGCAGGAGGACTGATTGAAACCAGGAGTTCGAGACCAGACTGGGCCACAAAGCTAGAGCCTGTCTCCACAAAAAATAAAACAAAAAAAACTAGCTGGGCATGATGGTACACACTTGCGGTCCCAACTACTCCGCAGGCTGAGGCAAGAGTATTGCTTGAACCACGGAGATAAAGGTGCAGTGATCACACAATGACACTCCAGCCTGGGCAATAGAGTGAGACCTTGTCTCTTAAAAAAAAATAAAAAGAGAATTGGGAAGTGATAGAGGCCTGTATGGACTGTTTTTCCTACTCCCCACCCCCCAGGAGAACTTTATTCTCTCCACCTGACTATGTCCGGAACTCAGAAGACAGGTCTAGGCCAGAGACAAAGATAATAGCTACATTCACTGAGCCCTTAGAAATGTGGCGGTGACATGCTAATGACTTCACATATTTTCATGGAACCCTCATTTGTTAAGAAAACTGTAGTAATATTGTGCCCATTTTATTGGTGAAGTTTCTTCAGAGCAGAGGTTGCTTGATCAGTGGAGCAGGATCTAAATCCAGGGGGCCAACCCCAGAGCCCTCCCTCTCAGCCACTGTGCTTTATTGCCACAATTCTCAGTCATCTGCATACAAATGGGAATTGATAAGGGGATGGTCCATTGTTATCATCCAAAGCAGGACTCATGGGTTTGGGGTGTTACTAATCATTCTGGGGAAACAGGCAGAAACCAGAACTGTTCGGGGCAAATAGGGACATATGGTTACCTCATTGCCTGACACTCTGAAAATGGGTGAACATCTGAGGATAAGAATGTTGAAAAAGTGAAGAAGGGAGCCCTTCAGTGGGCCTTGAGAAAGACTGGGAAGTGGGAGAAGAAAAAGAAAGAGAGAAAGACCAACATTTGGGAAACTGAAAAAGAGAAATCCTCAAAAGATATTGGGGGAGGGCAGGGTGTCTCAAATACACGGACTCAAGGGCTGGGTTTCTTAGAGGGAGCAGTCAGTAGCGCCCCCACCCCTCATGCTGTAAATACCAAAAAGTGGCCACTGAAAGGAGAAACAAGGAAAGCATCGGTGATTTAATAACAAACATTTCTTTGCTTTTGCGCAGTCAGATGCCAAATTAAAGTAAACGGAGGAGTGAGTGGGAGGTAGGGCCCAGACCTAGACACAGTCAGTGCAAGCAAGTCTTTTTAAAAATGTGGCCTTGGAGCTGAGGCAAAAGATAGGACTGTCCTGGAGGTGGAGTCAAAGACGTTTTCTTTCTTTTTCAAAGCAAGAAACCAGAATGTGTTTAATGCTAAAAGGAAGGATCCAGGTCAAGGAGGGTAGAGAAAATGCAGAATGCTAATTATCCCCTCACTGGGGGATATCCTGAAGCAAAGTCCCTGAGCTGCTGAGGGAGCTTTACAACTAAGGAGGTACCTTTCTGCCTTTGCAGGAGGGTGGGAAACTGGGTGAGGATTTGAAGGTTTGAGGAGGAATCTAGGCGGGGTTCTGTCTGCAGGCCTGTGTTTTCTCTGGACTCATTGTGGGGAGGGCTTGCTGACTCAAAGGATTAGAGGGCCGTACTGTCTGGCAGGCCTTTTATTAGGCCGTTGATGTACGAGACCTCTTTTCATCTTCACTATTATTCAGCGAGGTAGGTAATATTATTCCCTTTTTACAGAAGAGGAAACTGGTTCAGAACTGTGGGCAATCAGCCCAAGAGCGTGCAGCAGGCCAGGAGCAGAGTCCATCTCTGGCTTCTTTGTGTCTTGGAGTTGAAAGCCAGGCACCACCTCCTGGTGTCTTTCATTTGTGTTAAAGGGGTAATAAGTAGGAAGTTAGCAAATATACTTTGAATAATGACTCAAGACCATCATGTAGAGGTTTACCATAGACTGTACATGATTGAAATCACGCTTTTGTGTTTATGACTTGCTTTGATTATTTACTTTAGGGAATATTTACAAAAGGTTGTAAAACAAAAGTTTTGAAAAGTGAGTTCATTGGAATGCATGGTCCATAGTTTTACCTTTTGTTTTTATAGGTGAAGTTACTTGCATATCAGTTATTTTTTTCCCACTGCTCCTCCCGCATATCAGTTATTAAGAACCTCCATTTCATTCATAAAAATGCCCTCTGCATTTCTTTCTGTAATCCATAGGAGTTGTTTATATTAGGCTATTATGATGGGGAAAATATGCTGCTTTAAGAATTTTTATACTTGGTCATTTTCAGACTGAAAGTGTTTGAGAGTCTTCTGTTAACAGTTTATTTAAAAAGAATTACCAATTTCAGATTGTGGCCTAGTAGGGATGAAGTGGTTCCTGCCTCCACAAAGTAAATCTGTGATTACATGGAGCCCAGTTTGAAGATCTTTATTCTAGCTTACATCTTTCATTTAGCTTGCATGATCTTAAATGTGTTTAAGAACCAGCTTAGAAATACATGAAATGTGCGGTTTCATGATGTGGGGTTTCACAGGGGAAGCCTAATCGTCGTTGGGGGATGTGAGCCAAATGTATAGTGACAGCTGTCACAGCCTTAGATAGACCCAGGTGCTCTCTAAATTTTTACTGAATTACTTAATAGACTGCAGATATGAGACCTACGTAGGAAGTGAGGTCATTGAGGGTAGAGGATTAAAATCAGTTAACAGTCTTTCCAGTGATTATTTGGCAATTCTTTTTCTTTTTTTTTAATCTTTTTTTGACATGAAGTCTCACTCTGTTGCTCAGCCTGGAGTTCAGTGGCAAAATCTCGGCTCACTGCAACCTCCGCCTCCTAGGTTCAAACGATTCTCCTGCCTCAACCTCCCAAGTAGCTGGGATTACAGGTGCATGCCACCATGCTCGGCTAATTTTTGTATTTTGGGTAGAGACTTGATTTCACCATGATGGCCACGTTGGTCTCGAACTTCTGACCTCAAGTGATCTGCCCACCTCAGACTCCCAAAGTGCTGCAATTACAGAATTGAGCCACTGCACTGGCCTGGCAATTATTTTTCTATTGCATTACTTACCACAGCATAGCATCTACCAGTAGTTTTCTGTATTTTTTATTTGCTCCTAAAGCCACTTTTAAAAATAGGCCTGCATTGCTTTCTCGGCTTTGGTATTGTATGGGACATTGGATTTAACTGACTTGCCTCAAATCAAAATATGAGTCTCTAGAGAATCCTCAGTCCACAAAGTCATTAAATTTTCCAAAAGAAAAGTTCAAATTGTTTGCTTTTCTTTTTTTTTCAAAACTTTTTATGGCATGTAATTTAATTTTTGACAAGTTTAAATGCACTTAGAAAACTAAGCAAATGCCAAGACATAGGTAAGTTGTACAGGTGAGTTCATTAAAAATAATTCCTTATTTGTACCATCCGTTCCACTAAAATTTAAGAGAATTTTGTAAAGTTCAAACTTGGTTAGATCCCCCAAAATGTAGTTATAAGGAAGTTAACCATTTATATTCCCAGTACAATACTGTATTAAGTTGGTTAGTTATATGCAAGAAACTTCTAAGTTAGTTACAAGTACTTCCTACAACAAGTCAAAACATCCTAATTGCTAGTGACTATCTCTGTGGTTTAAAATTTCTCTACAGGGTTATTTCAGAGTCCCTCTTCTTGTAACTAAAGATCAATAAGAAAACATCAACATAATTACTATAAAACGTTAATGAAAAATAAATGCTATGTGTTTGGTTTGTGATCATTGTAAAATAACAGTCAGTGAGTTGTAATTTATAGCTTAGAAAGCTATTTAAAAATTAATTATCCCCAAACAGGGAAATATAAACAAGCTGCTGGAAAGTAATTTATTGTGGCAGTAGACATTATTAATGCATATTTCTGTGACAGCTTTAGCCTAAGCCCAAAGTTTACATTGAGAACAGAAAAAAACCTATGAAACTACTTATAACTATGATTTTAAAAATTATCTTGAAACTTTTTTTAAAAATTCTGTTTTAATTCAAAGTTGGAATCAGTTCCCAATGATTGTTCATAAACCTCCCTCTGGCTTGACCCTTCTAACAGTCTCTGGTGCTTCCTTTACATGCATCAGTTTTAGCAGCCAGCTCCTTAAGTGCCCATTTCCTTACCCCTCCTCTTGAGAGAAGAGATTGCCCTTTTTTTGAGACAGTCTCACTCAGTCACCGGGCTGGAGTGCATTGGTAAAATCTTGGCTCACTGCAACCTCTGCCTCCCAGGTTCAAACGATTCTCCTGCCTCAGTCTCCTGAATAGCTGGGATTAGAGGTGCATGCCACCACGCCTGGCTAATTTTTTATATTTTGGTAGAGACGGGGTTTCAACATGTTGGCCAGGCTGGTCTCAAACTCCTGACCTCAAAAGTGATCTGCCCGCCTTGGCCTCCCAAAGTGCTGTGATTACAGGCGTGAGCCACCAGGCCCAGCCAAAATTGCATTTTCATACCTACTCCTTGTACCCAGTGCAATATTTGGCTCTCAGTGATCCTTAAGTGAATGAGTGAATCTATAAAATAGTTACCAAAATAAATAAGTGAACTTACCAAATCTGAAAAAAAGAAAGATGCCTAGGCTTAAAAGATCACTGGTCTGGCCATTTTGAATCCCTTTTTTGTTTTCATTTTTCATAAATAAAAAGAACTCTGAAAATGGGTGCTATCGACCTTTTTTTTTTTTTTTTAATCAGAGAAGGTTTATGTCTCCAAGTTATTTTTCTCTACTCACTCCCTTAGAAGTCATTTTGGTTTTGTTAAGTTTTATTTTGAATGCTTGGCCTCTTAGCTTAAAGGAGTCTTTCCCACAGTGACAGTCTTGAGGGTGTCAGATTTTGTTAATCCTGTTACAGTTACAGTGCTCTTTATCAAGAATTTCATTGCCATTTCAGGTTTTTTGTTTGTTTGTTTTGTGTTTTGTTTTGAGATGGAATCTGGCTCTGTCATCCAGGCTGGAGTGCAGTGGCAAGATCTCGGCTCTCTGCAACCTCCGCCACAAGTTCAAGCGATTCTCCCACCTCAGCCTCACGAGTAGCTGGGATTACAGGCACCCATCATTATGCCCACCTAATTTTTGTGTTTTTGTAGAGAGGGGGTTTTAGCATGTTGGCCAGGTTTCCAACTCCTGACCTCAGCTGATCCCAGCATTTTGGGAGGACAAGGTGAGTGGATCACTTGAGATCAGGAGTTCGGGACCAGCCTGGCCAACATTGTGAAACCCCGTGTCTACTAAAAATATGAAAATTAGCTGGGCATGGTGGCAGGTGCCTGCAATCAATCCCAGCTACTCTTGAAGCCAAGGCACAAGAATTGCTTGAACCTTGGAGGCAAAAGTTTCAGTGAACCGAGATCTTACCACTGCACTCCAACCTGGGTGACAGAACAAGACTCTGACTCGAAGACAGTCTTAGGTAGACATTTTTGTTGAATATTGGTCCTGAGCTCTTAGGGTGGGTTAAGTTAACTGGTTAGGATATTAGGACATAGGACCTCCAGAAGTCCTCAGACACTGAGGTCATCTGTCTGTAGAATTGTGTTTTTGTTCTTATTCTGGTTTGTGTGTATGTGTGTGTTTTTGTTTTGACAAACTTTCACTCTTTTTAGGCAAAGTGAAGCTGGAGTTCAGTGGTACAATCTCAGCTCACCTGCAACCTCTGCCTCCTGGACTCAAGCAATTCTTGTGCCTCAGCCTCCTGAGTAGCCAGGATTACAGTTGTGTGCCACCACCCCCAGCTAATTTTTAGTATTTTTAGTAGAGATGGGGTTTCAGCAGGTTTCCCAGGCCGGTCTGGAACTCATGAGGCCTTCTTGGCCTCCCAAAGTGTTGGAAATACAGCCGTGAGCCACCGCGCCCTGCATGGATTCTCCTGAAATCAAGATCTTTGTGTTTGCATGTCTCCGGTTTGAGATTAGGATATGGGATTATACTTATTCACCACCCATCCCCTCCAAGTACACATGACCACCTCTCCTGGGCAGAGTAGAGGGTTGCCTGCCTATGAATAAGGTGCACCAAAAGATGTTTCTTCCATCCTAGCGCTTTGGGAGGCCGAGGCGGGTGGATCACAAGGTCAACAGATCAAGACCATCCTAGTCAACATGGTGAAACCCCGTCTCTACTAAAAATACGGAAAATTAGCTGGGCATGGTGGCGCGTGCCTGTAATCCCAGCTACTCGGGAGGCTGAGGCAGGAGAATTGCCTGAACCCAGGAGGCGGAGGTTGCGGTGAGCCGAGATTGCGCCATTGCACTCCAGCCTGGGTAACAAGAGCGAAACTCTGTCTCAAAAAAAAAAGATGCTTCTTCCATTAGAGATAGACCTTGGACTAAATCTTAGCTCCATCACATCAGTATCTTTCCCTATAAAATGGGAATAAGAGTTATCTCATAAAGGGCTGGGCACGGTGGTTCATGCCTGTAATCCCAGCACTTTGGGAGGCTGAGGCAGGTGGATCATCTGAGGTCAGAAGTTTGAGACCAGCCCGGTCAACATGGTGAAACCCCATCTCTACTAAAAAAATACAAAAATTAGTTGGATGTGGTGGCGTGTGCCTATAATCCCAGCTACTCAGGGGGCTGAGGCAGGAGAATTGCTTGAACCTGGGAGGCGGAGGTTACAGTGAGCCGAGATCTTGCCACTGCACTCCAGCCTGGGCAACAACAGTGAAACTTCGTCTCAGAAAAAATGTTATCTCGTGAAGAGGTAATGTTGATAAAGCACCCGGCATCTAGTAGCTGTTCAATAAGCAATTAGTTTTGTTTTAGCCAAAATCTTTCACTTGCATTATCTAATTTGATCTTCATAGAACCCTGACAAACAAGCAGAACAAATATTGTAATCTCTTTTTTATCGATGATTAACCTGGTATTTTGAAACTTCCTAAGTATGGGTTGAACATCCTTTATCCAAAATGCTTGGGATAAAAAGTGTTTCAGGCCAGGTACCTGAGTGGCTCATACCTGTCATCCTAGGACTGTGGGAGGCCGAGGCAGGTAGATCACCTGAGGTCAGGAGTTTGAGACCAGCCTGACCAACATGGTGAAACCCCATCTCTACTAAAAATATAAAAAATTAGCTGGGCATGGTGGTTACATGCCTGTAGTCCCAGCTACTCAGGAGGCTGAGATAGGAGAATCACTTGAACCCGAGAGACAGAGGTTGCAGTGAGCCGAGATTGTGCTACTGTACTGCAGCCTGGGCACCAAGAGTGAAACTCCATCTCAAAAAAAAAGAAAAGAAAACAAAAATGTTTCAAAGTTCCAATTTTTGGTGACTTCAGAATGTTTGCATATACATGGGGATGTCCTTATGTAGGCAAGGATGGGGCCCAAGTCGAAACACAAAATTCACTTATGTGAATATACACCACATACACATAGCCTGAAGGTAATTTGATACAATACTTTAAATGTTGTGCATGAAACAAAGTTTGTGCGCACTGAACCATCAGAAAGCAAAGATGTCACAGTCTTAACCACTCATATGGACTACAGTTGTTTGACATCACTATCATTTGTGACTCAGTTTATATGTTTAGATGCAATTGACAAGTAATCATTTTCGCACACTTATGCACATGTAAGTACTTAATAGTGGAAAATCAGACATACTTTTCTGTGTTTTTTGTTGTTGTTGAGACACCGCCTCACTCTATCACCCAGGCTGGAGTGCAGTGATGCGATCTCAGCTCACTGCAACTTCTCAGGTTGAAGGGATCCTTCTGCCTCAGCCTCTGAGTAGCTGGGATTACAGGTGTGAGCCACCACACCCGGCTAATTTTTGTATTTTTAGTAGAGACAGGATTTCACCATGTTGGTCTGGCTGGTCTTGAACTCCTGGTCTCAAGTGATCCACCTGCCTCAGCCTCCCAAAGTGCTGGGATTACAGGCTGGCCACCTCTCCCGGCCAGTATGCCATTAATACAGTGAAAAAGTAATGTGTTCAGTGTAACTTGGAGTATCATGTTGGCTCTCAAAAAGTTTTGTGTTTGGGATTTTTTAATTAGGGATGCTCAACCTTTAATAATAACTAACTCTTATCAGCACTTGCTACTTGTTAGGCATTGTTGTAAACAGTTTACGTTTAATCCTCACATCAGATACATAAAGTGTACTAATAGGTCTGTTTTACAGATCTGGAAAATTAAGGCATAGAAAGGCTAAGTTGCCCAAGTTCAAAACGCTAGCAAATATAAGATTCAAACCCACATAGTATGATTCCAAAAGCAATGCTCTTCGCTAGTACTCTGTAGGGAATGTTATGCATAACCTCTGCTCATCTTAGTTCTTAAGTGGGATCTTGGGGTGGGTTTGGAACAACTTAATGCAAGACAGATTAACAGAAGAAAAGCATGTATGTCTTATTAATTTTTACATGTACATGGGGACCCTCATAAGAGAGTGAAGACCCCAAGAAATGGCCAAAGCAGAAAACTTTTATACCTTTTAGACAAAGAACCACACATTTTGTGAAGAAATGACAGAACAAAGGGGTATAAGCCAGGGGTAGTAAATTCCAGGGTGTGGCTAGGAGATAAATGGAAGAGTGTAAAGCTAGTGGAAGATAAGGGTTTTTTCGTTAAGTTTATTTATACAGCTCCACTGCAGCCTAACTTCTCAAATCACTAGAAACAAGGTTATCTTCTCATGTTTGTGCAGAGAAGGCCGCTTTTCCACAGGAATTTTTATGGCTTGGTAAGAAAGGGCAGTTCTGGAGACCCTTTCTGCCACCTCTGCTTCTCAAGCAACTTTGCCCAAAAATATTTATATCAGAGAGACATACTCTGGGGTGACATACTTTAGTTTCCTTTAATTCTTAAGTGCCTCCATTTCTGACAGTTTTAAGGTACTGGACTTGAACGCGTATCTGTCCAAGTCTAGGGCACTTCACTCCCAGAGGAATGCATTAGGGCATTTAAACAAAGTAACACTGTAGCAGAGACAGCACAGATCTGCCAGCTTCTGGGACAGAACTGTGTTAGTGGAAGACGATGTATTGGGGCACAGATTATGGCCAGAGTGCTGGCCCAGAGAAGGCACATTGAGCTGGGTGGCATGGGAGCTCTGGAAACACAATAGGAAGGAGTTTCTGTCTTCACATTTTGCACTTTGGAGACTTGGGTCTAGAGTGGGAAGGAATACTGTTCCCAAAGACCCCTGGACTTTCACAGTTCATGGCCTTTACCACTTTCTACTTTCTACTTGACAGTAAGTACAGTTAGCAATTAGTATTCTTGATCTGTTTTTTGAGGGCAGGATTATGTTTTACCTTTTTTTATACTCCCTATGTGGAGCATATACTAGGCATTTATTAAGCATGAGTTGGAGGAATAAATGAATCTAAACAAATGAACATACTTGAGTCCCAAAGGGATTTGGAGTTTGCCTCAATTTTGTTTTGTTTTTCTCTGTTTGTTTCTTTTTTTGGAAATGAAGGTCTTGCTAAGTTGCTCAGGCTGGTTTCAAATTCCAGGTCTCAAGCAATCCTCCTGCCTCAGTCTCCCCAAGTGCTGGGATTACAAACATGAGCTACTGCACCCAGCCAAAACTTTTATTCTGATAGCAAAAATGTTTTAATGAAGATTCTTTATGGGGAAGACGTCAATATTTTCAACTGTTCTCTTATGAAACTTAATAGTCTATTTTAATATTTTCATTTTTGTATTTATACCCATTTAAAACTATAAATAGCACACATAGCTTTCAAAACTTGAATGTGTAATTTAATAATAGCTATCCACCCACACCTATTAAAATGTTTACTAATGCATAAAATCTTACAAATATCATGTCACACCAGATTTTCATGGCTTTTGTGTAAGTAGATGAGGTGGATGCCATGTTCCTCCCATTTGCAATCTGTTAGCAGTATTTTAGTGTTTCTACTGCTTAGTCATCTGTGCATATGAGTTGTAAATGGCAGCTTGAAATAATCTGAAGTTTTGAAGACGAGTTTCACAGCTTTTAACATTGCATCCAATGCGTTGGAGAGAAAAACTTTTTCTCTACTCTTTTAGTTTCAGTACCTGGGGGTGTACAAATTAAACTAACAAAAGACAGATTAACAGGAAAAAAGGCACATAATTTCATTTATTTATTTTGTGTGCGTTGCTAAGATAGAGACCTAGAAATTTTATTTGTTCATTTATTTATTTGAGACAGGGTCTCACTTTGTGGCCCAGGTGGGAGTGAAGTGGCCAGAACATGGCTCACTGTAGCCTTAACCTCCCAGGCCCAAGCCATCCTTCCACCTTAGCCAGATACCACCATACCTGGTTAATTTTTGTATAGAGATGGGGCTTCACCTGTTGCCCAGGCTGGTCTTGAACTCTTGAGCTCAAGTGATCCTGCCCACCTCAGCCTTCCAAAGTCTGGGTTTACAGGCGTGAGCCACCACACCCGCCACAATTTTTAAATTAACATTTGTAGTCAGGGAGTGCACCAGAAAACTGAAACTCAAGGGGTGTTGGGCTTTAAGGAATGATGTGAGGAAGTGACTAGGAAATAAATTGGGGGAGCTCATGGAAGATAAGGGCTATTGTAGTAAGGTCTGTTTATGAAAAATCAACTTGGTGTCCTCCACTACCTTTCTTTGGTGAAAAAGATGATAACCTGTCTGCTAAGAGTTGCTGTTCTTTCCCTGGTTGGGGGAAGGGTGTTTACCTTCCTCAAAGGGAAATATGTGCCCTGATTCTAGGGCAGATAAAAGGAGGACAGATAACTCTTCCTGCATCGGTCGATTTTCAGTTGCTTTCTGCTCAAAACAATCCTCATGTTAAAGTGGACATTTTGTAGTGGGATATTCCTATTATCTTCAAATGTAAAGCAAAGAACATCACAGCCAAAACGTATTCAAATTATTTCCAGTTTTATCTTGATCTTTTTTAGTCCTATTGATGAGAAACAGCTACTTCCTTGTAAAAGAAATCTGTTTTTATTTTTTCCTTTTTCTTTTTTTTTTTTTTTGAGACAGTTTTGCTCTTATTGCCCAGGCTGGAGTACAATGGTGGGATCTCGGCTCAACACAACCTCTGCCTCCCGGGTTCAAGCGATTCTCTTGCGTCAGTCTCAGCTGGGATTGCAGGCATGCACCACCATGCCAAGCTAATTTTGTATTTTTAGGAGAGACAGGGTTTCTCCATGGTGGTCAGGCTGGTCTCCAACTCCTGAACTCAAATGATCTGCCCCCCTTGGGATCCCAAAGTGCTGGAATTACAGGCATGAGCCACCACGCCTGGCCTGTTTTTATGTTTTTAACCTAGCACATGTACTCTTCCTTTGTGTTACCTGTTGCATTTCATTTAATTCTTTTAGAGTTATAACAAGCAATATAAGACTACAACAAATATTTACAAAAATAAAAGGGGAGGGAAGTCATCCATAATCCTATTCTATGAAAATGTTTTTACATATTTCCTTCCAGTGTTATCTATGCATATCTCTTTTACACAGTTTCAGTGATCGGGCATTCAGTATGGGATGTAACTTCTTCCACTTAACATTACAACACAAGCTTTCTCCTGTTCTTGCTTACTTGCTGTCCTCATTATCTAACAGTGGCATTGTGCTAACCATAACCACTTATGCTTCTGGGCTGCCTCCAGGCTCTTGGCTAGGCATCCTGCTAGCACTCCCAGCCCTGGGGAGGGTGGATCTGACTTAGCTCCTCCCCACCAGGTGGAACCTGAGCCTCCAAGAGCAGCCTCTGGCGTTCAGAGGTCAAGTCCCAGGCCTAAACTGAAGCTAGACAAAGAAGGCTTTTGGATACTTTCTTGCCCTTTCGCCCATCCCCCAGGTCCGGGCTTGGTGGCGCCTGCTATGCGGGCACTCCAGGTCCACTCCCTCGGGGCAGAGGCCGTGGCTCCATCCCCTTCCCCCATGCTCTCTCTACCCCCCACCTACACTGGGCGCTCCTCCCAGAGGTGAGTCCCTCCCAGCCTGTCTCTCCTTCTGTCCTAGCCATCCGCAGACCTACCCTGTGCAAAGGAAGGAGCTAGGCCATTCGCCCTGGGCGTCATGATCCTCCTGCGAGCCTCTGAAGTGCGGCAGCTGCTTCACAATAAGTTCGTGGTCATCCTGGGGGACTCCGTGCATAGGGCCGTGTACAAGGACCTGGTGCTTCTGCTACAGAAGGACTGCCTGCTCACTCCCAAGCAGCTCAAAGTAAAGGGGGAGCTGAACTTCGAACGAGATGAGCTGCTGGATGGAGGCCAGCGGGGCCCCATGCACAATGGCCTTGACTACCGTGAGGTCCGCGAGTTCCGCTCTGACCACCATCTGGTGCGTTTTTACTTCCTCACCCGCGTGTACTCCGAGTACTTGCAGACCATCTTGGAAGAGCTGCAGTCGGGCGAGCACGCCCCCGACCTGGTCATCATGAACTCCTGCCTCTGGGACGTCTCCAGATATGGTTCGGACTTCTGGTGGAGCTACCAGGAGAACCTGGAGAACCTGTTCCAGCGCCTGGGCCAGGTGCTGCCCGAATCTTGCCTCCTGGTGTGGAACACAGCCATGCCCGTGGGCGAGGTAGTCACTGGGCGTTTCCTTCCGCCCCAGCGGCAGCGGACTGACTCCCTGAAAAGCACAGTGGTCGAAGCCAACTTCTACAGTGCCACCGAGGCACGAAAACATAACTTCGATGTATTGGACTTGCATTTCTACTTCCGCCACGCGAGGGAGAACCTGCACTGGGACGGGGTGCACTGGAACGGGCGCGTACACCGCTGCCTCTCACAACTGCTGCTGGCCCACGTGGCCGATGCCTGGGGTGTGGAGCTGCCCCAGCGCCGCCCGGTGAGCAAGTGGATTAAGAAGAAAAAACCTGGCCAGACAGTGAAAGGGCCGCCCCAGACCAACAGAAATCACCTGGCCTTCCCTAGGCCACCTTTGCCTTCCCCTAGACGCCCCTCCCTGCTTGGGTTACCACCCCAGTGCTTGCCCCTGCCCCCGCTGCTGCCCTCACACCCTCCTCCTTTAGCTCCTCCCCCTCCTCCCATTCCTTTTTACCAGGGAATGCCCCAGTTCCCACTGGGTCCCCCAGATGTCTGTTTTTCCTCAGATCATACTTTCCAGTCGGATCAATTCTATTGCGATTCGGATGTCCCCTCATCAACCCATACAGGTTTCCCCTTCGAAGACAATTTTATGGTTGGTCCCCAGCTACCTGTGCCCTGCTTCCCCACACCCTGTTATCAGCAGCCTGCCCCTGTGGTCCATAGGGGTTTTTCCAGGTATCATCCCCGTGGCCCCTATGTGCCCTGGGGACAGCGACCTAGACCTTCAAAGAGAAGGACCCCAGCCCACCAGAGCCAATCCCTCAATAGACGTACCTAGGCCTTATTTCCTCTTCATGAACATGGATTGGACAGATCTGACACTTCCTTTCCATTGCCTGGCCTGAACAGACTGACCTTGTTAACTTAAGCCTTGCGCCCATGCCTGGTCTTCTTTTTGTTCATTGCTGTTACCAAGAAAGCCAGAGAAGAGCAGTCTTACTCATTCCTGTTGGCTGCAGGCTCTTCCCCACTTGCAGGGGGTGACCCAGCATTATTCCTGCCTCCCCCCTCTATTCTTTTTGCCTTTGTGTAAAAATAGAATTGAAATAAAGAAGTTGTTGCACAAAAGTAGTTGTGGGTTTTACGTGTGTCTATATTTAACAGATATCTCTCCATTAAACAATTAGTTCTTAATATGGTTTGGCTGTCTGCCCCCACCCAAATCTCACCTTGAATTGTAATAATCCCCACTTGTCCAGGGAGGGACCAGGTGGAGGTAATTGAATAATGGAGGTGGTTTCCCCTATGCTGTTCTCACAATAATGAGTGAGTCTCACGAGATCTGATGGGTTTTGTTTTGTCTTGTTTTTTGAGATGGTGTTTCACTCTTGTGGCTATGGCACGGTGTTAGCTCACTGAAACCTCTGCCTCCCAGGTTCAAGCGATTTTCCTGCCTCAGCCTCCAGAGTAGCTGAGATTACAGGCATGCACCACCAAGCCTGGCTATTTTTTAGTTTTAGTAGAGAGGGGTTTTCTCCACGTTTGTTAGGCTGGTCTCAAACTTCCAACCTCAGGTGCCTACCCAAAGCGCTGGGATTACAGGTATGAGTCACTGTGCCCAGGTTTTATAAGTGTCTGACATTTCCCCTGCTTGCACTCATTCTCTCTCCTGCTGCCCTATGAAGATATGCCTTCCACCATGATTGTTAAGTCTCCTGGGGCCTCCCTAGCCATGTGGAACTGTGAGTCAATTAAACCTCCTTTTTAAAAATAAGTTACCCAGTCTCAGGTATTTCTTCATAGCAGCCTGGGAATGGAGTAATACAGCTCTGTAAGAGCAAGGACAATATTTGCTGAATGAATAGTTATGGCTGGAATCTACTTGATGAACTACTATTTAAAGTAATTCATCCAAAATAATTCCTCTGAGGGCTTTCATAAAAGTGGATCTGATTTCTTACTAAGCATAGGAATTTTGACTTTTTGGAATCACATTTTGCCAGCGATTCTCAAAAAAATCATTGAATTTTAGACCTGGGAAAACTAAAACTAAAAATGTTTAATGAACATTTACGAAGAGACTGAGGCCAAGGGAAAAGAGTGATTTGTCCTAGGTGGCACAGAAAATAAATCCTCCATCAGTTTTTTCTGGTTTATGCCAGTCTATAGTTTATGTTAACTTTCAAACCGTGGGACTGATTTATACCATAGCAACATAAAACTAAGAAGAGAAGCCCACCAAACATGGTTTCTTACTATCAAAGTGATGATGAAAAACTCCTAAATCCCTGTAGCCCTGCAACCAGAAGACTACCATTTAAATGTGCAATGAATTATGTATGAAGCTAGAGTAGATGGCATGCTTATAACAATGATTCCTTGAATAGTCCTGATTGTGGACTTTAGAAAATTAGAGAAAAATAAACTGCAATCAATGACAATGTGAATCGCAGTTATAAAATAAAATGGATTTGGACAGGACCGTACAGCATATACATCTCTTCTGTGTCAACTCTGTGCATAGATGGCCATGGTCACTTTTCTGTTTTTAAGAATGTTAACATCACCAAGACTTTAAATGCTAGGCTTATTGTAACACTCAACTAGTGAAATGTTAATACTTAGATAAAATAGTCAAAATCAGATGTGACTAAAATTGTTCAACTAATAGGATTTTTCATTGAATTGATTTGACTAGTTTGTAGCTCCCCAATATCACCATCCCTAAATTTGACAAGAATTAGGAAATGTTATCTTGCAAAAATGAGGTTCACAAAGTCACAAGAAATAGATGAGATTATATATCTACAGAAGGAATACATTAGCAGCTTTTAATCCACCAAAAAAAATGAGATTCTTAGAGAATGGGACGTTTATCTTATCTCTGTGTCTCAAGTTCTAGCACAATGCCTGGCACTTAATAAGTACTGAATAGCACTTGATGAATCAATGAGTGAATGAAGAGATGGCTTATAATTAAATGTGTTACTGATGAGACTACAAGCCAAATCTCACCATAAATCGACATTTAATATTTGTAACACATCTGAAGGATTAAACTGAATCAACTACTCAACAGTTCTGTTTCTCTCAGATGGGTAGGAGTGCAGGGAGACTCCAACAGGGGACATCGTTTCCTTCACATGTGTATTAATTTCCTGTGGCTGCTGTTAAAAACACCACAAACTTGGTGACTTAAAATAACACACATTTATCTCCTAAAGTTCTGGAACTCAGAGGTCTGAAATCTATCACTCCAAAATAAAACCTTGACTATGTCCTCAACTGTCTTACATGATCAGGCTTCTACCTGCCCTGGTAATGTCGTCTTCTGGAACTCTCTTTATTGCTCTTTATTCTTTCAACAACACAGGACTTCTTTCTGTTCATACAGCATGTGAAGCTCTTTTATAATTTGGGTCTTTGCACTTGCTATTTCCTTTACCACCTTGTTTTATATCCCGTACTTCCTAGGTCTTTTAATTTCTCACTCATCCGTCCATTCTCATCTTGCAAGTTCCCTTCCTAAGAGGCCTTCCAGGACCATTCCATCTGAAAGTACTATGATGATCTGTCATAGCACTCTGTTTTCTTTGTATGGCTTACCTCACAGCCTCTACTAGAATGAAAGTTCCATGAGTCTTGTTTACTCTGGACTTCCCAAGGCCTACTGGCCCAGTGCCTGGTAAAGACATTTTCAAGTATTTATGCTTTAGTTAAATGTTCAAACACATAATTCACTCACTTTCAGTACTCAACTAAGAATGCAATTTGTATTAAGATTGAGTACCATCAGCCTAAATAGCTAATGTGAAAAAATAAAAATTGGAGCAGCATTTGATTACGATTACTTTCCCTTTAAAGTATTTTAAAGGGAAAGTATTTATTTTCCCTTTAAAAATATCTGCAGAACATTCCCATAACTACCTAAATTATGCTGGGTGGCTAGCCTTCTTCCTCTCACCCCACCCTTCCACCCACTAGGAGTAAGACTGACAGCACCTTCAGTGGATGCTTGCCTTTGATTTCATGTGTATCCTGGCCTTTCTCTTCCAGGCTAGGGCTTTCTTCTTTGCCCGTATTTGCTATTTTCACCTTGCTCTTTAAATGAGGTAACCTAGCAATGCAATCAAGTTATCATCTGGTAAAAAGAACCAAAACAATTCAGGATTTGCGGGAGAAATTATTGCTCCACTGTTGAGGTTTAGAATGCAGACTTCATTTGGCCTATTTTCCATCCCAAAAAATGACAGCACTCAAAGGTTTACATACTTGATTCTTGTCTCAAGTTTCCTGGAAAAGTGAAATTACAGGATTTCACTGTAATGTAATTTTGGATTACATTGAGATCATCAAAGCAGGATGTTTCTCACAAGATCTATACTAATATATTATACCGAAGGCTTGATTTTAAAGCTGTAACAATATGTACAAAGAAAGCAAGCTTTAGCATTTGAAAACAAACCAAACTTTCCAACCTGCAGTAGGATCAACAATAGCTCTTCATGGTCAGCTCTTGCTCTTGCTGCCAAGAGGCAACATTCATGGTTAAATCTGGAGTTGTACAAAGTGGCAGCCCATCTCTTTGACAATTTTATGTTCACAACTTCTGCAAAGGTAAGTTGTATCAAAAACTTGGATCATTAAGACACGTGAGAGAAAGAAATTACCATTGTTTTAAACTACTGTGTATTTGTTTCCATAAACTCCAGAAATAGTATTCTCATTCTCATAACTCAAGAAAGAGCTCTACCACACAGGCTTAATTTTATAGATATACAGACAGTCTCTGACTCACGAAGTTTCAATTTACGATTCTTCAACTTTACAATGGTGGCAAAGAAATATGCATTCAGTAAAGAGCTGTCTAAAGGCCGAGTGTGGTGGCTCACATCTGTAATCCCAGCACTTTGGCAGGCGTTAGCCCAGGTTGAGACCAGCTTGGTCAACATAGTGATACCCCATCTCTATACAAAATTTTTCTAAAAATTAGTCAGGCATGGTGGCAAGTTCCTGTAGTCCCAGCTACTCAGGAGGCTGAGATAGGAACTGAGGATTGAGGCCAGGAGTTCGAAGCTGCAGTGAGCTGTGATCATACCACTGCACTCCAGCCTGGGTGACAGAGTGAGACCCTGTCTGAAAAAAAACAGTCCAGTACTTTCTCTATATGCTGAGCAGCACAGCTGCAGCAGCTCCCCATCAGCCATGCCATCACGAGGGTAACAGCTGATATATATTCTACAGTGTCCTGTGTTGCCAGATGCTTTTGCCCAATTATAGGCTAATACAAGTGTTCTGAGCGCATTTAAGGTAGACTAGACTAAACTATGATGTTCAGAAGGTTAGGGGAATTAAATGCATGTTTGATTTACCATATTTTCAGCTTATGATGGGTCATAACCTCTTTGTAAGTTAAGGAACATTTGTAGTTTTTGTCACAAGACTTTACCCATTTAACTTTAAAGAAACATTTCCTGAAACATGTCCCTTTGACCCATAGGCTTTACTCCATATGCATTCTATAGGCAAGAATGTTTGTAAAAAGATGCTTCCTATAATTGCTTCATGTGGAAATTCACAATGACCTTTAATAGATTAGAGGCTCTGAGAAGTTCTGCGTGAAATAAGCTTGATTAAGTGTGTTTAATTTAGTATTCCCAAGATGTGTCTCACCCAGAATCATTTTCACATGTAGCATCTTTTATGTATGTATATATTTATTTATTATTTTTAGAGATAGTGTGATAGCCCAAGTTGTGCTAGCCTAACTGACTCCATCTTAACTGTGAGCCAGACAGACTCCATCTTAGCCTCTCCCTCCCCACCATTTCTCCTGTCATGTCTCTCTCGGGTGCATAACTGGGTCATGCTGACCCTGTGCTTATTCTACCATATAACCATTATAACCACATCCTGCTTGGCAAGCACATCTGCTATTGTGAATACTCCTCCTTGGACCCCTGCTTGGTTATTGTATGGAAGTACCCCAGCCTACCTGCAGTCACATCTCTCTAACCTGCTTATTCTGCTTCTGTAAAATTCCACTTCAGCGAGGCTCCCCCTTCCCTACCCTAATCAAGGTATAAAAAGAAATCAAGCCCCTTCCTCGGTGCTGAGAGATTTTTGAGTATAAGCTATCTCTCAGTCGTCGGCAATAAAGGACTCTCAATTGAAACTCAGAGTGTGGCGCTTTCTCTCTAACTTGCTCAGTTACAACAATAGGATCTCACTTTTTTGCCAGGCTAGAGAGCAGTGGCATAATTATAACCAACTGCAGCCACCAGCTCCTAGCTTGAGCAATCCTCCTGTCTTAGCCTCCCAAGTAACTGGGACTACAGGCACACACCTCCACTCCCAGCTTTTTTTTTTTCTTAATTTTTCTAGAAATGGGTTCTCATGTTGGAAATAAGGACATTTTCCCACATAACTGCAGGAGTAGTTTCATATCTACCAAAATTGACATAACTCGCTGATTTTATCTGATACTCAGGCCCAGAAATGTTTTCTGCATCTATTCAAACTGGGATCCACTAAAGAATCACTCATTGCATTGGCTTTTATGTCCCTCAAATCTCGTTTAAGCTAAAATAGAACCCAACACATGGTGTCTTCTTTTTTCCAAGACATTAACTTATTGAAAAGACTTGTCCTATAGAATATTCCACTTTCTTGATTTGTCTAATGATTTCTTCATGGTGTCATTTAAATTTTATTTTATCTCCTATATTTCTTATACAGTGAATGTTAAATCTTAAGTCTTGATTAGATTCAAGTGAAACATTTTTGCTAGGATATTTCATAGGCAAGATAGTGTACTTCATATTACACTACAAGCAAAGACACATGAACAGTTTTCCCAGAATTAGATGCTAAGTTAGATCACTAATAAAAAGAACAACAGCCAGGAGCCTCCACTTAAAAGTTTTATTTGTCCAGCTGCAACCAGCAAGCATCTTGTGGGGTGATATATTGGTACCATATACATATTTCAATCCTTCATCAATTTTTTTTTTTTTTTTTTGAGACAGATTTTCGCTCTTGTTATCCAGGCTGGAGTGCAATGGCGCCATCTCAGCTCACCAAAACCTCCGCCTCCTGGGTTCAAGCAATTCTCCTGCCTCAGCCTCCCAAGTAGCTGGGGCTACAGGCGTGAGTTACCATGCCCAGCTAATTTTTGTATTTTTAGTAGAGACGGGGTTTTACCACATTGACCAGGATAGTCTCAATCTCTCTTTTTTTTTTTTGAGATGGAGTTTCGCTCTTGTTACCCAGGCTGGAGTGCAATGGTGCAATCTCAGCTCACCAAAACCTCCGCCTCCTGGGTTCAGGCAATTCTCCTGCCTTAGCCTCCTGAGTAGCTGGGATTACAGGTACGCGCCACCGTGCCCAGCTGATTTTTTGTATTTTTAGTAGAGACGGGGTTTCACCATGTTGACCAGGATGGTCTCGATCTCTTGACCTCGTGATCCACCTGCCTGGGCCTCCCAAAGTGCTGGGATTACAGGCGTGAGCCACCGCGCCCGGCCCGGTCTCAATCTCTTGACCTCAAGATCCACCTGCCTCGGCCTCCCAAGGTGCTGGGATTATAGGCCCATCAATTTTTTTTAAAAAAAAGTAGAAACGGGGTCTTGCCATATTACCCAGGCTGGTCTTAAACTCCTGGGCTCAAGTAATCCTCCCACCTTAACCTCTCGAGTAGCTGGAATTATAGGCATGAGCTAACATATCTGACTTTCTAATCTTTCATGTAACTATTTTAGCATCCATTGATCATTTTTGTTTGAAACAATGACTTCATTAGGGGTGGGAAAGTGGTGATATTTCTCATTTTACCATTCCGTATACGTATATTTCCTACCTGGCATTATCTCTTAAAGAGATTTTTGGCCAGGCTCAGTGGCTCATGTCTATAATCCCAGCACTTTGGGAGGCCAAGGCAAACAGATCACTTGATGCCAGGAGTTCCAGACCAGCCTGGCCAGTATGGAAAAACCCATCCAATATGGCATGGTGGTGGGCTTCTGTAATCCAGCTACTCAGGAGGCTGAGGCATGAGAATCGCTTGAACCTGGGAGGCGGGGGTTGCAGTGAGCAGAGATCATGCCATTGCACTGCAGCCTGGGCAGCAAAGTGAGACTCTATCTTGAGAAAAAAAAAAGAGTTTTTGTTTTTTTTTTGTCAACTGGGGCTATTTGGTTACCCTGAGATACACTTCTTACAGAAAGCCTGGCTACCATGAAGTATGCCAGTGGGTATAACTAGACTCGACCCTCACACTTCCCCTCCCAATTAGTTGAGGCTCTACTGACTATGACTCAAACATGGGAAAATAGACATGACACTCATCTGAAATGTGGTTTTATTTAGAAGACGGTCTTTGAAACAGCCCAAGAGCCCCACTATCAGCATGGGGAAATAAGCTCACAGCTGGACACACAGAAAAGCTGCAGATCAGGTGGAAATGAATCTGCAGATAGAGGATAATTGGTCTTGGTTTCAAGGATGGAAAGGAGCCAAAGATTGGGAGTTAGGTATGGAGTTTGAAGAAGTTAAAGACAATCCATTCCCAATATATGCCAATTTGATACATTGATTACTTCAAGCTGAAGGCACTAGAGAAACTGTAATTGCAGAAAGAGCTATCTGACCTGCCCTTTCCTACACAAAGCAAGCCATAAAAATTCCTTTGAGGATGATGCCTTCCTCATACTGCAGCAAGAAAATAACCCTTATCTCCAAAGACTAGGAATTGCTGCTGCAATGGAGCTGTACAAATAAACTTACTGAAGAAACCCTTATCTTCCGCTGGTTGACACACTCCCATACGTCTCCTAATGATTCCCATTGAATTTGCTGCCCCTGGCTCATCTCTTCACAAATTTATGATTCTTTTTCTAAAACATAAAAAAGCTTTCTGCTTTGGCCATTTCTTCAGATCTTCACTTTTGTGAGGGTCCCACGTACACCTGTAAAAATAATAAAACTGGGCTGGGCACAGTGGCTCACACTTGTAATCCCAGCATTTTGGGAGGCGGAGGTGGATCACCTGAGGTCAGGAGTTCGTAACCAGCCTGGCCAACATGGTGAAATCCCCCTTCCCCACTAAAAAAATACAAAAAAATTAGCCAGGTGTGGTGGTGCATGCCTATAGTCTCAACTACTTGGGAGGTTGAGGTGGGAGAATGGCTTGAAGCCAGGAGGCAGAGATTGCAGTGAGCTGAGATTGTGCCATTGCACTCCAGCCTAGGTGACAGAGCAAGACTTCATCTCAAAAAAACAAGAACAAAAAAATGATAAATAATAATAATAAAACTTGTATGCTTTTCTTCTGTTAATCTGCCTTGTGTCAATTTGATTCCTAGATGCAGCTGAAGATCCCACTTAAGAACTAAGACAGGTAGAGGTGATCCTTAGCATCCCTATACATTATAAACCTAGCCCCTTGGGTCAGTTAGTAAAGGAAAAAGGTAAAAACACTCCTTCACATGCTGAGTCACCTTCACTTTGAGATTGTATCTTTCCTAATCAACCAATAAATAAATGTGTACACATCAAAGTGAGGTTATTTGCATATCTGTGTGAGTTGGCAAATGATATACTAGTCTCTTATCTGTTTATTGGCAGGAACATATTTGTTAACTAAATAAAAAATGTCAATATTGTATGAGGAATTGCATAAAACTTTCATGGCTAGAGAAAAAATTTAATAAGAAAACTATCTTATAAGATTATTAAAGAAAATTGCTATAAACATGTATTTTTTTTCTTCTTTTTGTCATGGAAGTCTCACTCTGTCACCCAGGCTGCAGTTCAGGGGTACAATCTCAGCTCACTGCAACCTCCACCTCCCAGGTTCAAGCCATTCTCCTGCCTCAGCCTCCCAAGTAGCTGGAACTGTAGGCACGTGCCACCACACCTGGCTAATTTTTGTATTTTTAGTAGAGACAGGGTTTTGCCATGTTGGCCTGGCTGGTCTTGAACTGACCTCAGGGGATCCGCCCGTCTCGGCCTCCCAAATTGCTATGATTATAGGTGTCAGCCACCATGCTGGGCCTTATCAGAGGGTATTAACTTAAAAGTGCTTTACTAGGTAATTCCTTAATACCACGTTCTTAAACCATTCCACTGGAATACCTGTAAAGGTGGAGATAAAAGCCATATATGCAGGAGGTCTGCCTGCTGCAGCCTACTCCAAGGATTAAATTAATTTCAAGCCTCGTATAAAATATTAACTGAAATTCTCTGTTCACTGCATGCAGTATCCTTTGTTTTATAAATAATAATGCCCTTCAAAACATTGAATAAAATCAGTGCAAAACATTGAGCAAAATGTAGTGAGATTTAGGGTCCCAATCAATAAAATAGGGGGATGATAGCATCTCTTATAGGATTTTTATAGAGAACTAAATTAATATTTATAAAACCCTGAGAATTGTGACTGGCACAGAGTCACTACTATAAAATATTTGTACATCAGGTGCAATGACTCATGCTGTTAATCCCAGCACTTTGGGAAGCCCAGGTGGGAGGACTGCTTGAGGCCAGGAATACAAGACCAACCTGGGCAACACAGTGAAATCCCATCTCTACAAAAGATTTTTTTTCCTCTTTTCTTCCTTTTTTTTTTAAATTTGGGATCCCTTGAGTCCAAGAGTTCAGGGCCACAGTGAGCTATGATCATATCACTGCACTCCAGCATGGGCAACAGAGACTCGTTCAAAAAATAAAAATATTTGTCAAATAAGATTGAAGATTGTTCCAAGTTCATCTTATTGTTTTAGCTCTACCCTGTAATTGCCTCTCAGAGTATTAGTAATTCAGTTTATATGTGATTTCAATATTTAAGGAGATAATTATGAATGGAGCAGGAGAGAGGGGAGATTGTGATTCTTTTTTTGGGCTAAGTTAGAAAAGGGATCCGCCAGCTGTGGTGGCTCACGCCTGTAATCCCAGCACTTTGGGAGGCCAAGGTGGGCAGATCACTTGAGGTTGGGAGTTCAAAACCACCCTGATCAACATGGAGAAAACCTGTCTCAACTAAAAATACAAAATTAGCCAGATGTGGTGCTGCATGCCTGTAATCCCAGTTACTTGGGAGGCTAAGGCAGGAGAATCAGGTTGTGGTGAGCTGAGATCGCACCATTGCACTCCAGCCTGGGCAACAAGAGCGAAACTCTGTCTCAAAAAAAGAAAGAAAGAAAGAAAAGAAAAGGAATCAAAGAATGGAGGGAAATGGCATGAAGCCCAGAGTGTTGGCAGAGGTCAGTCAGAGTGGTCAGGCTGATTGGTGCAGTCTCTTAACACACATTTCAGAACACTGACCACAGGCCCGGTGCCAGGTACTACAGACTGTAGAAACTATAAGCAGTTGCTGAGATGATGTGATGCAGTACTTCTTAGAGCACTTACATCAGAATCACTAAGATATTTGTTAAAAAAACAATACCAGTGCACAGACCCCACCCTAAAACCATTCAATCAGAATCAGAAATTCTGAGGACAAAAGCCTAGAGATAAGTGTATCTAAAAGTTCTCCAGTATTTCTAATGTGCAACCAGAATTAAGCATCACTAATCTGACCCAGCCTCCTCATTTGGTAGATGAGAAAACTGAGGACTCAGAAATTAAATAACTTGCTTAAGATGGTAGAGCTCTCTTGAAACAGGTAACTTTAAGATAGACTGGCTATGCACTACTACAGTGTTTTTCAAAAATAATGCTCCATTAGTACATTGTAAAAATAAATTTAGTGCCTCCTGACCAGAATTTCTTTGGAACAGAATAAAATACATCAGAATACAAATCAAATAGTGATGATACTATTCAATGGCATGTGTGTGTGTGTGTGTATTCTGTGACTAGAAGTAAAATATTATTATTATGGGTTGTTGTTAAGACAATTGAAAAGTTCTGCTCTGGAGTTTCCTTAAAATTTGAATATCTAAGGTTAGAAAGTGGTATCTGCATATAGGGGTGATATAACTGCCTCTACTGTCTGGTATGTAGCCCACAGAGAGGGTATGGATGGTATCAAGGTTAAGATAATGGGCTTGAAGGTGCACACATCTTGGAGAAAATTGAGTCTATGCCCTTTATTGGTGATGGGAGCTTTTGCAAGAACCTCAAACTCATTATGGCTCAGATACCTAAACTTTAAAAATGAAAATAAAAACACACACCTCACAGGATTGTTAATTTTAAATGCCATAGTATCTGTAAGGCACTTGGCATAATGTTTGGCACATAGTAAATAGTTAATAAATACAAACAATTAAAAATGCATCCATAGCCGGGCGCAGTGACTCATGCCTATAATCCCAGCCCTTTGGGAGGCTGAGGTGGGTGGATCACCTGAGGTCGGGAGTTCAAGACCAGCCCAACCAACATGGAGAAACCCTGTCTCTACTAAAAATACAAAATTAGCCAAGCCTGGTGGCGAATGCCTGTAATCCCAGCTACTCGGGAGGCTGAGGCAGGAGGATTGCTTGAAGCTGGGAGGCCGTGGTTTAGGTGAGTCGAGATCAAGCCATTGCACTCCAGCCTGGGCAACAAGAGCAAAACTCCATCTTAAAAAAAAAAAAAATGCATCCATCATCTATCATTACCTGACTCAGAGAAGAAAGGAACTAAAAAAGTGCCAGGATTAAAATAGTTTTTGGAAAAATGTATATTCTTGAGACTAATGTTTATTTTAGAAAGACAAAAGTGAAATAACAGCTGAAATAATTGCTTTAATGGGCAACATATTTACAAGAAATTTTTAAAAATTTTCACAGAACCAGAAATTATGGTGCTACAAAAATACTTGCTTATCTTAGAGCCAAAACATTTCAATTTTTTAAAAAATGCCCTCATATTGCAGATACATAAGTCAGGTATGCTGCTCCTGGGATTATGGCAGAAGGGAGGCAGGACTAGATTACAGCTCCAGAAAGAGAAACATGTAGAGGCTTGCATTGTGAAATGTAACTCCAGATTGACTGCAAGAACAAACCAGCAATCATGAGACCCTCTGAAGGAAGTGGACTGCTTCTGCAGGACCCAGGAGATCCCCAAATACTATGAGTGCTCCAACTGCAGTACCACAGCTGCAGAAGTGGGAAAGGGAGACCTTCCTCTTCCGAACATGCACCCTCACTGGAGAAGCTGAAGGTCTGTTTGCAGGAAGATCTGTTTCAGACTTTACCTGAAGCTAAGTGAAGTTAGAGAACTGAGTGAAAAACAGGGGTAGAGGAAGCAGCAGAAAGGCCTGGGGAATTTGCTGGGTCCCCAAGCAGCCCATTCCTGCCTGGCACCACAGGGATCCATTGGGAGGGTGGCCAGAGAAGCAGGGGGCAAAACTCTACAGGGAGAAGGAATTCTGTAGCCAAACTTTGTACCAAGTTGAACAGGCTGAAAAGCCTCCTGGCCGGAACTCAGGGGAGGGCGTGAATCGGTTGTGCAGACTTTACAGATGGGGGAAGAACTAAAGCCCTTTTCTTTGGCAGCTGGGAGGTGGATAGCCTCAGGCAAGTTTTCAAGCCCTCTGCCTGGAAACAGACTCAGGGCTGGTTGAGGGGACATGGTGGGAGTGAGACCACCATTCAGTTTGCATGAGACCTGGTTGAGGCCTGTGACTGCCACCTTCCCCCACTTCCCTGACAGCCTGCATGGCTCAGCAGAGGCAGCCATACTCCTGCTAGGTACACAACTCCAGTGACCTAGGATCTCACTCCTATCCCCCACAGCAGCTGCAGCAAGACCTGCCCAAGCAGAGTCTGAGGTCAGACATGCCTAGCCAAGACCCCACCTGATGCTCCTTTGCTATCCGCTCTGTTATTAGAAGACAAATGGCATATAATCTTGGGAGTTCTCGGGCCCCATCCACTGTTGGTCCCTCTCTACACTACTACAGCTGATTTTCTCTGGAAAGTGCCACCTCCTGGCACGAGGCCAACCAGCACAAAAAGAGAGCATTAAACCACCAAAACTAAAGACCCTTAGGAAGTCCACTGCTCCTCCACCACCTCCACCAGAAAAGGTGCTGGTATCCACAGCTGAGAGACCCATAGATGGTTCACATCACAGGACTCCGTTCAGACAACCTCCAGTACCATCCCAAAGCTGGATAGATTTTCTGGGTGGCTAGACCTAGGAAACAGACAATAATCACTGAAGTTCAGCTTACAGGAACCACAGCCATAGGAAAAGGGGGAGATCACTACATCAAGGAACAAACCAATCTGAACAACAGCCTTCAGCCCTAAACCTTTCTTCTGACAGAGGCTACCCAAATGAGAAAGAACCAGTAAACCAGTTCTTATAATATGACAAAACAAAGCTCTTCAACACCCCCCAAAAAACCACACTAGTTCATCAGCAATGGATCCAAACCAAGGAGAAATCCCTGATTTACCTGAAAAAGAATTCAGGAGGTTAATTAAGCTAATCAGGGTGAGACCAGAGAAAGATGAAGCCCAATGCAAGGAAATCCAAAAAATGATACAAGAAATGAAGGGAGAAATATTCAAGGAAACAGATAGCTTAAAGAAAAAAACAATAAAAAGTTCAGGAAACTTTGGACACACTTTTAGAAATGTGAAATGCTCTGGAAAATCTCAGCAATACAGTTGAACAAGTAAAAGAAAGAAATTCAGAGCTCGAAGACAAGGTCTTCAAATTAAACCAATCCAACAATGACAAAGAAAAAAGAATAAGAAAATATGAACAAAGCCTCCTCAAAGATGTTTGGGATTATGTTAAATGACCAAACCTAATAATAATTGAGGAAGAAGAGAATTCTAAAAGCTTGGAAAACATATTGGGGGAATAATTGCAGAAAACTTCCCCAGCCTTGCTAGAGTCCTAGATATCCAAATACAAAGAACACTTTGGAAATTCATCACAGAAAGATTTTTACCTAGGCACGTTGTCATCAGGTTATCCAAAGGTAAGATGAAGGAAAGAATTTTAAGAGCTGTGAGACAGAAGCACCAGGTAACCTATAAAGGAAAACCTATCAGATTAACACCAGATTTCTCAGAAGAAACTCTACAAGTTAGAAGGGATTGGGAGCCCTGTCTTCAGCCTCCTTAAACAAAACAATTATCAGCCAAGAACTTTGTATCCAGCGAAACTAAGCATCATATATGAAGGAAAGATACCATCATTTTCAGACAAAAAAAATGCTGAGAGAATTCACCATCACCAAGCCACTACTACAAGAACCTTTAAAAAGAGCTCTAACTCTTGAAACAAATCCTGCAAACACATCAAGAGAGAAGCTCTTTAAAGCCTAAATCACACAGGACCTATAAAACAAAAATATAAGTTAAAAAGCAAAAACAAAAAAAATGAAGTACACAGGCAACAAAGACCATGGTGAATGCAAAGGTACCTTCCATTTCAATACTAACGTTCAGTGTAAATGGCTTAAATTCTCCACTTAAGAGATACAGAACCTCAGAATGGACAAGAACTTACCAACTATCTGTTGCCTTCAGGAGACTCACCTAACACATAAGAATTCACATAAACTTAAAGTAAAGGAGTGGAAAAAGGCATTTCATACAAATGGACACCAAAAGTGAGCAGGGATAGCTATTCTTATATCAGACAAAACAAACTAAAACAACAGCAGTTAAAAGAGACAAAGAGGGACATTCTATAATGGTAAAAGGCCTTGTCCAACAGGAAAATATCACAATCCTAAACATAAATGCACCTAACACTGGAGCTCCCAAATTTATAAAACAATTACTACTAGACCTAAGAAATGAGGTAGATAGCAACACAATAATAGTGGGGGACTTCTGTACTCCACTGGCAGCACTAGACAGGTCATCAAGAGAGGAAGGCAACAAAGAAAAAATAGATTTAAACTATACCTTGGAACAAATGGACTTAACAGATATATATAGCACATTTCATCCAACAACTGTAGAATACACATTCTATCCAACAGAGCATGGAACTTACTTCAAGATAGACTATATTAAGGCCATAAAATGAGCCTTAATAAATTTAAGAAAATTGAAATTATATCAAGCATTTTCTCAAACCACGGTGGAATAAAACTGGAAATCAACTCCAAAGGGAACCTTCAAAACCATGCAAATACATGGAAATTAAATAAGCTGCTCCTGAATGAGCAGTGGCTCAAAAACAAAATCAAGATGGAAATTTAAAAATTCTTTGAACCAAATGACAAAAATGGCGCAACCTATCAAAACCTGTGGGATACAGCAAAAGTGTTGAGAAAAGGAAAGTTCAGAGTCCTAAACACCTAAATCAAAAACTTTGAAAGAGCACAATCTAAGGTCACACCTCATGAAACTAGAAAAACAAGAACAAACCAAATGAAAACCCAGAAGAAGAAAGGAAATAACCAAGATCAGAGCAGAACTAAATGAAATTGAAACAAACAAACAAAATACAAAAGATAAATGAGACAAAAAGCTGATTCTTTGAAAAGATAAATAAAATTGATAGACCATTGGCAAGATTAACCAAGAATAGAAGAGAGAAAATCCACATAACCTCACTAAGAAATGATACAGGAGGTATTGCAACTGATACCACTAAAATGCAAAAGATCATTCAAGACTACTATGAACACCTTTACACACATAAACTAGAAAACCTAGAAGAGATGTATAAATTCCTGGAAAAATACAACCCTTATAGCTTAAATCAGGAAGATTTAGATACCCTTAACAGACCGATAACAAGCAGTGAGATTGAAATGGTAATTTTAAAATTACCAGCAACAACAACAAAAGTCCAAGACCAGATGGATTCACTCCAGAATACTACCAGATATTCAAAGAAGAATTGATATCAATCCTTTTGATATTATTCCACAAGATAGGAAAGAAGGAACCCTCCCTAATTCATTCTATTAACCCAACATTACCCTAATACCAAAACGAGGAAAGGGCATAACCAAAAAAGAAAACTACAGACCAATATTCTTGATGAATATAGATGCTAAAATCCTTAACAAAATACTAGCTAACCAAATCCAACAACATATCAAAAACAAAATCCACCGTGATCAAGTGGGTTTCATGCCAAGGATACAGGGATGGTTTAACATCACAAGTTAATAAATGTGACACACCACAAAAACATAATTAAAAACAAAAATCACATGATCATTTCAATAGATGCAGAAAAAGCATTTGACAAAATTCATCACCTTTTTTTTTTTTTTTGGCTTTGTGACAGAGTCTCGCTCTGTCACCCAGGCTGGAGTGCAGTGGCATGATCATGGCTCACTGCAACCTCTGCCTCCTGGGTTCAAGATTCTTGTGCCTCAGACTTCCGAGTATCTGGGATTACAGTCATGTGCCACCACACCCAGCTAATTTTTGTATTTTTAGTAGAGAGGGGGTTTCGCCATGTTGATCAGGCTGGTCTTGAACTCCTGACCTCAGATGATCTGCCTGCCTCAGCCTCCCAAAGTGCCAGATTACATGTATGAGCCACTGTGCCCAGCCCCATCATCCCTTTATGATTAAAACTCTTAGGAAAATTGGCATACAAGGAACATGCCTCAATGTAATAAAAGCCATCTATGACAAACCCACAGTCAACATAATACTGAATGGGGAAAAGTTGAAAGCATTTCCTCTGAAATTGGGAACAAGACAAGGATGCCCACTCTCATCACTCCTCTTCATCATAGTCCTGGAAATCTTAGCCAGAGCAATGAGACAAAAGAAAGAAATAAAGGGATCCAGATCGGTACAGAGGAAATAAAACTGTCACTGTTTGCTGACGATATGATCGTTTACCTTGAAAACCCTAAAGACTTGTCCAGAAAGCACCTAGAACTGATAAAAGAATTCAGCAGTTTCCAGATACAAGATTAATGTACACAAATCAGTAGCTCTTCTATACACTAACAGCAACCAAATGGAGAATCAAATAAAGAACTCAACCCCTTTTACAACAGCTGCAAAAAAAAAAAAAAAAAAATACTTAAGAATATACCTAACAAAGGAGCCAAAAGTCCTCTACAAGGAAAACTGCAAAACACTGCTGAAAGAAATCATAGATGACACCAACAAATTGCAACACGTCCCATGCTCATGAATGGGTAGAATCAGCATTGTGAAAATGGCCATACTGCCAAAAACAATCTACAGATTCAGCACAATCCACATCAAAATACCACCATTATTCTTCACACAATTAGAAAAAAAATTCTAAAATTTGTATGGAACGACTAAGCAAAAAGAACAAATCTGGAGTCATGATACTACCTGATTTCAAACCATACTCTAAGGCCATAGTCACCAAAACAGCATGGTACTGGTATAAAAATGGACACATAGACCAATGGAATAGAATAGAGAATCCAGAAATAAACCTAAATACTTATAGCCAACTGATCTTTGACAAAGCAAACAAAAACATAAAATGGGGAAAGGACACCCTGTTCTATAAATGGTGCTGGGATAACTGGCTGGCCACTTGTAGGAAAATGTAACTGGATTATCATGTCTCACCTTATAAAAAAATCAATTCAAGATGGATTAAGGAATTAAACCTAAGACTTGAAACTATAGGGCAGGGCATAGTGGCTCACACTGTAATTAATCCCAGCACTTTGGGAGACTGAGACGAGTGGATCACAGACCATCCTGGCTAACATAGTGAAACTTTGTCTCTACTAAAAGTACAAAAAAAAAAAAAAAATTAGCCAGGTGTGGTGGCACGTGCCTGTAGTCCCAGCTATTCAGAAGCTGAGGCAGGACAATAGCTTAAACCTAGGAGGCGGAGGTTGCAGTGAGCTGAGATTGTGCCTCTGCACTCCAGCCTAGACGGCAAGAGCAAGACTCTGTCTCAAAACAAAACAAACAAACCTGGAACTATAAAAATTCTAGAAGATAACATTGGAAAAACCCTTCTAGACATTGGCTTAGGCAATGATTTCATAATGAAGAACCCAAAAGCAAATGCAATAAAAATAAAGATAAAAAGCTAGGACCTAATTAAATTAAAGAGCTTTTGCATGGCAAAAGGAACAGTCAGCAGAGTAAACAGACAATTCACAGAGTGGGAGAAAATCTTCACAATCTATACATCTGACAAAGGACTAATTTCCGGAATGTACAAGGAAGGATGCAGTGAACAGGGAACACTTCTACACTGCTGGTGAGAATGTAAACTAGTACAGCCACTATGGAAAACAGTGTAAAATTCCTTAAATAACTAAAAGTAGAACTACCATTTGATCCAGCTACCCCACTACTGGGTATCTACCCAGAGGAAAAAAAGTCATTATTCGAAAAAGATACTTGCACCCACATGTTTACCTCAAAACAATTCACAATTGCAAAATTGTGGAACCAACCCAAATGCCCATCAATCAATGAGTGCATTAAAAAACTGTGATTATAGATAGATGATAGATAGATAGATGATAGATAGATAGACAGATGATTGATAGATATAGATAGATAGATAGATAGATAGATAGATAGATAGATAGATAGATAGATAGATATAATGGATGGAGCCATAAAAAGAAATGAATTAACAGCATTTCAGTGACCTGGATGAGATTGGAGACTATTCTAAGTGAAGTAACTCAGGAATGGAAAACCAAACATCATATGTTCTTATTGATATGTGGGAGCTAAGCTATGAGGACACAGAGGCATAAGAATGATACAATGGACTCTGGGGACTTGTGGGGAAGAGTGGGAGGGGAAGAGGGATAAAAGACTACAAATATGGTACAGTGTATACTGCTTGGATGATAGGTGCATCAAAATCTCACAAATCACCACTAAAAAACTTACTCATGTAACCAAATACTACCTGTACCCCAATAACTTATGAAAATTTTTAAAAAAAATCTAAACCTAGAAAAGGAAAAAAAATAAAATAATAAAAAAGAGAAGGGTGAAAAAAAATGTCAGGTATGCCATTAGTCATTTGATGTTGTCGCTTGTTTAGTTTCTTTTGAGAAAGAAAGATGTTTAACATCAGCATAAAAACATGCTTCACATCCATTTTTGACGGCTGGATCTCAAACAAAATGAAAACTTACACCCAAGAACTCCTTCCTGTTTCTCATATGCCTCAGTTCCTCTATTTGCTCAGATCCTGTGCATGTCCATGGAGTATTTCTGATCCAGCTCCCCACTTTTAACATGAAACTCTTCAGCAAGGAATAAACTCCCCCTACTCGATCATTGTTCCATCTCAGTTTTATGAACAGACAGGTGCCTAAGCTGGTCCCAAATAATGATGTGCCTGGTATTCTTAACATTTGTGTGGCAGCTTGGGAATACCTTAGGGTTTCTTTCCTCCAATTCCTTCCTGTGAAGGTGTATGCTCATTCTAGAATGTCATTTGCATATACACATACACTTACATACATGCACACATATACATGTACACATGCATACATCCGTATATATACACATGAACACATATAAAGGACTCAGATTATATGTTAAGTTCATAGGACATAATGTATTAGGCTCAGCATTATAGAAGATTTAGAGATGAATCAAACACAAGACTTATAGTCAAGGAGCTTAGATCTGATAGAGAAGATACAGCATATTAACAAATAACTCTAATCCAGGAGAAAATGTAGTAATTGCCAGGACAAAGAGACAACTCCAGCACTACAGGAGTTTCCAAGGAGGGAGAGATTGCACGCATGCTTCTGATAGATGCAGGAACAGTGGAAACAGTGGCAGAGGAGGTATCTGAGCTGCATCCTGAAAGATGGACTGAATTAACCTCTGCTGACATGAGGAGGTGGGATATTCTAATGAGGGAGGGCACACACAAGGATCCAGAAGTAGGTAGAAAGGAGTGTCTAGGGACCACTGAAGATGTTACTGGACCAGAGCAGGGGGCCTGTGGAGGGGAGTAAAGGTCAATTCATTTGGGGAAAGAGAATATGTTTTTTTGGTTGCTGCAACAAATTGCTGGCCGGGCGCGGTGGCTCATGTCTGTAATCCTAACACTTTGGGAGGCCAAGGCAGGCAGATTTCTTGAGCCCAGGGGTTTTAGATCAGCTTTGGCAACATAGGAAAACCCCATCTCTACAAAAATTTTTAAAAATTATCTGGGCATTGTGGTACACACTTGTGGTCCCAGCTACTTGAGAGGCTGAGGCTGGAGGGTCACTTGGACCTGGGAAGTTGAGGCTGCAGTGAGCTATGATGTGCTACTGCACTCCAGCCTGGATGACAGAGCAAGATCACCATCTCAAAAAAACAACAACAAAAAAATGCCAGACACACTGGCTCACACCTGTAATCCTAGCACTTTGGGAGGCCAAGATGGGTGGATCACTTGAAGTCAGGAGGTCGAGACTAGCCTAACCAACATGGCAAAACCCCATCTCTACTGAAAATGCAAAAAGTTAGCTGGGCATGGTGGCGGACGCCTATAATCCCAGCTACTTGGAAGGCTGAGGCAGGAGAATGCTTGAACGTGGGAGGCAGAGGTTGCAGTAAGCCAAGATCACACCATTGCACTTCAGCCTGGGCAACGAGAGTGAAACTCCATCTCAAAAATAATTAATTAAATTTAAAAAACCCCAAATCACCAGAAAGTGAGTGGCTTAAGACAACACAAATTTATTATTTTACAGTTCTGGAGGTCAGAACTCTAAGGGCCTCCCTGAGCTAAAACCAAGGCATTAGCAGAGCTGTGTTACTTTCTGCAGGCCCTAGAGGAGAATCCATTTTCCTGCCTTTTCCAGGTGGAAGCTGTCGCATTCCTTGGCTTTTAACTCCCTTTCATTTTTTTTTTTTTCTTTCTTTCTTTTCTTTTTTTTTTTTTTGAGACGAAGTTTTGCCCTTGTTACCCAGGCTGGAGTGCAATGGCACGATCTCAGCTCACCACAACCTCCGCTTCCTGGGTTCAGGCAATTCTCCTGCCTCAGCTTCCTGCTGCCAAAATTTTTGGTTCCAATCTTAGATTGGAACCAAAAATGGAAAGGTTCTGAATGTCAGGATTGTCATCTACATTATTCATGCCAGGGCAGAAAACACAATGTCTATTTTCAGATTAAAGGTGGGTTCAGTTCAAATATTTTCTTGCTTTTAGCTAGAATTACAGCAATTCAGTATAGTAGCCCAGATTGTCTCATACTGTTTGGGTGTTCTGCTTGACAGTTCTACATGACTTGATTAATAAAACATGGGGAGATAAATTAAATATTGATAAATGCAGTTCGGTGCCTTCATCTTTTCAAAACACAGGGCCTTTTAGGAGGGGAAACCATAAACAGGGATCTCAGTGGGGAAAGATTGGGAACCTTAAAAAAAAATGGCCTCTGATATTCCAATTAGTCCTACTTGTATATATGTCATTTTTCTCTATTACTGATAGATCTCTGGGGTTGGAGTATGAAAGATTTGAAAAATACCTTTTTTTTTTTTTACAGACGGGATTTCACCATGTTGGTCAGGCTAATCTTGAACTCCCGACCTCAGGTGATCCACCTGCCTTGGCCTCCAAAGTGCTTGGATTACAAGTGTGAGCCACCACGCCCAGCCAGATTTGAAAAATACTTTTTAAAACTCTCTGTCTAATACGTTTTATCTTGCAACTTGCTTTTGGTTTAAGAATTCATTCCTTAACATCTGTGTCTTAAAGACTCTCTTGTCTGTTGTCTTTATGAATGATGAATTAGGATATTGGGAGAACAAAATACCTTCTTTTTAAAGCACAGCATCTCAAATGAAATGCCCAGGATTCATAGTGTGTAGATAACAACAAAAAGTGACTTAAAGCTGTGAAACAGGAAGGGGGATGAAACATTTGATAAGGCAGGAAGTACAAATAAGATAACAGAAAATCCATCTGGACTTGGGCACTGAGCTGCTCAGATGGCCTTTATTTATTTGCTTATCCAACTGGAAAATTCTCCCTTTAAAATACTATTTAAATTAAAATGTTCTACTATGAACTATTGGAGCGTAAGTTCACCCAGTTGTTAATCACACCCAACACAAATAGATACCTTTCCACTTTTAGGTGTTTATGTGGAATATATTTTTCTCAAATTCCTAGTGCTTACATTTCTGTTTTAAATAAAGAAAAGGTGAAAAGGCAGAACAAACTAGTTATATGGAGAGAGAAATTTAGGTACAGAGAGAAGTGTCATTTGGACTCTTCTCTGTACTCTGATCTGTGCTGCAGTTTTCAAGACATTGCAGCTAACACTTACTGAGCACTGACTCTGTCAGGCGTGTGTGGAATTGATAATCCTCACAGTCACTCTATGAGCTGTGCAGTATTATGAGACTTATTTCTGATGGAGAAACTGAGGCTTAGAGAGGCTAATTCACTTGCAAGTAGCTGGGATTACAAGTGTGCATCACCATGCCCAGCTAATTTTTGAATTATTGGTAGATACGGACTTTTGCCATGTTGGCCAGGCTGATCTCAAACCCCTGACCTCAGGTAATCCACCCGCCTTGGCCTCCCAAAGTGCTGGGATTACAGGCCTGAGCCACCATGCCCAACCATGACAGGTTTTTAATTAATTAATGGGTTCTAAAAAAAATCATAGTTGTTTGGGCCTGGCATGGTGGCTCACACCTGTAATCCCAGCACTTTGGGAGGCTGAGGCGGGCAGATCACAGGTCAGGAGTTTGAGACCAACCTGGCCAACATGGTAAAATCCTGCTTCTACAAAACATACAAAAATTAGTTGGGCATGGTGCAGAAGCCTGTAATCCCAGCTACTCAGGAGGTGGAGGCAGGAGGTTGCAGTGAGCCAAGATTGTGTCACTGCACTCCAGCCATGGCAACAGAGTGAGAGTGAGATTCCTTCTAAAAAAAAAAATTAATAGTAGTTTGTAAGGCTGTGGCAGGAGAATCACTTGAGCTTGTGAGGTGGAGGTTGTGGTGGGCTGAGATCGCGCCACTGCACTCCAGTCTGGGTGACGGAGTGAGAGACCCTGTCTCAAAACAAAAAAAAAACTTAATGGTAGTGATAACAGATTTTTACGTGAGATAGAAAGAAACCCTAAATCTTTTTCTGTAGCCCCCTGACCAAGAGAGTGCTACTTAGAAACAATGGAAAAATTCATGCAAACTTCTAGAGAGGTTATTGTCACTGCTCAGCTCTTCTTGCTTTAATTTTTAGTTGATTTCTCTATCACGTTCCCCAAATGGCTTTTCAGAATCTTACCTATTTTTTTCACCCCTTTATATCCTTCTGAAGACCTGCAACATAAAAAATCAATGCAAACTATCTCATTTTCTATTCTCTATCCTTCAAAAAGTCTCTGAGACATTTTTTTTCATGTATTTACTCACACACTCAACAAATGTTTGTTGAACACTTAGTTGTTGCCAGGACTGGACTGGGTGCTGACTGAGGATACGACAGTGAAAAGACAGACTCAGCTCCTTTTCTCTGGATGCCTGGAGGCCATTAGAACATGTCTTGGAGTTCTCACCATCCTGTCATTCTTTTCTCTCTTCCTTTCAATGACTAGTGGCTCCCACCTTCCCTTGGAACTTGTAAACATCAGTCTAGCTAAGCTAAAAAGAAGAACAAAAACTGTTTAATTTTATGACTTTGGGCAAGTTAAGAACCCTGTTTCACCCTATGCCCTGATCTGCAGGGAATCATGACACCTAACTCATAGTGCTGAAGGAAGATGAGAGATAAATGTAGTACAAAGCTGAGTAAAGCTCCTGGCATTTGGTAGCCATTAGGCAAATAGTAGCTGTATTATCATTATCACACCATCAATTTTCCCCATTCTCACAGATAGCTTTAATGTTTCTTTCCCAGTTGTTCTTATCCTCCTTACCATAAGCATGAGGCCACATCACACAATCCTGCCCAAAACATCTTGGAGTCACACAGGAACCTTTCTCCTCAGCTCCCAGGTAACCCCAACTTACATCCAAAGAAAGGTGTTTCCTGCCTGAACCATCATCACAATCACACCTTTTCTCATCTCTATTTCTCTCTTGAATGCGCTTTTCTGTGTCTTTCATTCAAAGGAGGAGATTCTGATGACCAAAGCATACACACAGGAACTCTGGGGCCCATGGACCACAAAGAAGGAAACCATTCTATATCTGGCTCTCACTGTACTGGTGATCACACTTGGCCCTTTGTGGTTACACAGGGTATAATGATCTGCATATAAAATACAGGGCTTTTAACTTTCTTTTTTCTTTGGTTTTGTTTGGTTTGGTTTGGTTTCAGAATCAGGGTCTCCCTCTGTTGCTCAAACTGGAGTGCAATCGTGTGTTTCTAGCTCACTGCAGCCTTGAACTCCTGAGCTCAAGCAACCCTTCTGCCTCAGCCTCCTGAGTAGCTAGGACTACACACTAGCACACTCTGCTAACTTTATTTTGAAGAGATGGAGCTACTTGCTATGTTGCCTAGGCTGATCTGGAACTCCTGGCCTCAAGCCATCTCCCACCTCCACTTCCCAGAGTTCTGGGATCTTAAGAGTGAGCCCCTGCTCCTAGCTAAACTTTCAAAAAAGTCTCTCCTTTCTTTCTTCCTTCCTTCCTTCCTCCCTTCCTCCCTTCCTTCTTTTCTTGAGATAGGCTCTCACTTTGTTGCCCAGGCTAGAGTGCACTGGCACAATTACAGCTCATTGAAGCTTCAACTTCCCAGGCTCAAGAAAGCCTCCCACCTCAGCCTCCCGATTGTATAGCTGAGACTGCAGGTGTGTGCCACCACAACCAGCTAATAAGAAAATGTTTCCACCTGTTTTTTTATCTTTCACTCATGCCTTGCCAGGAGATCCATAGAACTGCTCTTACTAATGCCACTCAGGGGTGAGCAATATAAGTCCTAGAGAGGTTAAACAACTTGCCTAAGAACAGGGAGGATAGTAGCAGTCGAAGGAGTTACTCCATTCTTTACGGAATCATTATTAACCAAAAGAAAATTCATCTTCTTTAATTATGTCACATAATAAGGAGTTTGTTGCCCATAGATAAGAGGGAGAAAGGTGGTAAACATAAGAGGACAGAGATTAAAAAGGGTAGAAGAAAAACTAGGGTTCTAGAAATAAGAGGAAAAGGGCTAAATTGGCATTTTTAAAGTAAATTGACTTAGACTGCTGCACCAAATGTGGTTGTCTTCTTTATGAGAGCAATGTAATCTGCCTGGAAATTCTCTAAAACTTCATTTATTCCTTTGCTATTGCTTGCCCCAGATTGGGTGCCAGGCACTGGTGCTCCACAAGGATACAATAAGGAAGAAAGAGTCCACCACATGCTCAGTGGTTCCCTATCACTGAAATTTCATTATAAATGCAAGTGGCTCTAAGTCAACCTGTAGTGCTTCTGTGTAGAAGAATTATAAACGACCTCATTTTATAACCAAGTCGGTCATGCTGGGGGCTGAAGTACATCCTCTGCAGCAGAGTCTCAATCTGTTTCTCAGTTTGGCTACTTCTTGTCCCAGAATTCTGACCCCATTGTAGTATTCAAATATAGCTGATAAATATGCTCTTTTTTTGTTGTTTTTGTTTTAAGATGGAGTTTCGGCCTTGTTGCCCAGGCTGGAGTGCAATGGCATGATCTTGGCTCACCGCAACCTTCACCTTCCATGTTCTAGCAATTCTCGTGCCTCAGCCTCCCAAGTAGCTGGGATTACATGCCCTACCATGCCCAGCTAATTTTGTATTTTTAGCAGAGACAGGGTTTCTCCGTGTTGGTCAGGCTGGTCTTCAACTCCTGACCTCAGGTGATCTGCCTGCCTCAGCCTCTCAAAGTGCTGGGATTACAGGCGTAAGCCACCGTGCCCAGCCAAAAATATGCTCTTTTATAAGGCATTCTTATCTAACTTTATTCCAATAACTCAAGTTTTCTCCACTACATTTATGGGAATTAGTCAAAGAGAATACAGAATGGATAAAATAGTGTCTAGAAGGCAGGACTCTTCACCTTGGGCTCAACCTTTAAAATATATGTTGATGGCCAGGCGCAGTGGCTCACATTCTAGCACTTTGGGAAGCCGAGGCGGGTGGATCACCTGAGGTCAGGAGTTCAAGACCAGCCTGGTTAACATGGTGAAACCCGTTTCTACTAAAAATACAAAAAACTAGGCAGGTATGGTGGTGCACTCTGTAATCCCAGCTACTCGGGAGGCTGAGGCAGGAGAATGGCTTGAACCCCGAAGGCAGAGGTTGCAGTGAGCCGAGATCGTGCCATTGCACTCTAGCTTGGGCAACAAGAGCAGAACTCCGTCTCAAAAAAAAAAAACCCCACCATATATATATGTATACACACACACACACACACACATACACAAGGTCATAGCTGACTGAGACTTAGATGCTTCTGGAGAGTGCAGAGTAGGGATAATCCTCCCCGGTATATACGTTGAACCCCTGATTTATATAGAATCTAAGGAACTTCTAGGGAAAAAAAATCTGAACCACATACATCTGAGGGGACTAGACATGTATACATGGGTTCAAATCATGCCAGGTGGTTTCAAAGCAGCCAAATTACAGGAATAATGATGGGGATGACATGGAAGAATTCTGCATGAGTGAGGAAGGTCTTGCTTTGGGAGCTAGGGCTGATGGTGGTTCTAGGAATTATAAGGAAACATACTGGAAGTCAACCTAACTGACACTGAAGTATAGCAGGCCTTTACTTCCAACAGCACAATCATAGGGTAAGGCTCTAACTGCATGAGCAGACATTAATTTTGGCCAAAGCATCTGGCCACTGAGAATAATATTCTAGCTCACTGGCACCACTGTAGTCCTGTTATGTGAGAGACCAAGCAGTTGGGAAGTAAGCAATAAGCAGTGCCGATCCATGGACACATCTGGATTCAACTGGCGAGTCCCAGAAATTGCTGAGGAGGGAAGCGTTGTCTAATCAGCTCAGTCCAGACACCCCTATCTTTAGGCCTTCTCTGTTACTGTAGCATATTTTAAAAATCATAAATCTAGTTCCAAAAGAATTGATGAATAGTGTTAAAGTCTCTGAAGGGGGAAGCCTCAATAAATGGCACTCTTCTTGCTCACTTGCATCTTGAACAAATTGAAGAAACAAAACAAAGGCAGAGCAAATGAAGATCACCTTTGTTATAGGCAGAGGCCAGGCTGGAAGACTACGTATTAGGTCTGGTGGCCAAGTGGGCTAAAATTAGACAGACTTGCCCATAGTCAGGCATTTGCTAGGCTAGAGCAGGCCTGCCCAGGCAAGACTTGCAATACAGAGAGACAATGTGCATTCTTGGATTGCCCACTCTGAACAGGAAGCAGCAAAGCTGACCCAACATGCTCAGTGATTCTTCCAAAATTACCATCCAGTTACTCAGTCCAGTGCCCTAGGGGTGGGATGAATAAAAAGGCAAATGGAAACAAGACAAGTTTAGAGAAATCCCTCCTTATAGAAACCAGGAAAGGAAAAAAGGTACCTCTCTTCTGTATTGATCAGGGTCCCACCAAGGTTATTAAGTAGAAGGTATTAAATATGGAGAATTAATTATAATTATAGAGGTGTTAAAGCAGCTAAGATAGTCACTAGGGTAGATGAGGCATACCAAAGATTAGCAAGTGGGAAGCCACCATCCACCCTTAAGACTGGAAAGACAAGGAAAAAGCTGGGGGTCCCTTCATGGATATTAGCATTATAACAGGTCTATTCAGGCAAGAGCCACAGAGGAGGGCAGCTACTGCCAGATATGCCTCCCATGGCAGAAAAAGAGGACAAGAAATGCCTTGACTTCCCCTTTCATCCCAAACTCCAGTCTCCAACAGAACCTCTCGTAGGTTGTCAAGAGAGCCTGAGTATCATAGATTGCAACAGTCAGACATGCAGAGCAGACACAAAGGATGGATCTGGAGGCAAACATTCAAATAACCACACAACCTTTACCCAGGCAGATTTCATTGCAATTTCATTTGTAGATTAAAGAGAAGTTTGCATATCATACACCCAAACCTTTCTAAATGTCTCGTCACCACTTTTTGAAATTTCTCTCCTGGAGCAGCTGCTATGTCGTTTGTTTTTTGTTTGTTTTGTTTTTGTTTTTGTTTTTTTTTCTGAAGGAGTTTCACTCTTGTCACCCAGGCTGGAGTACAATGGTATGATCTTGGCTTACTGCAACCTCCACCTTAGGGGTTCAAGCGATTCTCCTGTCTCAGCCTCCCAAATAGCTGGGATTACATGTGCTTACCGCCATGCCCAGCTAATTTTTTTGTATTTTTCATAGATATGGGATTTCACCATGTTTGCCAGGCTGGTCTCGAACTCTGGATCTCAGGCGAACCGCCTGCTTCAGCTTCCCAAAGTGCTGGGATTACAGGCATGAGCCACTGCACCCAGCCAGTAGCTGCTATGTCTTGCTCCATATTTCCTCCTCACTTCAGCTCTGTCTCTATTCCACTGGCTCCCTTCTGCTCCCACTGCTCAAAGCTTTGAGAGTGACCAACTTGGAACTTGCAGCTTAGTCAAATCTGAGACAGTCAAGTTACCCAAATAAGGATAGAGCATGAACCTACTTAAAATAACAGCATGAAGAGTTCTTTTGCTTCTCTTCCTCTTTCAAATTATAGCAATTGACCACTTAGTTACATTGGTTAATGCCCAAGACAAAAATACAGCCCCTCTCTTCTCCATCTGGCCTGCATATGTGTTCATTTTGCAGTTAACAGAACTGAAAGGACTTCTTTCTGTTTTATTTTCTTGTAATCCCAGAATTTAAATATCTACTGTTTTGTTCATGGGCTCACAAAGAGGGTGAAAATCATTGCTATTTTATTTCAAATAAAATAAAAGATTACAGTCTTCCAATTAGAATAGAACTTGAAACATAGCAGGAATTTAAAAGCCATGTGCTGATTCATGGGAAAAGGTTAAGACACAGATGGGTTACACAATTTACTCTAGGTCATACCACTGATGCAATGACTTTATTATCAGAACTATAATGAACAGCATAGATATTTACATGATTAATATTTTGTTGACAGTAGTGGGGCCAGAATTAGAATATGGATTTTCTACTGCCCCAGTCCCTGTATGCTAACTCTGTTAAATTGTGTTCCCACATATTGGAAATGCAGGATTGTTGCTAGATGTTCAGGTGCTGTTGTATTGTAGGCATGGATGCAAATCCCAGCTCTGCCACCTGTTAGCTCCTCGAGCTTGGACCAGACCCTTAACATCTCTTAGTTTCGTTTCTGCATCTAGAAAAGGGGGTCTGTACCTTCCTTACAAGGAAGGATAAGGGTTCAATGAGATAGTGTATGTTGTTGGGGAGGAAAATTTTTTCCTCTACTCTCTTTAAGTTATTTTCCTGGGGGCATGCAAATTAAACTAACAAAAAAGAAGGCATACAATTTTTATTTATATTTATATGCACAGGAGTTCACAAAAAAGGAGTGAAACTCGAAGAAGTGGTTTGACTATGGTGATGGGTTATTCTACCCTTACTGGCACAGGGGAAACACCTTCACGAAGGCAAATTTATGCCCTGCTTTTAGGCAGATAAGGGGAGAAGAAAGAAGTCTTTCTGCATCTGTTGATTCTCAATTGCTTTCAGCTGAAAATAATCCTTATGCTAAAGTAGCATATTTTGGGTTGGCATATTCTGATCCCCTTCAATGTAATGTGCCTCAGCACCAGGTCTGATTAAACTGAGTGCTAAATAGCCACCTATCATTAGAGGAGTCTATGTCCCCACCTTGTAGTAATAAAGCTCAGGCACAACAGGATGTCACAGGAAGAGAATGAGGCATGTTTTTCTTTTCTCCAGTTTTTCTGCCTAGGCTTTCCTATAAGTAAGATTATCTACATTTAAAACATACTTGATCCACCTTAAATGCCCAGTCAAATCTGTCCTTTCCTCTGCAACACTCTGCCTTGATTCTGGTTCAGGTTTACCTGGCATAGAGTACCCTCTGTTCAGCTCCTTTCTACCCTCCTAGATCCCACACCAGAGAAAATGCAGAGTGTTTTATGGGCTCCCTATCGCCTTCAGCGTAAAGTTCAAGTGCAAAGCCCAGCAACATCTATTCTGTACCTCTTTTTCGTCTGAATCTCTTCACTTCTTTTCCCCAACCCCAAACTAATGGCTACCACTGACTCAAGGGAGTCTTCTTCTCTCTTCATGCCTTTGAATGGGGGGTGTGGCTGCATGAAACTTCTCTCTCCCCATTACCCACTCAAGAGTCACTTGCTCTTGGTAATATTTCTCAGTTGCCCTGCTTCACCCCTTTTCTCCCATCCTGGTCAATTCAGATGCCCTTCTGAGTCTCAGCTTCTCTACAGAATTTTAACTGTACATTTTCTTTGTCTCTGCTTTTAAGTCATGAACTCTTTGAAGAAAGGACCACATTTAGTTTGTTTCAGAATCCCAGTGCCCAGCACAGACCTGGCATAGAGTATGCACTCCTTAAATACTTACTGAATGTATTATGCCATTTAGTCTGTCTGTGGTGGCACTGAAAACCCACAAGAATTTAAGAGCCTCGTCTCTGCCTGAAGTTCAGGTCTTCAGTAAAGAAAATGTGATGGAAAGAGGAGGTGACTGATAATGATCCTGCAAAAATATGTAGGTAAAAAGAATGGCTGTAAATTAATAATGAAATACCCTTCCTAAGTTTCCTTGTAGAAAATATATGTTAATTTCCCAAATGTATGAGCATCTGTGTATTTTTGTGGGGAATATACAGTGTCTTTTCTAACACTGAGATGCTTGAAATGGGGTTATTTCCCTTCCAAATGAAAACCAATTAAATAAATTATATTTTTCTGTGGTGCTTACAAAGTGTGGGAGTTGTCACCAAACATTACTAAATGTTCTAATTTAGTCATAAATGGGCTGAAAGATGTAGCATAATTATAAGTCCAAAGTAAGTTGTTCTAAATATTTTATCATGTTCAGCATATGCTGTTAAAAAAAACCTCAGACTATAATTGTCAACATTCAATTCACAAAAAGTAAACAACAGCTGAGTATAACGGGATGATAAAGAACCTTTCCATAATTCCTGACATATGGCAAAGAGTATGTCCATTTTGAAGTGGAAGATGGTCATGTTTATCAACTGAGTCATTTTCTTTGTTTGAATCCTTCTAATCAGAAAAGTTCCCTAGAAACGCTAGGAACATTTTCCTGAAGTAGATGAGGAAAATGAAAAAATGCTGTATGGCACAGTTAAATCTCAGACAGGAGGAACTTAGAACTCACGATGGCAATTGAAAGAGGCCAGGTAAAGAAGTCTGTATATTTCTTTAAGAGCAGTCATTCCAGGGCTATTACAAATGAAAAAACAAGTGTGTGCTTAGTGGGAAATGTATGAACAAATTTCTACATATCAGTCTGTTTCTGTGAACAAGCTCTGATGGACACAGCCGTGTCACATCCTGCCATCATACAGATTCATTTTAAATGCACAGACACTTAATCTTTTCTAGGGAAAGCCAGTGGGAAGCTGCTTGAAATTCCTTTTTCTTTATCAGATGTTTTGCACATGGGGGTTTTCAGCTCAAAGGAGATACTTATAAACCATTTATCTTCAGAGTGAAGGAGTAGAAGGGGGAGAGGTGTCCAGGCACTGTTCTAACCAGATGCTTCAAAGATACTTCAAAGCTGCCCAGAAGAAAAAGCCAAAGGCAATCACCAAAGAACAGGCTCTGCTCTTTGACTGAGAGAGATAAGGAGCAGATACCCAGCACTGAGACAAAGGGTTTTGTGAAGAAAATGCTGAGTAACAAGATTGTCCTTTTGTTTTTCTTCATGAATAATAATATTCTACCCTAAATCCTTTTTGGGAATGAACAGGGGGTGTTGAGAGCTGGTATTGAATAAATACATTAGCAAATCACTGAACTAATTAATTAGTAACCACCCCTAGGCAGAGAGAAAGAAACAAGAGTGCTCACTGAGAACTCTCTGAGGAGGAAAGGACTTCTATATGGTATGACGTAGTGAAAAATCTAGCAATTTGGAGATAGGACTGCTTTCTGAGCTTCAGTTTCCTGGGAATGTTGTGAATATGTTTTGCAACTCAATGTTATCAAATGTATATCATTCTGTCTGTCTTCTTGATGAGCTTTTTAAAATAGCATTAGAATTAATCAGATTAATCTCACTGAACAAAAATAAAGACTGCCTTTTCACAGAGCTCTACATCATGCCAGCTGTGTATCTTTCTGTGCACAGTGATTCTATATAGAGACTCTCTGTTAAGCTCGAAAGGAGCTCCAAGGAGAAGTCCCATAGAGACAGCACAATCAACAGGCACACATGCTGCTGTTATTCAAGGCTACTCAAAGGAACATAAAATAATTCTGAGAAAAAAAAAGAGACTTCAGTGAAAAACTCAAGGTTCAATGTATGACTTCCTGGTGGAAAAGCTGGCATCACTGTTGCTTGAGACACAGCAAAAGAAGAGTGAGGATTCTGGAAGGAAAACATCGCTAATAATGAGCGGAGAGCCTCGGTGGCTGAAGTGTTTGATTGACATTCCTGTCTGTTGAAAGCCATGACAGGCTCAGGCTGTCCTGGAAGAGTTGAGAAAAGTGGGGAAGAGAGTGTAAGACTGATGTGCTCTTTGGAATCACTTTAGGCAGGCCAGAGTCACAGGAAGCATGACAAACCTGAGGATTTGGCAAAGGATTGCCAAAGGAAACAGAACAGACCTTTCCTCGAAGAAAAGAAAAAAACAATAGCAGCTAAAGTAGAAGCAAAATGCCTCAGTATGCCAGCAGGTAGACATTCTGACCTCTCTTCTTGTGAAACACTCAATAATGTCTTAAATGTTTGCTGATAATGGAAGAAAATTGTGTCTTAAAATGACATGAAGTTGGAGACAGTAGTATGTTTGGGTCCCCATCCCAAGTCCTTAAATCATGAGAAATAACTGGATTTCCTTATAATGTACATTGTGATGCTGCCTGATTTGTGGTGTGTATCCTAAAAGATGATTCTAGTCATTCTCTTTCTTGAACAATTTTTGGTAGTTTTGATTCTTTCCCTTTATGATGTTCCTTTTCATCCATTATACTCTCTAATGGTACTTACCTAACAATTAAGTGTTGAGTTAGGAGACGGTAATTAGATTCCAAGTCCTATTTTCCTGGTTCAACTTGACCTTTTTCTTGATGAGATATGTTCTTCCCTTAGGTATTGGCGTTTCAGTGCCACCTAGGCAAGCTATTTTGGATTTCTCCTTGCTGCAGAACTTCTCATATGAAAATGAAAAGTAAGTTTCAATGTGAAAAGTAAGTTTCAATGTGAAAAGTAATTCTGTCATTTTTTTTTTCTTAGATGGAGTTTCGCTCTTGTTGCCCAGGCTGGAGTGCAATGGCATGATCTTGGCTCACTGCAACCTTAGTCTCCCGGGTTCAAGCAATTCTCCTGCCTTCGCCTCCCAAGTAGCTGAGATTACAAGTATGTGCCACCATATCCAGCTAATTTTGTGTTTTTAGTAGAGACAGGGTTTCTGCCCACCTTGGCCTCCCAAAGTGCTGGGATTATAGGCGTGAGCCACTGCGCCTGGCTATGCTGACTTTCCTAACATAAATCTGGGAGAAACATTTGTGTGTGATAGAAATGAAACCAGCCCAATTTTCCAATAGAACTGATGTTTTCGGTCTTTTTAAATACACATAGAAATTGACCCTCCTGGTCTTAAAGCTTGAAACTTACATTTGTTTTATATGAGTTCCTTTCTTGGGAAACCATCATCAGGCTTCTCAGATACTATCAAGGAACTGAAATTCACCAGCTCACTGCATCCAGACAATGAGATGCTAGAACCCTCACCCATCATGATTCTCTAACTAACTAAGCAGGCTGTTATAAATCCCCAATTTTAGTGAGTTGAAGAGATGGATTTAAGACTTATTTCTCATCTCCCTGGCTCACATCACTGAAATAAAACCTTTCTTCCCTGGCAATACTCATTGTATCAGTGATTGGTTTTCAGTGCAGCAAGGGACATAGACCATACTCCTAATGTTTTGGTGGCAGAGTTAATTACTAATCAACCTTTCTCATTGATCTTGTTCTTTTTTTTTTGAGATGGAGTTTCACTCTGTTGCCTAGTGTGATCTCAGCTCACTGTAACTTCTGTTCCTGGGTTAAAGTAATTCTCCTGCCTCAGCCTCCCTGAGTAGCTAGGATTACAGGTGCCCACCACCATGCCTGGCTAATTTTTGTATTTTTAGTGGGGATGGGGTTTCACCATATTGGTCAGTCTGGTCTCAAACACCTGAGCTCAAGTGATCCATCCACCTCAATTTCCCAAAGTGCTGGGATTACAGGCATGATACGGAGTTCTTGATGGTGCGGTTTATATTTTTCCAAGGTAGATCTTTAAATTGGCAGCATAATTACACTTACTCTTGTCTTTTAGGCCTAAAAAATAATTGTCAGTGCTTGTGGAATGTCAATATTTCTGTGTTGCTTAATTAGATCATAGAGGCTGCTCAGTTTCATGAAGTATGTTTTCTTTTTGTTTGTTTTGTTTTGAGAGAAGGAGATTAGCAGGGCACAGAAAGCCAATTCTCTGAGATTACTGGAAAATAAAGCATTTACATAAATAGTTCCAGAAATATTTATACAGATTAATTTGTAAAAATTATAGTCGGTAGGCTTGCAGGTAAAAAAGGTCCAAGCAGGGGAAATAGGCAGAATTAGTTTCTCAGGAAGAACATGTGTTTGAATGCCTCTTAAATTTATGATTTTGGGATAATCTAGTACTGACATAATTACAATACTACTATATATTTTCTACATAATAATACTCTGGTTTAGCTCAGCAAGATTTACAGATGTTTGCTAATTACTGAAGCATCTGAAACAGCTATTAAGTCATTCATCTACCAATATTTAATGAGCCCTGTCTAGGAGAGAGACATTAAGGCAATATGCGGGAGACATATATATATATATACACACATATATATATACATAATATATTATATATATATATAATATATATATATTTTCGAGACTGAGTCTCATGGTGTCACTCAGGCTAGAGTGCAGTGATGCAATCTTGGCTCACTGCAACCTCCACCTCCCAGTCTCAACCAATCTTCCCACCTCAGCCTCCTGAGTAGCTGGGACTACAGGTGCATGCCATCAAGCCCAGCAAATTTTTATATTTTTAGTAGACACAGGATTTTGTCAGGCTTCCCAGGCTGGTCACAAACTCCTGGGCTCAAGTGACCCCATCAACCTAGGCCTCCCAAAGTGCTGGAATTATAGGCATGAGCCACCACACACAGCCTGCAGAAGTCTTTTAGATGAAATTCTAGTTAGTCCTAGTTAAGATCCAGTTAAGCACTATCTTACAATGTTTACTACATTATTTAAATATACAACACACATTTGCAAATCTTAAATAAGTGAAACCTGAAATAAACTTACTATGGGTCACTGTGTACCTCAATTACATTGTGTGTAATGCTGTGGTCCTCTTATTTTTACATTACCTTCACACAATGGTGACTCAATAAATGTTTGTTGATGGCAGACTGAATGAGTGCAGATATGAAGAAAGTAATCCCCACCACCATCCTGCCCTGAACAATTGATTGCATTATGCGGCTTCTAATTAACTGTTGATAGATATGAAATGAAATGGGACCAAATTCTGACCCAAAGTTTATGTTTACAGCTTTGAACAGATTGACTTTCACTCTTGAAGTGTGTGAACACAAAACAGCAGAACCCAATGAAACAGGAAGCAGAGGATTTTAACTGTAGCTACCGCTACTTCAGGAGGTAGTTTGGGCTTTATTGTTCAAGACCGGAAGTATCCAGAGGGAAGAAGGAAGGGTAGGAATTTGTATTGAGTGTTCAGTCCGTGTCAGGTACCAGGCCAGCTGCTTACATAAACCATTGTTGGATCACTCTGTGATTCTGAGCTGTAGCGATTTAAACATAAAAAGGATGAGTCTCAGAAGTATTATAGTTAGGTAACTTGCCCAAAGTCTCACAGCTCACGTTTGGCAAGTCCTGGATTGAAACTCAGACTAGTCTGCTTTGAAGGCCACAGCTTTTCCACTCTGCTCAGCTGTTTCCATTCTGTTTTTTATAGTAAGGGGACTGACCATTTGAATTAGGTTCTCTTGGTTTTAAGAAAAAGACTTAGATCACCTCAAGTAATGGAGAATATGCTATGTCCATTCCTGTAGAAAGGAGAAGCCAGTGATCTCAGCCTCATGACAAAGTCTCAGGAAACCCAGGAAAACCAGAATTACCAGCTTTCAGAAAGGGTAGGAATGTCGTCAGAGCCAGATCTCAAAGAGACTGGAATGAGAAAGTTGTTTAGATGCTAAGATAATTCTGGGAGTGCAAGTATGGGATCTTCTGAGTCTTCTGGAAGGCCATTCACCATTAACATGATCCTCTGCTAGTTTGTTTTTTGGGGTATCTCTGGTTCTCTTTCATTATTGATTGGCTTTCCCACCTTTTTCTCACAATCTTTCTCTTAACACCTAGCTGCCCTTTGATTGTACTCCCTCTCTACATTAACTTACTTATGATCCCTCATGGTCCCCACTCTACGTCAAGGTTTCTTTCTTTTGCAATATATCAACAACAACTCTCAATACATACTGCTCCATTTTCTCAGTGTTTTTTAATTCTAATTCCTGAGAATTAGACTGCTGGAACCAGCTTTACTTTGTTTGGAAAGGCTTTTTATGCTGAAATATCTCACAGGCTGCTATTTTACATAAATAGTTCCAGAAGTCTGGGCAGCTCTCAGGTTAGGGATCCAGCCAGGTTTAGTCACCCTAGGAAAGCTGTGAGTGCACCTAGTTCCTTTAGGAGTGGCTAGGGACTGGGAAGGCACAGTAGTGCCTTGGTAGTGATGGATGAGAATAAAAATTGATCTCCTGTCAACATCAGGTAAGCAGCAGAAAGGCAGTGGCACAAGATGGCACTGCACAGAGTGAGAGGAAGATGGCAGGCACTAGGAAAAAAATGCAAAGATTTTTGATCAAGAATTAAGAGTGACTGGGGAAGGAACTACAGACCATGAGTCACCCCTTTGTAAGAATAGACAATTTATTCACCAGAGACCTCTAGGAATGCTTCCTGTCTCTCCTCTGGTTGTTTCATTATAATGTGTGCAATCTTACTGAGAATTGGGATTTTTTTTCTCTTATTTCCAGCCTTCATATAGAATTGAGAATGACATTTATTATGTATTTTTCTCTCTCAATTAACCTTACTTTTAAAGATATTTTAATTATCTAAATAACATACATATATATTCTCACTATGAAAAATTCAAATAGTAGAGATAAGTCAAAGTCTACCTTGACTCTGTTTCCCAAAGCCTACCTCTTCTTCCCCAGAGGGGAGTCTATGTATATACAAGGTTCTATTGTATTTTTTATATAAGTAAACAGCCATATTCAGTACTTTGCAATCTAAAACCATTTCAGCCAAACTAGGTAGGTAAGGATTTTCACATCTCAGAAATACCAGCAACCAATTTCCACCCACAGATACTGATGTCAATAAAGACTAGCCAATTTAAGCAACAGATTCCAGGTAAGTCAAAAGTCAAAGGGATTATTTTGTCAAAGTAAAGTACAAAAAGGCACAAGGATGATAATGGCCACTTATCTCTGAGTAAAGACAGTCTGTGGCTTGACTCCTACCTGGTTTGGTGCTGTGAACTCTACACATTTGCCTGAATTGGCCCAGTGTAGAAGTCCAGTTCCACTGATGAAAATGGGAGTTCTCTCACCACAAACAACTATAAAAAGTCCCATCAGATGAAAATGGGTAAGGGAGGACCTAAGCAGACAAAGGAGAGTTTATTTGACATCCCTCCCTCCCCACAAAAATATTCTTTCCATTCCAGCCTCATCATCTAAAGCTCTTCAGAAAGACTTGAATCAGAAATTCAATTCTACATCAAGTCTTCATCAATTTATAATTTTAAAACTTTATGGATTTGAAATAATTAGGGAAAAATTTCTGATTTTGAAAATTCTCTTTCCTAAAGTACAGTGTAATTGCTAATTGTATATGGCAACTTCAATTGCTCTAATTAGGGTTAGTAGATCTTTTCAACGGATTGGCAATCAAGGCATCAATTAGTAGTATTTATATGTGAGCCCATATTTTTAATCTGCTAAAACCTATTTGCTTAATCCAAAACCATTTAAACACTGATTAAATTTGGATTATAAACCATATATGAGGCCAGGATTCTGCTATTCTATGCTAGCATCCTCCTCTGTCCCCCGACATATGCACTGAGAGCATTATCTATATCTCAAATATGTATCTCTCATACCCTTAGTATATCTTATATAATTGCAATAAGTGCATATTGGCTGTTGAAAACATAAACAAAACAAAGCCTTGGAGATGGAGAGGCAAAAAAGACAGGCAAATACTTGCCTATGTCACAGAACTAACACTAGGGTGCTGGTAGAGACAGAGAAATAACACATAAACAGACTGAGTGTGATGGCTTATGCATGTAATCCCAGCACTTTGGGAGAACGAGGTGAGAGGATCACTTGAGGTCAGGAGTTCGAGACCAGCCTGGCCAACAGAGCAAAACTCTGTCTATTCTAAAAATACAAAAATTAGCCGGGCACGGTGGCACACACCTGTAATCTCAGCTACTCAGGAGGCTGAGGCATGAGAATCAGTTGAGATCAGGAGGCAGAGGTTGCAGTGAGCCGAGATCACAACACTGCACTCCAGCATGGGCAGCAGAATAAAACTCTGTCTCAGAAAAGAGGGGAAAAAAAAGAAATAACATGTAGGGCCAGGCTCGGTGGCTCATGCCTGTAATCCCAGCACTTTGGGAGGCCAAGGCAGATGGATTATGAGGTCAGGAGTTTGAGACCAGTGTGGCCAACATAGTGAAATTCCATCTCTACTAAAAATTCAAAAATTAGCCGGGCATGGTGGTGTGTGCCTATAGTCCCAGCTACTTGGGAGGCTGAGGCAGTAGAATCGCTTGAACCCAGGAGGCAGAGGTTCTCATGAGCTGAGGTCATGCCACTGCACTCCAGCCCGGGCAACAGAGGGAGACTCCGTCTCAAAAAAAAAAAAAAAAGAAAAAGAAAAAAATAACATGTAAACAAATAAAAAATTTCTGATAGTTATCAATGAGTGAAAGAAATAAAACAAGATAAAGAGATAGAATGACTAAGGGTGGATGTCCAGTATTTTAGTTATGGTGGGCTGAGAAGTCCTATCTCAGGGGCACATTTAATACATGTGAATGTTGAGAAAGAGCCAGCCAGGCTAAGATCTACAGTGAGTTGGAGAAACTCTTTTTTTTAGAAACTTTTGTTTTTGTTTTTGTTTTTAGATGGAGTCTTGTTCTGTTGCCCAGGCTGGATGCAGTGGCCTGATCTTGGTTCACTGCAAACTCCACCTCTCAGATCCAAGCAATTCTGCCTCAGCCTCCCAAGTATCCGGGATTATAGGACATGCCACCATGCCTGACTAATTTTATATTTTTAGTAGAGACAGTCTTTCGCCATGTTGCTAGGGCTGGTCTCAAACTCCTGACCTCAGGTAGTCCACCCACCTTGGCCTCCCAAAGTGCTGGTATTACAGGCATGAGCCACCACACCCAGCCCGAAACTCAGTTCTTATGGTGATCACAGAGCAGCATTTCCAGTAAGAGAAGGGAAAGCTATGTGTGATCTTGGGAGGAAGTTGGGTTGGATTTAGGTCAAGAGAAGGAAGAAGGAGGGCAAAGACCAGACTAAAAGATAGTGTAAAGTAGGACAGAGGTGAGGCAAATGAAGGGAGTCATGCACAAAACTTGCAGAACCACTCCCTCTCAGGGCTGGTGCCCAAGCGTACGTTCTTCCCAAATATCTTGCCTTATTTACCTCACCTAGTCCTGGCTTTGAGGATTGGCCTCAGGTAGCATGGTCAGAAGATAGCAAAGAGACCCTCACTGCTAAGGAGAAAACTGAGCCTGACATCCAGGAGCTCACCTGGTACTATCAGTAGGCCTCAGTGTTGCCCTGGACTGGCCTGGAACCAACAGCTAGGCTTTGGTGTTCTCTGTGGAGGGAAAAGAATTCACAGAACATCAATATCAGACAGGGCCACACTGTGACTATGATGGATCAAGATAAAGACAAGACCCCTTGGCATTCCTGCCTGAACCTGACAAAACATGAACCTCGCCCAAGCCACAAAATACTATCCATCCTTCCTCCCAGCTAATATGAATGATAGCTGCTTCTTTACTAATTGCAGTTTAGCTTCCCTCTAGTCTGCCCTCCCTATAAATAACATTACGATACTGATCATAGAATTACCCCAGCTTCCTAATGATAGTCAGTGCAGACTCCTGGCTTCTTTGGACTCTACTTCAAATCCTTTCTAGACCCAGCACAGTGGCCCAGCACTGTGGGAGGCCGAGGCGATCAGATTGCTTCAGCCCAGGAGTTTGAAACCATTCTGGGTAACATGGTGAAACCCTATCTCTACAAAAGATACAAAAATTAGCTGGGTATAATCGTATGCACCTTGTAGTCCCAGCATTGAGAGGCTGAGGTGGAAGGATCACTTGAGCCTGGGAGGGCAAGGCTGTAGTGAGCCGTGATCATGCCACTGCATTCCACTCTGGGCAACACAGCAAGACCCTGTCTCAAAAAAATAAAAATTTTTTTTGAACACCCTCTTACTGAGACACCTCAGGGCTCCCCATGGTGTGTGCTTGCCCTGGCTGTGAGTAGTAAACTCAACCTATACAGTGTGCTCCTGATGGCCTCCAGCTGGAGAGCGTTGCATAGGTAAGAATTCATCCTGCCGAAGGGTAGAGATAAATGAGGTTGGGTGGTAAGACTGAGTCAGTTTAGGAGCTTGAGCGAATCATCTAAGAGCTGCACTGAGGCTATGGAAGGAAATGTGTTGTCAGACATTTAGAAGCAAAAATGACCCAGAGGAAAATCACAGCATTGGAAAATGGTTCTGGCAGTGTGCACAGTTAATGTGTGCAGGGGGCAGGTGCCTTGGACTCTTGGTTGCTTTTTTACAGATGAAAAAAACTGAAGTAGCAGCTAAGTGACTGCCAAGATTTGCATATTGACTAAAATAGGCCTTCTGAGACTCTCATTTCTAATGTAGTAGCTCCTAGTCAACCTCCTCTCCCTCTTGTCCTAACTACGTGTTATATCACTAGAAAAATAAAGCCATTTATTGGTTTAAAAAATCATCAAATATGAAAATTCTCATGAGAAATTTAATAAATAAAAAGATTCACTCTCTACTTTTCAATTGAATTTTATCATCCATTGAATCAGCAAAGAATGCAGCATCTTTGCTAACTCTTCAGTGCTCTGTCTTGTTTTCCCAGGAACATGACCTCCTCTGTCCCTCACAATTCCCCAGAGCTCCCACAGAACGCTCCATGACTCAATTCAATGCCTTTTGCATTTCTGCACGTAGCTGCCCATCACAGGCACTGCTGAAACTCTGAGACATGCAGAAGAAGGAGTGACCAAGAAAACCAGCCCTGATGGAAATGCATTCCAATAAGTAGAATATATTCACATTGGACTTTGGGTTGGGATTTCCAAAAGAAGGACTGATTTCAAAGAAAAATAAATGTTCCAGGACTAGGTCGGTCGCAAAGAAAGACTTCTCAGCCTTGGAAAAGACAAGGCATGGGTCCGTGTCTCAGGATCTGAGAGAGAATCGTCTCATTTTCTTTGCCTGTAAGTCTCTGTGCCATCTCTTGCCCTCTGCCCTTATGTTATCTGTGTGTGTATTTTCTTCACTCTTGTAGATTGCCAGCTCTCTGAGTGGAGATCACATTGTTGCCTTTGCATTCTCCACAGTGTTAGTCCAGTGCCTGCAACTAACCAGGTCTTCCCTGCTTCTTAATTGACAGACAGACTTTGTGTAGAAAAAAACACTGAAAAAGCATTTCAAAAATAGTTGACTCTCTCTAATGGGGGTTTTGCTAGCTGGGAAGGTGATGCAGGGTAACTTCTCAGCAGGGTGTAAATTTTGAGTGCTAGGGAAAGAGCAGCATGATTGGAAGAGAGGCATATTTCACTAGGATACATTCTGTTATCTTTGTTTTACATTTAAATGAAACATTTGGGTCTACATGAAATTTGGATGACACATTAAGGGTAATTTCCCCAGCATGATTCGGATTGCTGATTAGAGAGAATCAAGGTCTCCTGGAGTATTCTGTTTGTGTTACTGATTGGTTAAGGGTTGTTTCCCAACTGTGTGGTGAGTTCCATTTTCCCTTGGAAAACTAAAGAGCAGTGCCCTACGGGCACAGCCAAAGTGAACTCTCTTCAAAAAGTCTAAGCCTGGCAGGGCATGGTGGCTCACCCCTGTAATCCCAGCACTTGGGGGGCCAAGGCAGGCAGACGACCTGAGGTCAGGAGTTCAAGATCAGCCTGCCAACATGGTAAAAACCTGTCTCTACTAAAAATACAAAAATTAGCAGGGTGTGATGGCACATGCCTGTAATCCCAGATACTCCAGAGGCTGAAGCAGGAGAATCACTTAAACCTGGGAGGCGGGGATTGCAGTGAGCGAAGATTGCACCATTATACACCAGCCTGGGTGACACAGTGAGACTCAGTCTAAAAAACAAAAGTCTAAGCCTCTGAGCTGAAGTCCTTGAGTTCTTTTTTTTAATTATGTAGGAAGCGAAGAAATGTCACTGTGTAGTGAAGAATTAACCTTCTTCAAAATAAGTCTGGCTTTTGTCCTTGGCTTCTGGAAGGTAATCTCTACTGTCTTTCTTTGTCTGAGGTATGGGGGTCACAGTGGACTTTCAGTGCAATTTAAAGTGGGGACTGATCTCTCCCATGTAGCCATAGGGTTGGAGTTGAAAGACCAACAATATGACTTTGGGTGGAGGCTTTGGGTCACCCAGTATCAGTGGCCTAGAGACTAAAATCAACCATGTGGTCAATCAGTCAATCATTTATGCCCATGAAATGGTGTTCCAACAAAAACTGAGCCCTGAGGCTTAGGTGAGCTCTCTTGGTTGGCAGTACTCTGTGTTTATTGTCACACATGGATGCCACAGGGTATCCTTACTTTATGGGAAGAAGATAACAGAAGCTCTGCATTTGGAACTCTAATAGACTCTGTCCTATGTGTCTCTTTTTGGCTAAGCTTAACCTATACCCTTTCCTTATAATAAACCATAAATGTGACTATAACAGCTTTTGGTGAGTCCCATGTTTCTAGGGAATACCAAATCAGAGGGTGATTTTGGGAATCCTCTATAACTGCAATTGGTGTAAGAAGTGAGGGCAGGTTTGGCGACTATACCTTCTAACTTTATAATTGGCCCTATACTCCTCACATACATCCTCCCAGAAAAACCAGTCCCCAGGCCCTGGGAATAAGGAAAAACGAACTCTTTCAGAGAAGATCAGTACTAGAGACGGGGATCTAATTTGTGGCCTCAAGCTATCCTCCTGCCTTGACCTCTGGAATTACTGGTGTGAGCCACCTTGTCCAATGCCTCATTGTATCTTTAGCAGAGTAGCCAGAGTGATCCTGTCAAAATCTGAGTGATATCATGAACACTCCAATGGCTCTCTTACTCAGGGTAAACGTCAGACTCCTTACGATGTAACGCAAGACCTGTCTTATCTTTCTGACCACACTTCTGAACTCTCCCCTTTATTGACTGTGCTCCAGACATAGGGGATTCCATGCTTTTCCTTGAGCATTCCAAAGATACTTGCTGTACTCAGAGGTTTTGGACATACTGTTCTCTTTTCCTAGAATGCTTTTCCCCAAAAGTAATTATGTGACTTACTGTCTCATCTCCTTTAAATCTTCTTCAAATGTTGTCTCTTCAAATGAGGTTGACTCTTGCCCTTTTCTTCTTTATATAATGAACCCCATATTGAAGTGCCACTGTTCATAATTGCAGCAAGCCACCACCTCTCCACTCCTGTCCCAGCACTGGTGAGGTCTATAACTCTGCACTAATTTTGGAGAGTCTTTTGTTTGTTCGTTTGTTTGTTTGTTTGTTTGTTGTTTTGAGATGGGGTCTCACTCTGCCACCCGGGCTGTGGTGCAGTGGCTCAATCTCAGCTCACTGCAACCTCTGTTTGCTGGGTTCAAGTGATCCTCACACTTCAACCTCCCAAGTAGCTGGGACCACAGGCATGCACCACCACACCAGGCTAATTTTTATATTTTTTTGTAGAGATGGGGTTTTGCCATGTTGCCCACGCTGGTCTTGAACTCCTGGACTCAAGCAATCCACACACTTCAGCCTCCCAAAGTGCTGGAATTAGAGGCATGAGCCACTGTGCCCAGCCACCCTATGCTAGTTTTTGTGCATAACCCTTATTACCTTTTAATATATGATATAGTAATATAGGCATAAATATTATGTTTTTTGTCTCTTTCCTCTAGAAATAAGTTCCACAGAGGCAGGATATTCTGTTTTGTTTTCTGACATGTACCTAGAAAGGTGTCTGCTTATGGTAAACGTTCTCTCTCTCACTATATATTTTCTTTCTATATATTTAAAACATATACATATTTTAAATGTGTAAATATACACATATTTTAAATATATAAATATAGAGAGAGTATGTGTGTGTGTGTATAGAGTATTCACATGCATATGCGCGTGCACACACACACACACACACACACACACACTCTCTCTCTCTCTCCCTTTTTTAAGAGACAAACTCTTTCTCTGTCGCCCAGGCTGGAGTGCAGTGGCATGATCATGCTTTACTGCAGCCTTAATTTCTTGGGCTCAAGCAGCCCTCCCAATTCAGTCTGCTAAATAGCTAGGACTACAGGCATGTACCACAATACTTAACTAATTTTTAAATGTTTTGTAGAGATAGGGTCTTGCTATATTGCCAAGCTGGTCTTCGACTCCTGGCCTCAAGTGATCCTACTGCCTCAGCCTCCCAAAGTAGATGCTTAATATTCATTAAGTAAATGAATGAGATTAATTCAATGAATGAGAAGTATATGGGGAACTACTTTCTAGGCATAGAAAAGATTTTTTTAAATCACAAAGAAGGGAATTATAGATTTTTAAAAAGTGGAACCCAATTGTATTCCTGGATTAAACAATTTTGTTGGTACATAGTAGATGTATATATTAATGGGTTTCATGAGATATTTTGACACAAGCATGCGATGTGTAATAGACACATAAGAGTAAATGGGGTATTCATCACCTCAAGCATGTATCCTTTATGTGGCAAACAATCCAATTATACTCTTTTAGTTATTTTAAAGTGTACAATTAAATTATTTTTGGCTGTAGTCACTCTGTTGTGTTAACAGATACTAGGTCTTATTCATTCTTTCTATGTTTTTGTACCCATTTAACCCTCTTCACTTCCCCCAAATTCTGGATTTTACTACATACAAATTTAAAACTTGGTCATGTGTAATGAAACACAAAGTCTACTATACTGCATATTTTAGAAAGCCCTCAACTCTCATCCAAAATAAGGCCTTTTTAAAAGTTTAAAATGAACAAATATTTGTAACAAAAACTCAAATTTTAAGTCAGTTTTTCCAACTGTGAAAGAAAAGAGTGTTATTATGAGACTTCTGCTGAAACCTGCCTACATGGTTTTGTATTTTCTGCATAGTATCAGTGTAAATTAAGATTCATTATGGGACTTTTTGCCACTCTTAGTTTGTTATCCATCCTTGCCTTTCAAAATTCCTACTAGCCCCGTAATACAATTTTTGTTTTAAGCACCATTTTAAGCTAGTCAACCTTAAAAATTAAGAAAGAGAATTTGAGCCACCACTGGAATTTAAAATACGTTTTTTAAATGCACATGGAATTGTCTTAATGATATTAAATGGCTTTGCTATAAATAATCTTCTAAGGAACTTATATAAAAAGCTTTTAGGTAATTAAAGCTAATTTTTGACACTTTTTTTAAATCAGAAAGGGTTTTGACTGAAGCTGAGAACAGACTAAAGGCTCTTCCTGACTGGCGCGTCTGTGTGTTCAGTGTGCTGTAGCCCCACTGAGCCAGGCAGCATCACTTTCTAGCCTGCCCCTCACTGTGCAGACGAAGAAACCAAGACTCCTCTTTCATGTTGAGTAGCTAAACCATGATCTTGATTTGACTAAAATGAAAGCTTTTGAGGGCAATTCATTACTTCAACTGAAAATATAGGAATGTTATGAGGAATAAGGTGATAAATTATTCTTCCTAATAAAACTAACATTAAACGATTTTTTTAAATTTCACTTTTTCTTCAACTTCTTTTTGAGAAATACAATTCAAATACAGAAAAATGGGCCAGGTGTAGTGGCTCATGCCTGTAATCCCAGCACTTTGGGAGGCCGTGGCGGGCAGATTACGAGATCAGGAGATCTAGACTATCCAGGCCAACATGATGAAAACCTGTCTCTACTAAAATACAGAAAAATTGTCCCAGCTACTCAAGAGGCTGAGGCAGGGGGATCGCTTGAACCCCGGGCAATGAAGGATGCCATAAGCCAAGATCGTGCCACTGCACTACCGCCTGGGTGACAGAGCAAGACTCCATCTCAAAAAAAAAAAACAAATGCAGAAAAATGCATAAAACAAATATACAACTTAACAAATTGTTGTGATATGGACACCTGTGAAGTCACCATTAGGTCAAGAAATAAATTATTTTTAACACCCCAGAAGTCCTTCGTTCCTTACTTTTCCTAGACAGCTATCCTAGCTTGGAAAATAATCAACTGTTGTTTTGCTTTGGAGTTTTGTTACCTAAATATGCACTCCTAAAGAAGGTGCTTGTCTTAGTCATGATCCCAGAAAAAAAAATTCAGTCTTTTCAACCAAATTTCTTTTTCTTTTCTTTTTTTTTTTTTTGAGACGGAGTTTTGCTCTTGTTACCCAGGCTGGAGTAGTGCAATGGCGCGATCTTGGCTCACCGCAACCTCCGCCTCCTGGGTTCAGGCAATTCTCCTGCCTCAACCAAATTTCTTGAGTCTTCAAATTGCAGGTGGCAGGTGGTGGTAATTCTCAGCCTCTATAATTGCATGAGCCCATTTCTCATAATCAATGCAAATGTACTATATTCTTATTATATATATTAATATATTAAGGCAATTTATATATACGATAATTTGTTAAAATTTCATCTTGAATAAGTTTTAGTAGTCTGTGAGCTTCAAAGAATTGGTCCTTTTTATTTAAATGGTTGCATATATGTAAACAGAGTGTTCCGGGTATTTCCTTATTATCCTTTTAATGTCTGTGAGGCCTGTAATGATATTTTTTCTTTCTTGCCATTGGTAATGTGTGTCTTCTTTCTCTTTTTCTGAGTATTGGTAGGTATTTATTACTTTATTATTAATTTTATCGATCTTTCCAAAGAGGCATCGCTATGGTTTTTTTTTTTTTTTTTTTTTTTTCTGTTTCGGTTTTATTGATTTCTGCTTTTGTCTTCATTATTTCCTTTCTTTCACTTGCTTTGGGTTTATCTTGCTCTTTTTGTGTTTAGTTTCTCAAGTGGAAACTTACATGATTGACTTAAGACCTTTTTTTTTCAGTGACAACCACTGTTAACGTGATGGCTTATTCCATTTACTCAGTTTGTGTACATGCATGTTTGCATGTGTACCTTTTATTTTATAAAACTGAGATCATAAAAATATTCTGGGTTTTGCTTTTTAAATTGTTATTATTGTTATTACTTATTGAGACAGGGTCTCATTCTGTGACAGGTTGGAGTACAGTGGCTTGATTTCAGCTCACTGCAACCTCTGACTCCCTGGTTCAAGTGATTCTCCTACTTCAGCCTCTGAGTAGCTGGGATTACAGGTACATATCACCACACACCAGCTAATTGTTTGTACTTTTAGTACAGACGGAGTTTCATCATGTTGGTCGGGATGGTCTTGATCTCCTGACCTTGCAATCCGCCCACCTTGGCCTCCCAAAGTGCTGGGATTACAGGCGGAAGCCACCGCGCCCGGACTCTTTCTTTTTTTATTTTTATTTTATTTCTGTAAATTTTGGATTCAAGGGGTACATGTACAGGTTTGTTACATGAGTACATGATGCTGAGATTTGGGGTACCAATAGTCCCTTCTTTCAGGTAGTGAGTATAGCACCCAATAGGTAGTTTTTTTTAAGCCCATGACTCCCTCCTTTCCCCTGCTAATAATCCCCAGTGTCTATTGCCCATGTATATCGAAATGTTCAGCTCCTACTTATAACTGAGAATATGCAGTATTTGGTTTTCTGCTCCTACATTAATTCACTTAAGATAATGGCCTCCAGCTGCATCCATGTTGCTGCAAAGGACATGATTTTGTTGTTTTAATTTTATTATTATTATTATTACTATTATTTTGAGATGGAGTCTCACCCTGTCACCCAGGCTGGATCGCAGTGGTGCATTCTTTCATCTGTAAAAGTCTTTATTTCATCTTCGTTTCCAGAGACTATTTTCTCTGTACATAGAAGTCTAGGTTCTTTATTTTTTTTTTTTTCCAACACTTACAAAATGTTCTACTACTTCCTTTTGGCTTCCCTGGCTTCTGATAAATAATGCATTATTTAAATTATTGTTTCTCTATAAATCATGTATCATTTTTCTATGTCTGCTTCCAAGCCCTTTTTAAAATTTTCTTTAATATTTAGCAGTTTGATGAACAGTGTCTGAGCATAGATTTCTTTGCATTTATCTTGTTTCAGAGTCGTTAAGCTCCCTTGAATGCTCAGGGAGACTGGTTTGAGAAATAATAAAACTCCAGGCCAGGTGTGGCGGCTCATGACTGTAATCCCAAAACTTTGGGAAACCAAGGCGGGCGGATCATCTGAGGTCAGTGACCAAAATGGAGAAACCTGTCTCTACTAAAAATACAAAAATTAGCTAGGCCCGGTGGCGCATGCCTATAATTCCAGCTACTCGGGAGGCTGTGGCAGGAGAATCACTTGAACCTGGGAGGCTGAGGTTGCAGTGAGCCGAGATCGCACCATTGCACTCCAGCCTGAGCAGCGAGAGTGAAACTCCTCTCAAAAAAAAACAAAAACAAAAACAAAAAAACCTCTGTCTCCTGCACAGCTACTTCTGCATGAATTACTCTTTCTTCATTCTTCATTGCAATTTCCCAGTCTTGAAAATCAGCTCTGTCCAGGCAGCAGGCAAGGGGAACCCACTGGGTGGTTGCATTTTCTCTTATTTTTGTGCTTTTCCTTCCGGTAAGGTTTATTTATGTTATTTCCCTCCATGACAATACAAATGACTAGCATTTATGGAATGCTTACCACATACCTAGCACTGGGCTGTGCTTTACATATATTTTCTTATTTAGTCTTCACCACACTCCTACCGATTGTTGTCTTTTGTTTTCTCCTCTCACTGAATGAGAAAACAAAAACAGAAATGTTAAGTAACTTGCCCCAGGTCTAGCAACAAGTGAACGACCTGCAGGATTCAAAGCCGGTTCTGCTGGAAGCCAAGCCCCCCTGGTAAATTACTATGATGGTAAAAAAATAAACATCCCATGGAAATGTAAGAAAGATGTTCAGTTTCTCCTAGTACAACTTCTTATTCACACATTTGTTCCTTCCATCTCCATCCTCCCTACTTGATTTACATAAGGGAGTATTTATTCAGGCACAGAACACATTCTTCTGACCTATGAAAGAGAAAAAGAATGTAAAGACAGCTCATGTTTTTTTGGGAGGGTTAGTAGACTTTCTTCCGAAGAACTTTATCAGTAGTTTCAACACATAATGTCATGGTAACCTGGTTTGGTATGTGGCAGATGCTCAGATATGTCCATCTGTCGTGACCTCTCACAGTACTCTGTCTCTCTGTTTCACTCTCTGAAGTGATTCTTCTTTTGTGTGTATGCTGGTGTCATGCAAACCTTTAGTCTCTGACTCCATCATTTTACAGATATACTGTATTTTCCAGCTGCTAATCTTAGATGGGGAAATAATGATCTTGAGCTTCATTTCCCCCCTCTATTAGAGCTGAACCCTGTAATTTTGCTCATTAGATTTGCAAATGAAGGTTATCTTATACTGTTTAGCTTGGTTAACCGTTAACTCAGTGGGTGGTGATATACCTCCTGTCACACTGATGAGAAGGAGGCCCTGCTTGTCAACCTTCACCAAGGCCTCCTGCTGAAGGGAGGCTGTGTGGGAAAGGAACCGAAAATCAATGGGAAGAGGGCTGCAGGATCCAGGGTACTCCTCTTGAATGTCTTAATATTTCCTGATTCTTTTTTTTTTTTTAATTGTAATTTAGGTTCTGGGGTCCATGTGCAGATAATGCAGGATTGTTCCATAGGTACATACATGGCAAGGTGGTTTGCTGCCTTCATCCCCCCATCACCTACATCTGGTATTTCTCCCCTAATTTTTTTCCTGATTCTTGAACACTTAAACATCAATGTCTCATAATATTGAAGGAATTCAGAATACGCCACCCCAAAATATGCTGCTTTGGCATATTGATTATTTTAAGCTGAAGAAAAATTGAGAAACAGCAGATGCAGAAAGGGATGGATATCTGCCCTCCCCTTCTTTCCACCTAAAAGCAGGTGATCGAATTTATCATGGAAGGGACACCTTTCCTGTACCAAGAGAGAAGAACATTCTTACTTTCAGAGACTGAGAATCAACACAGAAATGGACATGCACAAACTTACTAAAATATGGATTATCCATATCTTGTGTTAGTTTTCCCCACACATTTCCTAGTTGCTGCCCCACAATTTATTGTCCCTTGTTCAGTATGTCCCTTGCCTTGTCATATCCCCACAATGTCATTCTTTGTGTAAAAAGGTATACAAGCTTTAAGACTTAACAACTTCTTTGGGCTGTTGCTTTATTTTTAAAGACTCCTATGTAAATGTGAAAATATGAAGTCCATATGCTTTTCTCCTTTTAATCTGTCTTATGTCAGTTTTGTTCTTAGGCCAGCACAGATCTAAAAGGGTAGAAGAAAGTTGTTTTGTTTTGTTTTGTTTTGTTTTGTTTTTGAGACGGAGTCTCTCTCTGTCACCCAGACTGGAGTGCAGCGGTGTGATCTCAGCTCATTGCAACCTCCACTTCCCGGGTTCAAGCGATTCTCCTGCCTCAGCCTCCTGAGTAGCTGGGATTACAGGCATGCAACACCAAGCTCTAGCTAAGTTGCTAAAAATAGCCTAGCCATCTGTTTTTGCATTTTTAGTAGAGACAAGTTTTTGCCACGTTGGTCAGGCTGGTCTTGAACTCCTGACCTCATGATCCATCTGCCTCAGCCTCCCAAAGTGCTGGGATTACAGGTGCAAGCCACCACACCCAGCCAGAAGAAAGTTTTTCCTCCCCTACAATAGCAACAATAGTAAGAATACACTTTAAGAGGATGCTTTACAGATTTCAAAGCATTCCCATAAATATTATCTCATTTAATAAGCATGATAGCCCAGTGAGACAGGTTATATTATCCTGATTTTCCATGTTGGGGAAAGAAGTCTATTAAGTAGGAAATATTTGGTTTAAACAGTTTAAACAAGGTTTTCAGGCCAAAGTCTGCATCACCCAGCATGAAGGAATGTGATGGGAACAGGTGCCACATGGCTCAGACATTCATGTCCTCCTGCCCCATCTTCAGTTTCCTCACTTCTTGTTACTTCTCTCTCTCTCTCTCTGTCTGTTTTTGTTTCATTTTATTTTGAGACCTTAGTCTTGCTCTTTGCCCTGGCTGAGTACAGTGGCATAATCATAGCATCAAACTCCTGGGCTCAAGCAATCCTCCCATCTCGGCCTCCTGAGTAGCTGGGACTACAGGCACATGCCATTGTACCTGGCTAAAATAATCTTTTTTTCTGTTTGTAAAAACAGGTCTTGCTTCATTGCCCAGGCTGATCTCAAACTCTTGGCCTCAAGTGATTCTCCTGCCATGGCCTCCAACATATTGGAAATTACAGGCATGAGCCACCATGCCTGACCTAACTTGCTACTTCTCTAACTTCCTCCTATGTCCCTCTCGGTTCTACTCCAGTCACAGGAATTCTTGCTCAAACACACCACCCACATTCTGGAGACAGAAGTTTTGTGCTTGCTGGAATGATTCCTAACAGCTTCTTTGGGCTGTTGCTTTATTCTTTACGAGAGATTCTCCTGCCTCAGCCTCCCAAGTAGCTCGGATTACAGGCACACATCATCATGCCCAGCTAAATTTTGTATTTTTAGTGTAGATGGGGTTTCACAATGTTGACCAGGATGGTCTCTAGGTAGATTCATGGTTCCTTCCCCCATCCCTTCAGGTCTCTGCTCAAATATTACCTCATCAGAGACACCGTGTCTGGCCACCCTGCACATATAGCACCACTCATTACTCTTTCACCACAGTGCACTAAGGATTCATGGAGTGTGCCCCAGGTACAGATCAACAATAATAAAACAATTAGACTGCTTTTTATTATTACTATGCAGCATGAATTCTGAGCAACGTCAGATGTTTAGATGGAACACTCTTCCCCAAGGGAAAAAAAAACCCCAAACTTTCTATTGGTCTTCATTCTGAACAGTTGCCACAGTCACTTTTGAGCTTTAAACATGTATATGCACACTTTAAATTGCACTTTTTTTTTTGAGATGGAGTCTCACTCTGTCACCAGGCTGGAGTACAGTGGCATCTTGGCTTACTGTAACCTCCACCTCCCAGGTTCAAGAGATTCTCCTGCCTCAGCCTCCCGAGTAGCTCAGATTACAGGCATACATCATCATGCCCAGCTAATTTTTGTATTTTTAGTAGAGATGGGGTTTCACAATGTTGGCCAGGATGGTGTCAATCTCTTGATCTCATGATCTGCCCTCTTTAGCCTCCCAAAGTGCTGTCATTGCAGTGGTGAACCACTGCACCTGGCCAAATTAGCACATTTTATTGCTTAACCCTTAAGAAAAAATGATAGCATTTTACTTGGAGGCTAATTCAGGGAACTTTAGCTATATAAATGGCCCTGACACAAGTGGACATGACTATACATGTTTGTTTCAAAAGTAAATTTGTTATAGTTGAGAGTCATTCAAGTTTTGGGTACAGTTGACAGGCCTAAGCCCCTTGGTATGACATATCCCTATGTAAAGATCAACTGTGGGCAAAGATAAATTGACAAATCTTGCTATTCTCTGAATTTAACATGAATACACAAAAAGGACCAAGCCACTGATAAAGCCAGTGGCAAATTTGAAGAAGGCTTAAAAACAGAAACTACATAATTATTCATACCTGTGACAGACCAATATGTTTCCAAATTAATGTTTCAAAAATTTAATAAATTTTTTCCTTTTTGATCTTTTATTTATTCTTTTTTCTTGTTTTCTTTTTGAGACAGTGTTTCACTCTTGTCTTGTTGCCCAGGCTGGAGTGCAATGGCATAATCTCGGCTCACTGCAACCTCTGCCTCCTGGGTTCAAGCCATTCTCCTGCTTCAGCCTCCTGAGTAGCTGAGATTACAGGTGCCGACTACCATGCCCAGCTAATTTTTTGTGTGTTTTTAGTAGATACGGGGTTTCACATGTTGGCCAGGCTGATCTCGAACTCCTGACCTGAGGTGATCCACCTGCCTCAGCCTCCCAAAGTGCTGAGATTACAGGCATGAGCAACTTGCCCATCCTTTATTTATTCTTATTTAATTTTTTATTAATTTTTTAATGGCATGATAATAAACATGAAGTTCAACATAACAAAATTTTCACCATCTGCTTTTCTTTTCTGGCCATTATAATATATGCTCTGTATTACTGAAATGGGAAAGGTTCCCTTGTCCCCCTCCCAGGGTGTACGACAGGGTGAGTGGCTTGCTTTTTCAGGGCTCAACTGCTCAAATAGCTAGGGAAGCACAGAGATGGTCAGGCTGTAGAACTCCAACTCCAGGGCAGTGTTTAGGGGCGAATGTTCACAGCTTCTGAAGCCCCAGCATGTGTTACAGGGTGCTTTTTTAGTGTGCCGCCTGTAGGTGGCTTGTGTTAGTCAGCTCAGTTTGACCCCTGCCTTATCACACGGACAGAGGGATTTCTGTATCCTGGGGTTTCTTGCCTTGGTGTACCAGAAGAATAGGATCACATATGGGCTTGGAGAATGAGTGCAAGGTTTTATTCAGTGGAAGTAGCTCTCAGCAGATGGGGGACCCAGAATGGAGATGATTTTCTCCTGGAGTCAGCCCAGGCTCTCCTCCAGCTGCCACAGCGAAACTCCTCTGTGGGTTGGTGGCCAGTTGGTGCCAGTGCATTCCTCTGGATGTCCAGCCACCTGTGTGTGCTTCCGCCAATGTGCTCCTATCGAAGTCCAGCTGCTTCTGTGTCTGCCTGCTAAGGTCTCTGGGGTTTTTATAGGCACAGGATGGGGGGTGTGGCCAGCTAGGGTAGTCTTGGGAAATGCAACATTTGGGCACAAAGGCAGAAGTAGGAGTGCCTGTCTTCACCTAGGCACTCCGTGGGGGTGGAGCCCCAGCCAGGGACTACCTTCTTCTCTTCCCAACACTCCTATATCATTACTTATCTATTGCAATATAATAGTAGGGCTACAAACTTACTAAGCTAAAGAAACACACAATTATTATCTCTGTTTCTGTAGGTCAGAAGGACTTCCAGTTCTAAAATGGCAGCATAGAAGTATGCTGGCTTCATTCCCTGCACAATAAACCAAAAACAAATGTACGGTATCAAGATTTTCACCAGCAATATTCCAGAACTCATTTACAAAAAAGAGACAGTACCCAGGGCCATAAAGAAATGAAAAACTCTTAGCAGATGGTAAGAGAATTGGACTTCCACATTTGTGACATCTCTCCTCTCATTCTGACTGGCATCAAGCACAAGAAAAAATTTCCCCAACTCACAGTTTCTACACTGGAAAAAGTGAGGTTGAGGTGGACAACAAACTTCTCCATCATCAGTCAGAAATGGTGGGGAGGGAAGACTACCTTCCCCTGCCCTGGGAACTGCTCTGTGAATCAGCGAAAGGAGACATCAAATCAGAGTGATGGTTCAGCAGCACCACACCGCAGGAGGTTTCTTCCACAGGTCCCATGAGGATGAACCTCTAACCAACCTTTCTGCACTGCCAGGATATCCCTTAGGGACCTCCCCCATTCCGAGAGGGCATGCTCTGATCATTTACTAGGGCTGAGGTGAACCTGGCTTAAAAACGCCACCTAGAGCTGAAAAGAAGAAAGTCCATAGCAATAAAGAACTTTTAAGCAAATGTGACCAATAAAAACCAAAACAAGTCAAAGAATACTGGAATAAATAATTAATTCTTCAATGCAAAGACATAGACATACATCCACAAGAAACAACAGCAAACAGGAAACCAAGATTTCCCCAAATGAACAAAACAAGAAACCACTGTAGTTTTAAGGAAACTCTAAGCTGTAGTTTTAAGGAAACTCAGTGATTGCCAAGATAACATGAAAAGAAATTCAGAAATTTATCAGAGAAATTTAACAAAGAAATCTAAATAATTTAGAAAAACAAAATTTTTGGAACTTAGAAAAACATTTGCTGAACTGAAAAATTCATTAGAGGCTCTTTATAACACAGAATACAGGCTATTTGAAAATATATAGTAAGAGGAGAGAAAAAAAGAATGAAAAGGAATGATGATTGCCTATAAAACTAACTAAAATTACCACAACTAAAAATTATTGGTGTTTAAGAGAAAGTCGAGCAAGAGCAAGGGGTAGAAAGTTTATTCAAAGAAATAATAACATAAAACTTTCCAAAACTTGAGAAAAGTGATATTCAGGTACTGGACTGGCAAAGAACACAACACAGATTTGACCCAAATAAGACTGCCCAACACATATAATAATCAAACCCTCAAAGGTGAAGGACAAAGAGGATTCTAAAGGCAGCAAGAGAAAAGAAGTAAATAACGTGTAAAGAATTTCCAATTCATCTGGCAATAAACTTCTCAGTGGGAACCATATAGGTCAGGAGGGAGTAGGATGATATTTTCAAAGAAGTACTGAAAGAAAAAAACTACCATTTAAGAATAGTGTCCAGCAAAAGTATTCTTCAGCTGTGAAGGAGAGATAAAGTCTTTCCCAGATAAGCAAGAGTTAAAAGAATTCACCACCACCAGACAGGTCTTAAAAGAAATGCTAAAGGGAGTTCTTCAACCAATCTAAAAGCAAAATGTGTGACCAAAAAAAAAAAAAAAAAAGAAAAAGAAGAAAATGAAAGGTGAAAGAAAGAAAATATTTGAAGGTATAAAACCCACTGGTAAAATTAAGTAAATGGACAAACCCAGAATACTCTCATACTGTAATTGGCGAGTGCAATCCACTCATAATTCTAGAATGAAGCCAAAAATATGTATCTATCAAACCAATAATGGCTACATTAACCTGTTAAAATATAGAAAATATAAGCACATGCAAATTAAGACAAAAGTCAAAATGTGGGAGCAAGGAAGTTAAAGTGTAGACTTTTTTTTGCTTTTCCTTTGTGTTTCTATTCTTTTCTTTGTGATCTAAGATAAATTATCTCCTTAAAATAACTTGTTTTATCTATAAAACATTTTCCATAAGCCTTATGGTAACTCCAGTGCAAAAACCTATAATAAGTTCACTAAAAGTTAAAAGCAACAGATTAAAACTTACTACCAGAGAAAGTCATTTAACCACAAAGAGAGACAGTAAGAAAGGAAGAAAGGAGAGAGGAATTATTAAATAACCAGAAAACAACAAAATGGCATCAGTGAGTCCTTACTTATCAATAACACTGAATGTAAATGGACTAAATTCTTCAATTAAAAGGCATAGAGTGGACGAATGAATATATAAACAAGACCCATGGCCAGGCACGGTGGCTCACACCTGTAATCCCAGCACTTTGGGAGGCTGAATTGGCAGATCACAAGGTCAGGAGATAAAGACCATCCTGGCCAACTTGGTAAAATCCTGTCTCTACTAAAAATACAAAAATTAGCCAGGTGTGGTGGTAGGTGCCTGTAGTCCCAGCTACTCAGGAGGCTGAGGCACGAGAATCGTTTGAACCTGGGAGGCAAAAGTTGCAGTGAGCTGAGATCATGCCACTGCACTCCAGCAGACTCTGTCTCAAAAAACAACAACAACAACAACAAAAACCAAAAAAAACAAGACCCAGCTATATAATGCTATAATGCCTATAGGAAACCCATTCCACCTAAAAAAAAAACCACAGACTGGCTGGGTATGGTGGCTTATGCCTGTAATTTCAGGACTTTGGAAGGCTGAAGTGGGTAGATCACTTGAGGTCAGGAGTTCAAGACCAGCCTGGCCAACATGGTGAAATCCTGTCTCTACTAAAAAAAAAAAAAACACAACAAAACAGAAATTAGCCAGGTGTGGTGATAGCTGCCTGTAATCTCAGCTACTAGAGAAGCTGAGGCAGTAGAATCACTTGAACCTGGGGGCTGGAGGTTGCAATGAGTTAAGATTGTGACAGTGTACTCCAGCCTCGGCAACAGAGCAAGACTCTGTCTCAAAACAAAAACAAAAACATGCAGACTGAAAGTGAAAGGGTGAAAAGATATTTCATACAACTGGAAGTCAAAACAAAGCAGGAGTAGCTGTACTTACATAAAATAGACTACAAATCAAAGACTGCAAAAAAGAGACAAAGAAGGTCACTAAATAATCATGAAGGGGTCAATTCGGCAAGAAGATATAACAATTATAAATATCTATGCACTCAATGCTAGAGCCCCTAAGTATGCAAAGCAAAAATAACAGATCTAAAAGAAAAGATGAACTGCAATACACTAATAGCAGGGGACTTTAACACTTCACTCTCAGGAAACGGACAGATTATCCTGACAGAAAATTAACAAAGAAACGCTGGAGTTAAACTACACAGTAGACCAAATAGTTACGACAATTACAGAACATTTCACTCAAATGCTGCAGAATACACATTCTTTTCATTAGTACCTTCAACATTCTCTGGAATAGATTATGTCTTAGGCCACAAAACAAGCCTGAATAAATTCAAAAAGGTAGAAATTATATAAAGTATTTTTTTCTGATTACAATGTAATAAACTTAGAGATCAATAACAAGAGGAACCTCTGAATCTTCCCAAACACACAGAAATTAAACAACATGCTCCTGAACAACCAATAGGTCAATGAAGTAATTAAGAAGAAAATTTCAAAAAAAAGAATCAAAATGGAAATACAATATACCAAAATCTATGTGATACAGCAAAAGCAGTACTAAGAGGAAAATTTCAGCAAAAAATGGCTATATCAAAAAATTTGAAATATGAAATTAAATATAAATACTTTTTATTCAAAAAAGTAGAAAGATTTCAACTAAACATCAAGGAATTGGGAAAGCAAAAACAAAACAATCCCCAAATAAATGGAAGGAAAGCAAAAAAGATCAGAGCAGAAAAAAATGAACTTGGACTAAAAAATACAGAATATCAAAGAAATAAAAAGTTGGTTTTTGGAAAAGCAAAATCGCAGTTTTTGTGGGTCAGGAATCAGGGCATGGCTTGACTGGGCCCTCCACTTCTGAGTCTCAAGAATGCAATCAAGGTGTCAGCTGAGGTTAGACTGAGCCAGGATCCCTTCCAAGCTCAGGTATTAGTTGGCAAGATTCAGTAATTCATGGGATATTGAACTGAGGGCCTCAGTCTCTTGCTGGATATTGGTTTTGGGCTGCCCTCAGCTCCTTGCCATGGGGTCTTCTCTACATGGCCTTTGCTTTCTTAAGGTAAGCAGGAGGCCATCGGTGGTGACTCATGCCTGTAATCCCAAAACTTTTAGAGGCCAAAGTGACAGGATCACTTGAGCCCAGGAGTTTGAGACCAGCCTAGGTAACATACTAAGACCCCCATCTTTATGAAAAATATAAAAAATTAGCCAGGGTCACACACCTGTGGTCCCACCGACTTGGGAGGCTGAGGTGGAATTGCTCGGGCCCAAGGGATCAAGACTACCATAAGCTGTGATCATCCCACTGCACTCCAGCCTGGACAACAAGGGAGAGCAAGACCCTCTCCCTCTCACTATCCAAAAAAGCTGGCAAGAGTGAGCATCTCCAAGCAAGATGGGGTACAATTTTATGTTGCACAATCATATCCCATCAGCTTTGCCATATTCTATGAGTTAGAAGCAATTAACAAGTCTCACCCACACTCCAGGGGAGAGGATTTATACAAGGCATGAATAGCATAAAGTGAGTGTATTTGTCTGTTCTCACGCTGCTATAAAAAATTGCTTGAGACTGGGAAATTTATAAAGTAAATAGGTTTAATTGGCTCACAGTGCCACAGGCTGTATAGGAAGCATAGCTGGGGAAGCCTCAGGAAACTTTCAATAGCCTGGTGGACGGTAAAGCGGAAACTGGCAAGTCTTACAGGGCAGGAACAGAAAGAAGAGAGAGAAGGTAGGTGCCACATACTTTTAAACAACCAAATTTTGCAAGAACTCGCTCACTATCATGAGAAGAGCAAGGGGATAATCCACTCCCATAATCCAATCACCTCCCACCGGGCCCCTTCTCCAACATTGAGGATTACAATTCAGCATGAGATTTGGGCATGTTACAGTCCCAGACCATACCAATGGGCTTCATAGGGGCCTTCTTAAAATCTGTCTGCTGCATGTTTCATTTCACAACTATTTAATATGATTTTTCATCCAATTTTATCATATAAATGAGGAAGATATTTAAAAATTGATATGCTCAGGGTGTCAAATGCACTAGGTACACCACTGCCCTTTTTCCTGCTTAATTTTTGTGATAACACTTTCCTGATTTATTGTATTTTTTTATCTTATATAACATTTAATATATTTATATATTTTACTAATATAAACAATAAACCATTTATTAATATATGTTCATATATTTCATAGCCTATACTATTTAACATTTATTGTATATTTTATGTGTTATACGCCTTGTATATTTATTTGTTCATTGTTATCTTTGCTTTATAACCTCCATAAGGGCAGGACTTTTTCTGGTGTGTTCACTGTATTCAGCACCTAGCACATTGGCTGGCACATTAGAAGAACTCAGTAAATATTTGACAGATGAATATGTGTAATGTTCAGAAGTGTTAATATAGGAGAACAGATAGTAAACTCCCCTGGTATTCTTTAATCTTATAGATTTTTAAATTAGGTTTTATATGAACTACCCTCCAACCTTTTAGTTTTCCCCTAGCTTTACCTTCTCATTTCTAAATTTGTTTACATTTCTAATTCTGTGCTTTGTCAATGTGATACTAAAATAGCTGAATAAAAAGTGAGATTTTGGTGAATTATCCATTTTTTTTTTTTTTTTTTAGTAATACCAAATGACAGTCTAGGGTAGCCAGTCTGTCTTCTGGCAGTCCTGATTTCTGAACTTTGCACATATTGGAGATTATTTTGCCTCTCTCTACCAACAGAACATGGAAGAGGCTGGGAATGGGGCAAGAATCTTGCATCTCTCAGGGAAAGGAAGTGAAATTGACCTTTTGCAACTTTGTTTTGGGTAAAGGACCTGAGTTAAAGTCTAACCCCAGAGCGCTGACCCAGTGATAATTTGAGAGAGAGAGAGAGAAAGAATGAAAGAAAGAAAATGTGTTCTTCCTATACAAACTCAGAAAACTCTGCAGAAAGACGGGACTTAGAGCACATAAAATACCATTTTCCTTGAAGGGTGCTGCTTCTTAGACTATAATCATAAATAAATAAATAAATAAATAACCATGAACCTCTGGTTAGCAGCACAGGTTAATGATCTGATTGTGGCAAGAGAGGACCTTGAATCTTATCAATTTTGTATATTTGTATTGGGGGAGCTTGTACAGAGGATGGGGGTTGTAGTAAGTACTTTGTGGAATATTGCTGGATACTCAAGGTAAATATAGACTCAGGAATTATGAAATAAGTACTACAGGAATATAAAAGCCCCTAAATTAATGGAGATCTCCAAAGCATTTTAACACCTTGATAGTACAAGAATTGTGCTCTCTAATAACCTAAAACATGACCTTATTTTTGAAATAAAAACTTTCAGCCTTAACATATGTGCCTTTTGTGCTTATGAACCTTATGGTGGCCATTAGCTACAGCTCTTTATACATGAGGCACTGTATATTATTTCTTTTTTTTTTTATTTTTTAATTTTTTATTGGATTATAGGTTTTGGGGTACATGAGCAGAGCATGCAAGACAGTTGCGTAGGTACACACATGGCAGTGTGCTTTCTTTTCTTCTCCCCTTCACCCAAATTTGGCTTTTCTCCCCAGGCTATCCCTCCCCACCTCCCCCTCCCACTGGCCCTCCCCTTTTCCCCCCAATAGACCCCAGTGTTTAGTACTCCCCTTTCTGTGTCCATGTGTTCTCATTTTTCATCACCCGCCTATGAGTGAGAATATGCGGTGTTTCATTTTCTGTTCTTGTGTCAGTTTGCTGAGGATGATGTTCTCCAGATTCATCCATGTCCCTACAAACGACACAAACTCATCATTTCTGATTGCTGCATAATATTCCATGGTGTATATGTGCCACATTTTTCCAATCCAGTCTATTATCAATGGGCATTTGGGTTGATTCCAGGTCTTTGCTATTGTAAACAGTGCTGCAATGAACATTCGTGTACATGTGTCCTTATAGTAGAACGATTTATAGTCTTTTGGATAAATACACAGTAATGGGATTGCTGGGTCAAATGGAATTTCTATTTCTAAGGGCTTGAGGAATCGCCACACCGTCTTCCACAATGGTTGAACTAATTTACACTCCCACCAACAGTGTAAAAGTGTTCCTTTTTCTCCACATCCTCTCCAGCATCTGTTGTCTCCAGATTTTTTAATGATCGCCATTCTAACTGGCGTGAGATGGTATCTCAATGTGGTTTTGATTTGCATCTCTCTGATGATCAGTGACGATGAGCATTTTTTCATATGATTGTTGGCCTCATATATGTCTTCTTTCGTAAAGTGTCTGTTCATATCCTTTGCCCACTTTTGAATGGGCTTGTTTGTTTTTTTCCTGTAAATCTGTTTGAGTTCTTTGTAAATTCTGGATATCAGCCCTTTGTCAGATGGGTAAACTGCGAAAATCTTTTCCCATTCTGTTGGTTGCCGATCCACTCTAGTGACTGTTTCTTTTGCCGTGCAGAAGCTGTGGAGTTTCATTAGGTCCCATTTGTCTATTTTGGCTTTTGTTGCCAATGCTTTTGGTGTTTTGTTCATGAAGTCCTTGCCTACTCCTATGTCTTGGATAGTTTTGCCTAGATTTTCTTCTAGGGTTTTTATGGTGCCAGGTCTTATGTTTAAGTCTTTAATCCATCTGGAGTTAATTTTAGTGTAAGGTGTCAGGAAGGGGTCCAGTTTCTGCTTTCTGCACATGGCTAGCCAGTTTTCCCAACACCATTTGTTAAACATGGAATCCTAGCCCCATTGCTTGTTTTTGTCAGGTTTATCAAAGATTGTATAGTTGTATGTATGTTGTGTTGCCTCCGGTGCCTCTGTTTTGTTCCATTGGTCTATATCTCTGTTTTGGTACCAGTACCATGCTGTTTTGATTACTGTAGCCTTGTAGTATAGTTTGAAATCCGGTAGTGTGATGCCCCCCACTGTGTTCTTTTTGCTTAGAATTGACTTGGCTATGCGGGCTCTCTTTTGGTTCCATATGAAGTTCATGGTGGTTTTTTCCAGTTCTGTGAAGAAAGTCAATGGTAGCTTGATGGGGATAGCGTTGATTCTGTAAATTACTTTGGGCAGTATAGCCATTTTCACGATATTAATTCTTCCTAACCATGAACATGGAATGTTTCTCCATCTGTTTGTGTCCTCTCTGATTTCGTTGAGCAGTGGTTTGTAGTTCTCCTTGAAGAGGTCTCTTACGTTCCTTGTGAGTTGTATTCCAAGGTATTTTATTCTTTTTGTAGCAATTGTGAATGGCAGTTTGCTCTTGATTTGGCTTTCTTTAAGTCTGTTATTGGTGTAGACGAATGCTTGTGATTTTTGCACATTGATTTTATATCCTGAGACTTTGCTGAAGTTGCTTATCAGTTTCAGGAGTTTTTGGGCTGAGGCAATGGGGTCTTCTAGGTATACTATCATGTCGTCTGCAAATAGAGACAATTTGGCTTCCACCTTTCCTATTTGAATACCCTTTATTTCTTTTTCTTGCCTGATTGCTCTGGCTAGAACTTCCAGTACTATATTGAATAGGAGTGGTGAGAGAGGGCATCCTTGTCTAGTGCCAGATTTCAAAGGGAATGCTTCCAGTTTTTGCCCATTCAGTATGATATTGGCTGTTGGTTTGTCATAAATAGCTTTTATTACTTTGAGATACGTTCCATCGATACCGAGTTTATTGAGGGTTTTTAGCATAAAGGGCTGTTGAATTTTGTCAAATGCCTTCTCTGCGTCAATTGAGATAATCATGTGGTTTTTGTTTTTGGTTCTGTTTATGTGGTGAATTACATTTATAGACTTGCGTATGTTGAACCAGCCTTGCATCCCCGGGATGAATCCTACTTGATCATGATGAATAAGTTTTTTGATTTGCTGTTGCAATCGGCTTCCCAATATTTTATTGAAGATTTTTGCATCTATGTTCATCATGGATATTGGCCTGAAGTTTTCTTTTCTTGTTGGGTCTCTGCCGGGTTTTGGTATCAGAATGTTGTTGGTCTCATAAAATGATTTGGGAAGGATTCCCTCTTTTTGGATTGTTTGAAATAGTTTTAGAAGAAATGGTGCCAGCTCTTCCTTGTGGTGTCTGGTAGAATTCGGCTGTGAACCCGTCTGGACCTGGGCTTTTTTTGTGTGGTAGGCTCTTAATTGCTGCCTCAACTTCAGACCTTGTTATTGGTCTATTCATAGTTTCAGCTTCCTCCTGGTTTAGGCTTGGGAGGACACAGGAATCCAGGAATTTGTCCATTTCTTCCAGGTTTACTAGTTTATGCGCATAGAGTTGTTTGTAATATTCTCTGATGATGGTTTGAATTTCTGTGGAATCTGTAGTGATTTCCCCTTTATCATTTTTTATTGCATCTATTTGGTTGTTCTCTCTTTTCTTTTTAATCAATCTGGCTAGTGGTCTGTCTATTTTGTTGATCTTTTCAAAAAACCAGCTCTTGGATTTATTGATTTTTTGAAGGGTTTTTCGTGTCTCAGTCTCCTTCAGCTCAGCTCTGATCTTAGTTATTTCTTGTCTTCTGCTGGGTTTTGAGTTTTTTTGATCTTGCTCCTCTAGCTCTTTCAATTTTGACGATAGGGTGTCAATTTTGGATCTCTCCATTCTCCTCATATGGGCACTTATTGCTATATACTTTCCTCTAGAGACTGCTTTAAATGTGTCCCAGAGGTTCTGGCACGTTGTGTCTTCGTTCTCATTGGTTTCGAAGAACTTTTTTATTTCTGCCTTCATTTCATTGTTTACCCAGTCAACATTCAAGAGCCAGTTGTTCAGTTTCCATGAAGCTGTGCGGTTCTTGGTCTGTTTCTGAATTCTGAGTTCTAACTTGATTGCACTATGGTCTGAGAGGCTGTTTGTTATGATTTCAGTTGTTTTGCATTTGTTGAGCAGTGCTTTACTTCCAATTATGTGGTCAGTTTTAGAGTAGGTGGGATGTGGTGCTGAGAAGAATGTGTATTCTGTGGATTTGGGGTGGAGAGTTCTGTAAATGTCTATCAGGTTTGCTTGCTCCAGTTCTGAGTTCAAGCCCTGGATATCCTTGTTGATTTTCTGTCTGGTAGATCTGTCTAGTATTGACAGTGGAGTGTTAAAGTCTCCCACTATTATTCTGTGGGAGTCTAAGTCCTTTTGTAAGTCCTTAAGAACTTGCCTTATGTATCTGGGTGCTCCTGCATTGGGTCCATATATGTTTAGGATCGTTAGCTCTTCTTGTTGTATCGATCCTTTTACCATTATGTAATGGCCTTCTTTGTCTCTTTTGATCTTTGTTGCTTTAAAGTCTATTTTATCGGAGATGAGAATTGCAACTCCTGCTTTTTTTGCTCTCCATTTGCTTGGTAAATCTTTCTCCATCCCTTTATTTTGAGCCTTTGTGTATCCTTGCATGTGAGATGGGTTTCCTGGATACAGCACACTGATGGGTTTTGGCTTCTTATCCAATTTGCCAGTCTGTGTCTTTTGATTGGTGCATTTAGTTCATTTACATTTAGGGTTAATATTGTTATGTGTGAATTTGATACTGCCATTTTAATGCTAAGTGGCTGTTTTGCCTGTTAGTTGTTGTAGATTCTTCATTATCTTGATGCTCTTTAGCATTCAGCGTGATTTTGGAATGGCTGGTACTGGTTGATCCTTTCTATGTGTAGTGCCTCTTTTAGGAGCTCTTGTAAAGCAGGCCTGGTGGTGACAAAATCTCTGAGTACTTGCTTGTTCGCAAAGGATTTTATTCTTCCTTCACTTCTGAAGCTCAGTTTGGCTGGATATGAAATTCTGGGTTGAAAGTTCTTTTCTTTAAGAATGTTGAATATTGGCCCCCACTCTCTTCTGGCTTGTAGTGTTTCTGCCAAGAGATCTGCTGTGAGTCTGATGGGCTTCCCTTTGTGGGTGACCCGACCTTTCTCTCTGGCTGCCCTTAGTATTCTCTCCTTTATTTCAACCCTATTGAATCTGACGATTATGTGCCTTGGGGTTGCTCTTCTTGTGGAATATCTTTGTGGTGTTCTCTGAATTTCCTGCAATTGAGTGTTGGCCTGTCTTGCTAGATGGGGGAAATTTTCCTGGATGATGTCCTGAAGAGTATTTTCCAGCTTGGATTCATTCTCTTCGTCCCCTTCTGGTACACCTATCAAACGTAAGTTAGGTCTTTTCACATAGTCCCACATTTCTTGGAGACTTTGTTCATTCCTTTTTGCGTTTTTTTCTCTAATCTTGGTTTCTCGTTTTATTTCATTGAGTTGGTCTTCGACTTCAGATATTCTTTCTTCTGCTTGGTCAATTCGGCTATTGAAACTTGTGCATGCTTCGCGAAGTTCTCGTATTGTGTTTCTCAGCTCCTTTAATTCATTCATATTCCTCTCTAAGTTATCCATTCTTGTTATCATTTCCTTGAATCTTTTTTCAAATCTTTTCTCAAGGTTCTTAGTTTCTTTGCATTGATTTAATACATGATCTTTTAGCTCACCAAAGTTTCTCATTATCCATCTTCTGAAGTCTAATTCTGTCATTTCGTCGCAGTCGTTCTCCGTCCAGCTTTGTTCCCTTGCTGGTGAGGAGTTTTGGTCCTTTCTAGGAGGCGAGGTGTTCTGGTTTCGGGTGTTTTCCTCCTTTTTGCGCTGGTTTCTTTCCATCTTTGTGGATTTGTCCGCTGGTCGTCTGCGTAGTTGCTGACTTTTCGATTGGTTCTCTGAGTGGACACCCAGAATGTTGATGATGAAGTATTTCTGTTGCTTGGTTTTCCTTCTACCAGTCTAGCCCCTTCGCTGTACGACTGCTGAGGTCCGCTCCAGACCCTGCTTGTCTGGGGTGCACCTCTAGCAGCTGTGGCACAGCGAGGTATGCTACCAGTTTCTTTTTCTGCTATCTTTGTCCCAGGATGGTGCCTGCCTAATGTCAGTCTTTTGCATATAGAGGGGTCAGGGAGCTGCTTGAGGAGACAGTTTGTACTTTATAGGGGTTTAATTGCTGAGCTGTGAGCTGTGTTGTTCAGTCAGGGCTGTTAGGCTGCTATGTTTGATTCTGCTGCAACAGAGCTCATTAAAAAGACCCTTTTTTTCTCAAATGCTCTGTGTTGAGGGGTTTGGGCTTTATTTTTGGATGTCCGTTGAGGTCCTGCCCAGCTAGGATGCAGAGTAGCCACTGTTTGCCTGCCGAGGCTCCGCCCTGCTGTTGTGAGGCTCACCCTGGCTCAGCTGTTCTGCTGTTCTCCGCCACGCCCTGCGGCGGAGTCTCTCTGTTGTAGCGTGTTGCCTCGGCAACGGCTGGCTGCCTCAGTAATGGGCGTGTATCTCAGTTGGGGCGGGTTGCCTCGGTAATGGTGGCCGCCCCTCCCCCTCAGAGCATCTCGGGCCGTCTGCACGGGGCTTGTTTGAAATCGCGGTTTTGTTCGTCCCACTGGGCCAATCCTAACGCTCTGTTCCTGCAATCCCCTGGGCTAGCCCACTGTGCAAGTCTAGCTCAGTCTCAAGTCCAGCCCTCTCACGTCTCTGGTTGCCGGTTCAACGGGGCACCCGGACAAGTGCGCCCTGTGGGGAGCGCTGGGTAGGGCCGGCCGCTGCCACCCCGGCTGCCGGCTTCGCCAGGCGGAATATCTGCCTGGCGTCCTGCGTCTCCTCTTCACTTGGGAATTTCCCCGTTCTGTGGGCAACAAAGATCAGTCTGGAAATGCAGCTCAGACTCACCTCTCCGCAGACACAACGAGAACTCCAATCCTGGGTTGTTCTCACAGCGCCATCTTGAGTCCTTCTTTTTTTATTTTTTTTTTATTTTTTTTTATTTTTGAGACGAAGTTTCACTCCTGTTGCCCAGGCTGGAGTGCAATGGCGCGATCTTGGTCAGGTTGGCCTTGAACTCCTGACCTCAGAAGATATGCCCACTTTGGCCTCCCAAAGTGCTGGGATTACAGGCAGAAGCTGTACAGAGACCGGGTTTCACTGTGTTAGCCAGGATGGTCATGCCATCTCTACTAAAATTACAAAAATTAGCAGGGTGTGGTGATCTGTGCTTGTAATCACATCTACTTCGGAGGCTGAGGTAGGAGAATTGCTTGAACCCATGAGGCGGAGGTTGCAGTGTGCTGAGATTGCACCATTGCATTCCAGCCTGGATGAGAGAGTGAGACTCTGTCTCAAAAAATATGTACATATGTATAATGGTTGATTAAAAAAAATCTACTTAGAAAGCAGAGATTACAGTAGAAGAAAAATGATTTAATTAAATGTTATGACTTTTCAATAATTTTTCTTGTGTACTATGCTCTCCCCAAAACACAGGGACCTACTAAAATTGAGTTTGAAAGTCTTATATAAATAAACAGATTCTGATAATTCTGTAAGAAATAATGGAGATGCAATATTTGATCTAGAAAGTGCATATCCAATGATCATCTGAGCAAGGAACACCATCCTCCTTAAAGTAAACAGCAAACAGCTGTTTCCATTATGCTGACTGTAAGAAGATTATTATACTCAGAAAAGAAATTCCAGGAACCTGCGTTCCAATTAACATGGAAATGAATCCACAAAATAAATATGTATCCAGAGTTTATGCAATCTCATAGACAGATGCAGATTGATTTAATCTGGTAGCATTAGGAATATGAATGTTTGTCGGAGAACATTGAGTGGAAAGTTGACATTTGGCTCAATCAGGAAGGGCAAAGTATAAATTATGAAAGCAATTTCCTTTGTCCAGTTAAATTAGGCATTCAAATAACAGGCTTCTCTTTGACTTTCCTGGGAAAGGTCAGGATGGCATCTAACGGTCATTAAATAAATTGCCAGCCTATTCTTGTAAATACTTCATGAGAATTTAGGAAAATATATTCTAGACTGAAAATCAGCCAAGAAAGGATCTGCAAGAATTTCTCTAACATAGTCTTATTGCTTCTGTTTATCCATTTTTAATTTGGAGTAATAGGAAGTACCGGTAAAAGCACAAGACCAAACTGAATATGGGGTCTATTGAACAAAATTAAGTGGTTACTTTTCTTCCACTTGTTTATTTGTGCTGCAGCTGTTAAAGAAAGGAAGTTTTGTTGTTTGTTCATTTGTTTTCGTTTTGGTTTTGAGACAGTTTGGCTCTTTTGCCAAGGCTGGAGTGCAATGGTGTGACCTTGGCTCACTGCCACTTCCACCTCCCGGGTTCAAGCGATTCTTCTGCCTCAGCCTCCCAGGTGGCTGGATTAAAGGCATGCACCACCATGCCCAGATAATTTTTGCGTTTTTAGTAGAGCTGGGGTTTCACCTTTTTGGCCAGGCTGGCCTTGAACTTCTGACCTCAGGTTATCCGCCCACCTTGGCCTCCCAAAATGCTGGGATTACAGGCATGAGCCATCGTGCCAAGCCAGAAAGGAGCTCCTCTGGGTGTCTCCCCAAGGCCCCACTTGATATAGCTAAGAGAATCCCTGGCACGTATCATAAGACCTATTTCTTAAATAGATGGGTGACTTGAAGGACTAGAATTTAAGAACACTCTTGATGCTGCCCTAGGTTATAATTCCCAGCTTGTATTACAGCAATGAACATGCTGTTATTACTATTGTATCCACAAGTCCAAACTACAAGTGTAAGAAGTTAAATCTCTTTTCTTGTCCATTAAGGTTCAAGTTGCCATAATTAAAGCTGGCAAGTTGTTTTTATAAACACTAAATTATAAGAACAGATTTGGGCTGGGCACAGTGGCTCATGCCTATAATCCCAGCACTTTGGGAGGCTGATACAGGAGAATCACTTGAGTTCAGGAGTTCAAGACCAGCCTGGGCCATATAGGGTTACTTCGTCTCTACTAAAAATAAAAATAAAAACAACTTGCCGGGCATGGTGGTGTGTGCCTGTGGTCCCAGCTACTTAGGAGGCTGAGGTGGGAGGATCTCTTGAGCCCAGGGAGTTCCAGTGAGCTATGACTGCACCACTGCGCTCCAGCCTGGGTGACAGAGTGAGACCTTGTCTTGGAAAATAAAAATAAAAATAAATAGAACAGTTTTTAAGGCTATTTTTATATTATTCATACATCTTTTTTTGCCCCTGTCTTCTCATTTGGATTCAGATTCAACCAACATTTATTAAGCATTTACTATGTGTCAAGCTCCATGCTGGAGGATTTCATATTAAATTTACCATTATTTAGCCTTATAATTAGAGGCGGTCCAAAGGCAAAGCCTGAATTAGGTGTTTTGACTTAAAATCATGGGTCCTTCAATATATCAGTGGACTATATTATTATACTGATGTGTAACTAAGGTAATACAAGAAACATTTGGAGTCATATTTTAATGTATTACTATTATTGTAGAAGTAGTGTATATGTATATACATATACATAATTTTAAATCATGTATATACATAATTTTAAAATTTTAAACAAAATGGAATTCTATAAATGAAAAGTAAAAGTTGTCCATCTTTTCCCTCCCCTACTCTTAGTTTTTCTTTACTGAAATACAGTATATTTTAAAAACAGCCATAATATTGTGCAGTTTCTCCTATCAGGAGGTAGAGTTGGCCAGGTGCAGTGGCTCACACCTGTAATCCCAGCACTTTGGGAGGTCGAGGCTGGTGGATTACCTGAGGTCAGGAGTTCGAGACCAGCCTGGCCAACATGGTGAAACCCTGTCTCTACTAAAAAATACAAAAATTAGTTGGGCATGGTGGCGTGACTATATTTCCAGCTACTTGGGAAGCTGAGGCAGAAGAATCACTTGAACCCAGGAGGCGGAGGTTGCAGCAGTGAGCCAAGACCTGCCACTATACTCCAGCTTGGGATACAGAGCAAGACTTCTTTTTTTTTTTGAGATGAAGTTTTGCTGTTGTTACCCGGACTGGAGTGCAATGGCAAGATCTTGGCCCACCGCAACCTCTGCCTTCTGGGTTCAAGCAATTCTCCTGCCTCAGCCTCCCGAGTAACTGGGTCTACAAGCGTGCACCACCATGCCCAGCTAATTTTTGTATTTTTAGTAGAGACAGGGTTTCACCTCGTTGACCAGGATGGTTTCGATCTCTTGACCTTGTGATCCGCCCGCCTCGGCCTACCAAAGTGCTGGGATTATAGGTGTGAGCCACCATGCCCGGCCTAAGACTTCTTTAAAAAAGAAAAAAAGGAGGTAGTGGCACCAAAGAGGGTTGAGATGGCTCCAGAAGAGAGAAGTTGTCACCATCTTGGTGCAGAAAAGCAGGTGAAGCCAGTCTCTGCAGAGACCCTGGTAACTGAGCTCAGCTGACATGTGCTGAGAAAATTTACACCTGACCACTGCTCAGTACAGATGATGACTAAAGAAATGGCTCTCAGAAAAGGGAGAAAGATCCAGGCCAGTGTACACTTAGTCTGTCACAGTGTCAGATCTGGAAATAGGGTAAGGGGAGAAGAGACTGCTTTGAGTATGGGATAGAACTTTGTAAGAATATCTTTAATGAGCAGAGCAAAATGGGTAGTGAAGGAGAGAATTTAGAGGTAAAACTAAGAAGATGAGCCCTCAACAAAAGAGGTTTGACAACAATATAGCTTCAAGTAAAAGAAAACTCTTTGTGAGAGTTAGGACCACAAACATGCCATGCTTAGAACCAGAGCTTTGTATGTAAATTTGTTTTCTTTTTCTCTCTAGAAGCTTTTGAGATCTCCTCTTTATATCTGGGGTTTTGAAATTTCAAAATGATTTGGCTTTTTGATGGACATATTTTTCATTTATTTATTTTTATTTTTTGGGGAATGGGGTCATCCAGGCTGAAGTGCAGGGGTGCAATCTTGGCTCACTGCAACCTCTGCCTCCCAGGTTCAAGAGTTTCTTCTGGACCGGGTGTGGTGGCCCACACCTGTAATCCCAGCACTTTGGGAGGCCGAGACTGGAGGATGACCAGAGGTCAGGAGTTCGAGACCACCCTGACCAACATGGTGAAACTCCATCTCTACTAAAAATACAAAAAGATTTCTCCTGCCTTAGCCTCCCAAGTGGCTGGGACTACAGGTGCATCACCATGCCAGGCTAATCTTTGCATTTTTTGTAGAGATCAGTTTTTGCCATGTTCAGGCTGGTCTTGAACTTCTGACCTCAAGTGATCCACCCACCTCGACCTCCCAAAGGGCTGGGATTACAGGCATGAGCCACCACATCTGGATGGACGGACATATTTTTCATTCATCTAGAGACAGTTCCTTTGTTTTGGGTAATTTTCTTTAATTGTTTCTTTAACAGATTTCCCCTACTATTTTCTCTATTCATTCTCTCTGGAACTCCTATTATTCAGATGTTGAGTCTCCTGTATTTTTCCTCTCTTTTTGTCCATCTTTTCATAGGACAAAAAGCCTATTGCTCTACATTCTAGAAAATTTCCCTAATATTTTTTAGCTTCCTGACTTACCTATTTATTTTTTCCTGCTTTTTGCTGTTGGAGAGTTTTCTTGAATTTTAGATGACTCTATGCTGGCTGCATGCTAGAACATGGTTCACCAGCCAATGTCCGCCAGCCCCAACATTACATCATCACCTTCCTGACCATTTTTCTTCATCTCTTGCAGTTCCAATTCCAAATCTTTATCCCTTGTTATAGAACACTGGCAATACCTGGCTCAAACCCTTTAGGCAAAATATTAGAAGATCCTTTTCTAGAAAAATAGAACCATCCTAGAATAAAGACCTAGAGATACTGACATTTGAGGAAACTCCACAAAAGAGCTGACTTCTGCCTTCACTGAAACTCTAGTACAGTCATTATGGAAAGCAGTATAGAGTTTCCTCAAAAACTACAAATAGACCTACCATATGGTCCAGCAATCCATTGTACCCCATAAATATGTATAATTATTAAGTGGAAATTAAAAATAATAATAAATTTTCAATGTTTAGACTTCAAACATTTACATTCTGTCCTTTAAACATAGTTTGTCTAAAGATTGATTCTGAAAACTGAAAACAGAATGCATTAATATTATTCACAGTATATGATTATGTGAACATTATTCACTGAAGAATCAAATAATACTATTTGATTCATTAAAAAATGAAATATAATTTCTGTGTCAGCACACTTGAAGGATCTATTTCTTTTACACTCTGAATTGCTAGAAACACTACAGCACTATTTTAGTTTGATTTATATTTGGACCAACACTTTCTTGTAAGATTTCTGTTTTTCTTAAAGCTTCTACAGTTGAATTTATTGGTGGAGAGGAGGGAGTGTCTATTCTCCAAAGGATATGTTTGCTAGAATATAGTAATCAAAATACTAATAACAGAAAGATTCTGAGAATTAATGGTATGATTTCAGTGTATTGTTCCCTCCAAATCTCATGTTGAAATGTAATCCCCAATGCTGGAGGTGTGGCCTGGTGGGAGGTGTTTGGGTCATGGGGGTAGATCCTTCATAAATGGCTTGGTGCTTTTCGCATGGTAATGAGTGAGTTCCCACTCTGAGTTCACACGGGATCTAGTTGTTTAAAAGAGTATGTCAACTCCTGCCACTTTTCTTTATAAATTACCCAGTCTCAGGTATTCCTTTATAGCAAAGCAAAATAGACTTCACACAATTTATAACCTGCAAAATTTTTCAGGATTTTTTCTTATTTTCCTGTCTTGCTTCTCAATGGAGCTTAATGAATATTGGGTAGAAATTTGACTTTATATTCTCAATCTAATTCTCAAATATGTGTTTAACTCAGGGAAATATAAACAGGTTAAGATCTCCTAAAAACTTTAGGAAGAATGCTATAAGGCAGAATATCTTTGAGAATCAGTCTCTTTTTTGATACGAAGCATACAAAGTATTGAAAACACAAAAGGGACAGTATTTGGGATGAGCCATAAGAATCATTTTTTCTGTCAGCATAACTCTTGTATGTACATCAGGGAAACTACCCTAAGTCATTGCCGGTATCTTCTTAATGCCAGTTCAGATGGTACTGATCTTTATAGAATTTTGAAAGAAGGCTTGAAGTAACATTTCAACTGTTAAGGTAACAAAGGAGGGGAGAGGAAAACTAGCCTGCTATGAAGCACGCACTGTCTTGGTGGTTTTATATGTTAATATTATTCAATATAACATGTATTATTAATTATATTAATATATTATTTTACATTTAATATGCTGTTTATTTAGGTCAAGAAGAGGTGGTCCACCCTGCCTGAGAGTCTAAATCACCTTCCCCTCTGCCTTCCTTTTCTTAGTGATCATGGCATCTGCTGCTCTTGCTGGTATGAGCTGAACTATATAACCCTGTTCCCGACATGCTGCCCCACAACCTTCCACTGCTGTTAGTGTTCATTCTTCTTTCTCTTCCCTCTCAGCTCAGATACTTAGATCCTAGAATCTGCTTTAATTCCTCTCTTTTGAATACTTCTAGTGCTGCTCTTGGATTTGATATGTAGTGACAGCTTTCCTTTTGAATAAGTGAATGTTTTCTAAGGAGTCCCAATTCCCCTGACTTGAGCCCTAGCTTATCATTGCCAGAAGGGGCTCAATGTCAGCTAGATCAATGGTTCTAGCCTGTAGCATTTCACAGAGACTCTGGAGTTATTCAAAGAGTCTTAGAACCCGTATATATTTATAGGTATTTTTCCTTTCAGTAGGCAACAAAATTGACACCATTATAATGTGGTATTCATGATTTTTTGAAATTAAGAAGAGTTCACATGATCTAAAAAACTGTGAACCACTGATTTACACCAGCCTCCTCATTGAACAAATAAAAAAAAAAAAAGCTCGCAAAATTATTTGGTTTGTCCAACGTCACACAGTGAGTTAGGATCTTTTCAGGACTCAGGTGTAAAGATTGAATTCTCAACCATCAGCCCATTCCTCTTTCCAGTACCCTGACTCTCCCTAAATACAGTAATCTTCACAGTTACATAGCAGCTCCCACAGACTCTGCTGTGTGGGGGAATAATGGGTCTCCATCAGACTCAGGCTAAATTGTGAGGAAACAACTTCTCCTTCCACAGTAAGTGTTGATGAAAAGTATTACTAGGATGTGATAAACAAACAAACACCCTTAGAGAGTATACATATATTTTGAATAATCAATCTATCTTTTTTTCAGAGAATCTTATTTTACCCCCTGCCCCTGTTGTCTGTAAGAAGCCCTAGATCCCAGCGGATCATTCATGACACCCAGGGAAGGGGCCTACCTATATAGATTTCCCAGAAATGAGAGTCTCAGGACCAACTGTCTTTGGGTATCAGGGCTTTGAAACTGCAACTCCAAGAAATGAAGAAAAATGCAGAAAGGTGATGATGAAATGTTGTGGTTGGCGGACTTTTTTTTTTTTTTTTTAAGTTGGATTCTTGCTCTGTTGCCTAGGCTGGAGGGCAGTGCAACCTCCGCCTTCCAGGTTCTTGGCTCACTGCAACCTCCGCCTTATGGGTTCGAGTGATTCTCCTGCCTCGGCCTCCCTAGCAGTTGGGATTACAGATGTGAACCACCACATCAGCTAATTTTTGTATTTTTAATAGAAATGGGGTTTCACCATGTTGGCCAGCCTGGTCTCGAACTCCTGACCTCAAGTGATCTGGTGGACATTTTGAACTACAGGCCTACAAAGAAAGAGAATAGAATGAGATAGGGAGAGGGGAGAGAGGGAGACAGAAAGAAAGAATGAACAGAGGAAAATGCATGTGAGGGCCCCATGGTTCCAGAGAGAAAGGGAGACAGAAAAAGAAAAGGATAGTGGATGCCCTGGAGACTGCTGTAGATTCAACTTTCTGCTTCCCAGTTCCTAACACAGGAGCCCTGCTTGCCTGGATTTTAGAAGCTCTCTGGATTCTAAAATAAGCTCTTTAGGCCAGTCACAGTGGCTCATGCCTGTAATTCAATGCTTTGGGAGGCCGAGGCAGGAAGATCACTTGAGCCCAGTAGTTCAAGACCAGGCTGGGCAACACAGCAAAACTCTGTCTTTACAAAACATAAAAAACATTGGCCACTTATGGTGGTGTGTGACTGTGGTCTCAGCTACTTGGGAAGCTGGAAAGGGAGGATCACTTGAGCCTAGGATTTTGAGGCTGCAATGAACTGTAACTGCACCACTGAACTCCAGCCTGGGGGACAGTGAGACCCTGTCTCTGTAATTAAAAATAAAATAAGCTCTATACTTAGGTTGATTTGAATGGGGTTTTGCTCTCTGAATCAGTGATCAGCTCTGTGGAAACAAAGTCAGATCTCACGAATACCTCAGAGTTCCCACAGCTTGAGAGATGGTGATTAAGATTATTTCATGCTGAGGCTGCCTCGTTAGGAAAAAGAAGGAATAGAGCACTTCAACTGCAACAGGCACTGCCCCAACACACATCAGTGCTAATGACAGGTATTAGTTGGACAGTCGACAAAGATACAAGACTCTCAGTGCACAGCAGAGTCTGTGGTTCCAGCCACAGGACTATGCAGAGACCTCATCTCAATTCCAAATGTTTCCGAATTTCGTTGCTGCTCAGAAGAAGCCTCTCACTAAGCACTTGAGAATAGGAATGAAAGTACTATATAATCACTCTGGCATCCTTCATTTCAGTGAAAAAAAAAATGATTTTGAGACTTCTCTTGTATAAGACACTTAACATGAAGCATCTAGTTCTAAGGAGATTTAGAAAAAGAGAAAAGTGCAATATGGTATTTTACATAATGCACTTTGTATATATAAAATATATATTATATAAGATGTACATATAATATGTATTATATAGATATAGTCATTTATAATATGTATGCATGTTATTCTCAAGGGGAAGAAGTAAAAATACTGACAAAGAGTAATACTTTTCAGTGTGAAAGTAGAAAGAAGGAATCAGCAAAATCTTTCATTGTTGAAATAAAAAATAAAGGTGAGGCAAAGCAAGATTACAGTTTAACGGAAATGTGGAAGAAAGATATAAAACCAGATGGTGACCAGGTGCGGTGGCTCATGTCTGTAATCCCAGCACTTGGGAAGCCAAAGCAAGAGGATTGCTTGAGGCCAGGAACTCAGGACAGCCGAGCAACATAGCAGGACCCCATATCTAAAACTTAATTTAAACAATTATCTGGGTGTGTGGCCCTTGCCTGTACTCCCAGTTACTTGGGAGGTCAAGGTGGAAGGATTGCTTCAGTCCAGGAGGTCAAGGTATAGTGAGCCATGATCACACCACTGCACTCTAGCCTGGGGAACAGAGTGAGAGTATTTCAAAATAAAAAATAGGCCAGGAATGCTGGCTCACACCTATAGTCCCAACACTCTGGGAAGTCAAGGTGGGTGCATCACCTGAGTCAGGAGTTCAAGACGAGCCTTGCCAACATGGCAAAACCCTGTCTCTATGAAAAATACAAAAGTAGACGGGGTGGTGGCACACACCTGTAATCCTAACTACTCAAGAGGCTGAGGCAGGAGAATCACTTGAACTCAGGAGGTGGAGGTTGCAGTGAGCCAAGATCATGCTACAGCACTCCAGCCTGGATGACAGGCTCAAAAAAAAAAAAAAAAAAAAAACCCAAAAAACAAAAACACACACAAAAAAACCTAATTAATTAATTAAAAAACAGGAAAAAGGGAGGTTGTTAGTAATGGCCAAGATTCTTAAAAGAAGAGTTCTTCTTAATTCTTCTATATGAGAAGAGATAACAGCCTCCAAAAAAGAAAGAGGTGAACAGCATGATGCTATGATTGGAAACCTCAGAGATACAACATTGTAGTTAACATCTGCCCTTGGCTTTAAAAATATCAGGCAAATAAGCAGGGGAAATTATGTAAAATTAGCTATTGATATTTTAAAAAGCAAATATATTAGAAACATTGAAATATATATTTTTTAATATTAGCAAAGTTTTACTTCATTTTTTTTTTCTGCTCATAAATGACTCTGGAAAAGCCGATACGCAAGAGGCTAACACAACTGTAGTCTAAAGGCAATGTCGAGGTCACCGATATGTCCCTCAGACAAGAGGCACTGCTCAGAATCCCCTGTGCTGCGGGTGAGGGCAGGAGGGCACGGTGTAGGACGGAGGAATAAATACATGTGGTTATGGGAGGCCTGCCGCCGGGGATGGCGGCCCCAGCCCAGGACCCCAAAACAGCAAGGTGGTGCAGTGGGCTGCCCAGCCCACAGCTCGGGGCTCCCAAGGCTGCCTCCGTGTTTGGATGGGTTGGAAGGAAATGCCGAGGTTCCGTGGCCAGCCCCCTCTATCCACTCTAGCCAGAGGAGAGCCAAGCTCCCGGCTGGCCAGAGCCCGGGTTGGGGAGCAGCGCCCCCACGAGGGCTTTCTGGTGTCGCTGTCTCACGAAGTGTCAGGTGCTGAAGCCTGGGCCCGGCCCTGAGGCGGGAGTGGTGGTGGCAGGTGAGACTGGGATGGGCTCTGGCACCTGCAGCTGTGGACTGCCCGTCCACGTCTGCCGACATCCTGACTGTGGATCAAGGCCGGGAAGGGTGAGCAGAGGGGGCTGCTGCACTACAAGACCTCGGCCTTGTAGTGTGTGTGGGGGGTGGACGAGGGGTCATGAGGACAGGGATGGGGCGGGGCGTCTCTGGTAAGAACCAGTAAAATTGCCAGGCAGGACCCACCCTGAAGGCTCAGCCATGGCCCCCCTGGGACAGAGCCCCAGGAGGCCTGCTGAGCCGGGTGATGCACCAGGGCACGGGCAGGCCAGGCTGAACCCGGAGCCCCAGTGTGCGATGTGGGGAGGTGACAGGGTGAATGTGGACGGAGCGTGGGGCATGTGGGGCAGGTGGCTGTGTGACTGTGCCCGGCCCTCAGAAGGCGAAGCAGCGCTCCTTGGGGTGGCCCCCACGGTCCAGGTTGGGCAGGCAGGCGTACTGGATCATGGGTGGGGGGCCACACATCAGCACCAGCGGCTCCTCCTCTGGGGGCTGAAGGTGGTCCCGGATCATCTCCTTGTTCACGAAGCCCTGGCTGTAGTCCCAGGCTTCAGGGGCTCTGACCAGAGTGTACCAGAGCTTGAAGCGCGCAGAATGATCCTGAGTTCCTCCAGCTCAGGCCACAGCAGGATGTCCTTCTCGATCTCATGAGACTCACAGAAACCGGGGGCCAAAGAGCACTGCCACCCAGAAGGGGCTGCCCACTAACAAATCGCTACTGAGCTCCCAGGCTGGACGACGGCAGGGTGGACGCTCCCCAGGAGGCAGCCCTGGGAGGTGTGACTTCTCTGTTCCCAGGGCTGGAGAACAGCCTTGAAATATCTTTAAACTGCATCTCTATAACATACATCCTAAGTTGCTAAGAGAATTGGTTAGTGGATTCAGAGGAACTCTTATCATTATGTTCAGGGGACACTGGATGCGTTGTTTCAGAAAGTTGTCAAAGGAGAAAAACGTAAGAAAAAATGAGCACATGGAGACCTAATTTCTTCTTATTCTCCTTCCTAGAAAAGACCTCCCAACTACTTCAAGGCTGTTGGGAGGATCTCTATCATTCTAGACATGTGACTTGAAACTGGAGAGTTAACACTTCTGTTTTCTACTCCCCCTTCTTCCGTTGCTCCCCAAATCCTGGGTATTTAGCTTCCCAGAACTGCTCAGATTTTGTTTCTCCTCATTTTAACAGTCATACTCCAGGCTGCATTGCTACTGATAGTGAGGAGTATTAAAATGTTAAGGGTTCTGTAATCTCAGCACTTTGCGAGGCCGAGGTGGTTGGATCACGAGGTCGGCAGATCGAGACCATCCTGGTCAACATGGTGAAACCCCGTCTCTACTAAAAATTACAAAAAATTAGCTGGGCACAGTGGCCTGTGCCTGTAATCCCAGCTACTCAGGAGGCTGAGGCAGGAGAATTGCCTGAACCCAGGGGGCGGAGGTTGCGGTGAGCCGAGATCTCTCCATTGCACTGCAGCCTGGGTAACAAGAGCGAAACTCCGTCTCAAAAAAAAAAAAATGTTAAGGGTTGAGCCCAGGAGTATGGCCTAGCACAAATCAGGTATCACCATAATATTTTTTCTTCAACTTTTATTTTAAGTTCAGTATGCCATGGTGGTTTGCTGCACAGATCATCTCATCACCTAGGTATTAAGCCCAGCATCCATTAGCTATTCCTCCTGATGCTATCCCTCCAACACATCTGAGAGGCCTCTGAGAGGCCCCAGTGTGTGTTGTTCCCCTCCATGTGTTCATGTGTTCTCATCATTGAATTCCCACTTGTAAGTGAAAACACACAGTGTTTGGTTTTCTGTTCTTGTGTTAGTATGCTAAAGATAGTGATTTCCAACTCCATCCATGTTCCTGCAAAGGACTTGATCTCATTCCTTTTTATGGCTGCATAGTAGTCCATGGCATACACTATAATATTTAAATAATGCACTTTATGGTGAATCATTTGTATAATACAGAGCATATCTAAATTAAGGTTTTTCTGAGACAGGGTCTCCCTCTGTTGCCCAGACTGGAGTGCAGAGGCACAAAGATGATTCACTGCAGCTTCAACTTTCCCAGGTTCAAGTGATCCTCTCACCTCAGCCTCCTCAGTAGCTGGGACCACAGGCATGAACCAGTCCTGGCTTTCCATGGAGATCTTTTATGTTACTCTTTTATAACCACATCCTCTTCCCTCTCACCTACATCCCCTCTTTAGCCCCTGGCAGCTTCTAATCTGCTCCTTATTCTATAATTTTGTCTTTTTAAAAATGTTATGCAAATGGAATACAATATGTAATTACATACAATATGTAATTTTGAGATTGGCTTGTAATCACTCAGGATAAATCTCTGAGATTCATCTAAGGTGTTGCATGTATCAATCATTGGTTCCTTTTTATTGCTAAACAATACTTCTTGGTATGGATGTCCTACAGCTTTTTACAGTTGAAGGGTGTCTGATAGATTGCTTCCAGTTTGGGGTCATTAGGAATAAAATTGCTATAAACATTAACGCATGAGTCTTTGTGTGAACACAAGTTTTCATTACTCTGGAAAAAGAAAAAGCCTGGCAATGTAATTTCTGAGTCATATAGCAGTTGCATGTCTAGTTTTTAAAGAAACTGCCAAAATGTTTTCTGAAGTGACTCTACCATTTTACATTCCTAACAGGAATGTATGAATAATCTAGTTTCTCTTCATCCTCTCCAGCAATTGCTGCTGTCATGATTTTTTAACTTAGCCATTCTGACAGGTACACAGTGATGTCTCATTATGGTTTGAATTTGCATTTCCCTGGTGGCTAATGATGTTAAACATCATTGCATTTGCTTATTTGCCATGTGTGTTTCCTCTTCAGTGAAATGCTTCTTCATGTCTTTTGCCTGCTTTCTAATTGGATTATTTGCTTTCTTAATGTTGGGTTTCAAGATTTCTTACTAGTAAGACATTAATGCTAATATTAAGGCTGTGTGGTTTGCAAATATTTTCTCCAATTGCCTGTCTTTTCAATCTTTTAGTAGGATATTTTGCATAGGAAATTTTTAATTTGATGAAGTCTAATTTATCAGTTTTCCATTGTATGATTGTGCTTTTGTGTCAAGTCTATGAACCTTTGCCTAGTCCAATATCCCAAATGTTACAGTTTTAGATTTTACATTTAAGGCAGTGATCTGTTTTGAATTACTTTTTTATTAAGCTGTGACAATTAGGTGGAAGTTTACGTTTTTGCCTTTGGATTATCTAATTACTCCAGCACCATATGTTAAAAATTCCTCCATTGAATTGCTTTCGCACTTTGTTGAAAATCAGTTGGGCATGTTTGTGTCGGTCTATTTCTTTTTCGCTGATCTACACCTGTGTCTATCCTTCCATCAGTGCCACACAGTCTTGATTGGTGTATCTACATAATAATTCTTGAAAACAGGAAAACTGATTATTCCCATGTTATTCTACTTTTTCAAAATATTTGAGATATCATTGTTCCTTTGCCTTTTTATATAATTTCAGAGTTGTCTTCTCTGTATATATAAAAAGATCATCCTGAGATTTTGATAGAAATCAGATTAATCCTATACAGAAATTTGGAGAAAACTGATGTCTTTACTACATTTTCCCATCTGGGAACATGGTACAATTTTCCATTTACATAGATCTTTTATTTCTTTCATCATTATTACATAACTTTTAATTTGTGGGTGTCCTATACAAGAGTTACTAGGTTTACACCTAGGAATTTCATTTTTTTCTGAACTATTATAAACAATATTTTATTTTGAATTTTAGGTATACATGTGTTCTTTAATAGTGCATAGAAACACAACGGTTATTATTCATATGTTTATCTTGTATCCTGAGATGTCACTGAAATAATTTATTAGTTCTATAAATGTTTTTGTATATTCCTTGGGATATTCTATGTAAATATGTCGTCCTCAGATAGAAACAATTTTATTTATTCTGTTCCAGTTTGTGTGCTTTTTATCTTCTTTTCCTACCTAATTGCACAGTCTAGAATTTCCAGCACTATGCCAAGTAAAAGTGGTGAGAGTGGAAATATTTGCTTTGTTCCCAATCTTAAGAGGAAAGCATTCAATTTTTTATTATTAAGTATGATGTTAGCTGCAGGTGTTTTGTGGATGCTCTTCATTAAGTTAAGGAATTCTCCACCATTCCTGATTTTCTAAGAGCTTTTGGTATTTGTTTTTACAATAAATGGGTGTTGAATTTTGTCAAATGTTTCTTTCTTCTACATCAGTTGATATGAGCAGATAATTTTTTCTTTGTTAACTTGTTAACATGATGGATTACGTTGATTGACTTTCAGATGTTGACTTTGCACTGCTCAGCAATAAATAGGAATGAAATAACGGCATTTGCAGCAACTTTGATGGAATTGGAGGCCATTATTCTCAGGGAAGTAGCTCAAGAATGGAAAACCAAACACTGTATGTTCGCACTCATAAGTGGGAGCTAAGCTAAGAGGATGGAAAGGCATAAGACCGATAAAATGGATTTTGGGGACTCAGGGGAAAGGGTGGGAGAACAGTGAGGGATAAAAGACTACGCATTGGGTACAGTGTACACTGCTGTGGTGATGGGTTCACCAAAATCTCAGAAATCACCACTAATCACTTATTAATGTAAAAAAATCAATTCACACAATTTATAAAAATGAATGAATAAATCTGTGTAATGTTAAAAAATGTTGAATTCTGTAGAATTCTTTTTCTATATTGCTGAATTCTATTTGCTAATATTTTGTTAAGGACTTCCACATTATATTAAAGAAGGATATTGGTCTGTGGTTTTTCTTTATTAAAACTGTCCTATTCTAGATTTGGTATCAGAGTAATGCTACCTTCATAAAATGAATAGGGAAGTACCCTTTTCTATTTCTGCAATAGATTGTATACAGTTGGTGTTTACTCTTCTTTAAATATTTGATATAATTCTCCAATGAAACCATCTGATCTGGAGCTTTCTTTTCTGAAAGTGGTAAAATTACTAATTCGATTTCCTTAATAGTCATGGGGCTTTTTGAATTATCTATTTCACATTGCATGAGTTCCATTCTTCCTTTCTTCTCCCTTCTCTTCCCTCTTGTATTATTTGGAGAATTAGTTAATGACATCTAAATTGTCAGATTAATGTGTATATAATTGTTTGTAGTGTTCACTTATAATTTTTTGATGTCTGCAAAATTTTTGGTGCTATCCCTGTTCCATTCCTAATATTAGTAATTTGTGTTTTTTCTTCTTATTTTCTTTGTAAATCTTGCTAAGGTTTGTCAATTTTATTAATCTTTTGAAATAACCATGGTTTTGTTTGGTTAACATTTTTGTTTTTCTGTTTGTACTTTCATTGATTTCTACTCTCATCTTCCTTATGTTTATTTTCTTCTTTATGCTTGCTTTGGGTTTATTTTGTGTTTCCTTTTTAAGTTCTTGATGTAGAAGCTTAGATTATTGAGTTGAGACCTAACTTCTTTTCTAATGTAAGCATTTAGTCATTACATTTCTCTCTCAGCCCTGCTTTACTTGTGCACACAAATTTTGATATGTTGCAGGCTCATTTTTATGTAGTTTAATGTATTTTTAAATTTTCTCTTGTTATTTTATCTTTGGCACATGTGTTATTTGTAAGTGTATTTAGTTTTCAAGTGTTTGGATATTTTCCTATTACCTGTTTATTTAAAAAATATGGACGAGTCTTGCTATGTCACCCAGGTCCTGAACTCCTGGGCTCAAGCAATTCTCTCACCTCGGCCTCCCAAAGAGCCAGGATTATAGGTGGGAGCCACCATGCCCAGCCCCTGTTATCTGTTATTAATTTCAAATCTAATTTCATTATGGTTAGATAACAAACTGTATGTTTTCAATTTTTATAATTTGTTGAAGTTTGTTTTATGGCCCAAGATATCATTTTTCTTAATATATGCTCAGTTGCTGATATGGTTTGGATGTGTCTCCACCCAAATCTCATCTTGAACCATAGTTCCCACAGTCTCACAGGACCCGGTAAGAGGTAATTGAATCATGGGGGGGTGGGACTTTCCTGTGCTGTTCTCTTGATAGTGAATGTAGTCTCATGAGAACTGATGGTTTTATAAAGGGGAGTTTCCCTGTGCAAGTTCTGTTATTCTTTCTTTCTTTTCTTCCTTTCCATTCTTCCTTTCTTCTCCCTTCTCTTCCCTCTCCTCCCCTCCTCTCCCTTCCCACCCCTTTCTTTCTTTCTTTTGTGATGGACTCTCACACTGTTACCAGGCTGGAGTGCAGTGGCACAATCTCAGCTTGCTGCAACCTCTGCCTCCTGGGTTCAAGTGATTCTCCTGCCTCAGCCTCCTGAATAGCTGGAACTACAGGCATGTGCCACCACAGCCAGGTACTTTTTGTATTTTCAGTAGAAACAGGGTTTCATCATGTTGGCCAGGATGGTCTCAATCTCTTGACCTCGTGATCCACCCACCTCTGCCTCCCAATGTGCTGGGATTACAGGTGTGAGCCACTGCACCTGGCCACTGTTATTATTTCTTGCTGCCACCATGTAAAAAGTGCCTTCTGCCATGATTGTGAGCCTTGCAGAACTGTGAGTCCATTAAACCTCTCTTTTTTTATAAATCACCCAATCTGGGGCACGTCTTAATCAGCAGCATGAAAACCGACTAATACAGAGGCCACTGACGAGAACCTGTGTACTGCTGTTGTTTGGTATAGAGTTCCCTAAATATCTATTTGATCTTGTTGGTTGTTGGTGTTGTTGAGTCCTATATTCTTTCTGACCTTCTTTCTAGTTGTTGTTAAACCAATTTTGGAAAGGGGTGGGTTGAAGTCTCCAACCATAATTGTGGATTTATCTATTTTTTCTTTCAGTCCTATTAGATTTTGCTTCACATATTTTGCGTCTTCATTGTTTGTTGTATATACATTTAGAATTACTATGTCTTTTGGTGGATTGACCTTTTTATCATTATATAATATCCTTCTCTGTCCCTGGCAATTTTCTTTTTTCTTAAGCCTAGTATGACTAATAATATATCTACTCTTGCTTTTTAAAATTAATATATACATGATATATTTTTCTATCTTTTTGCTTTCATCTTGACTATATCATTATATTTCACGTAAGTTTCTTATAGACAGCATATAGTTGGGTCATGTTTTATAATCCATTGTAACAATATCTGTCTTTTAATTGATGTATTTAGACCACTTCCATTTGCTGTATTTTTTTGTTTTGTTTTTTGCATGATCTTTGTTTTCATTTGTCTTTCTTTTCCCTGAATTCCTGAGAGTTACTTTTTTAGAACTCCATTTATATTTACCTATAGCATTTTTTTAGCATATCTATTTGTGTAACTTCTTTATTTTTTTGGCGTTTTAGGTGTGACATAATATATGCACAACTAATCACAGTGTATTGAAGTTTTCATTTTACCAGTTTGAGTGAAGTATAAAAATTATGCCTCCCTTTACCCTCCTTTGCTTCTAGTAGCTCTTTTCTATATACAATTTTTTCTACATACAATTAGGGGATTAGTATTTTTTCTATATCCAATAGGGTAATGCCATAGTACTTAGACAATATATAATTTTTTTTTTTTGACAGAGTCTTACTTTGTCACCCAGGCTGGAGTACAGTGGTGTGATCTCGGCTCACTGCAACCTCTGCCTCCTGAGTTCAAGTGATTCTCCTACCTCAGTCTCCCAAGTAGCTGAGATTACAGGGGTGCACCAGCATGACTGGCTAATTCTGTGTTTTTAGGAGAGACGGAGTCTCATCATGTTGGCCAAGCTGGTCTTGAACTCCTGACCTCAAATGATCCACCCACCTTGGCTTCCTAAAGTCAAGGGACTTCCTAAGTCCCAGTCTCTTGGCTGGGAATACAGGTATGAGCTACTGCACCTGGCCAATACATAATTTTTGTTCCAGCATCAAATGTAAGATAAAAAATTCAAGAGAAGAAGGGAAGTCTATAGTGTTTACCCATATTTTTGCTTTCCATGTTCTTTCCCTTCTTCCTGATATTCCAAGATTTCTTCTTTTATTATTTGCTTTCTGCTTCAGGAACTTTAGTTATTTAGGTCTTCTGGTTACAAATTCTTTCACTTTTTCTTCATCTGAGAATATATTGATTGCTTTTTCATTTCTGAGGGATGTTTTTGCTGGTTATAGGGCTTGGGGACAGTTGTTTTCTTTCAGTAGCAGAAGAATATGCCACTTTCTTTTGGCCTCCATGGTTTCAGACAAAAAAATCACCTGTCATTTAAATTTTCCACTTAGTAGGTAAGGTGTCATTTCTCTCTTGCTGTTTCCAAGGTTTTTTTTTTTTTCTTTGTTTTTAGTCTTCAGAAGTTTGACTTTATGTATGTCTTGGTGTGGATTTCTTTAGGTTAATCTGTTTGGAATTTGCTCAACTTATTGAATCTGTAGGTTTATATCTTTTTTCAAGTTTGAAGAACTTTTTGACAATATTTCTTCAAGTACGCTTTCAGCCTTGCCTTCTTATCTCCTTTCCTCTCTTTCAGGGACTATGTTTGTCACGTGAATATTAGATCTTTTGCTACAGTTTCACAGGTCCCCCAGGCTGTGTTTATTTGTTTATTTTCTCTCTTTTTAGGATTGAGTGATTTATATTGTTCCATATTCAGTTTACTTATTATTTTCCCTGCTTCATCTATTCTGTCACTGGGCCCACCCAGAGAGCTTTAAAGTTTTGGTTACTGTATTTCTCAGTGCTAAAATTTTCATTTGATCCTTTTTGTCTTCTATTTCTTTCCTGAAATGTTCTATTTTTCTTTTTTTTTTAACTGATGCTGTTCTTTCATCAGCTGTTGGCTGATGTGTTTTTATGAGTGCTTTAAAATCTTTATAATTACAGTATCTTTGTCATGTCTTTGCTGGTGTCTATTGATTGTCTTTTTAAAATTTTATTTTGAGATCTTTCTTGTTCTTGGTATGATAAGTAAGTGATTTTTTAAAAACTGAAATCTGGACATTTGGGAGTACCATAAGACTCTGGAGCTTATGTAACCTTCATCTTTTTCTGGCTTCCTCTGATGCTACTTTGGCAGGGGAGGGAGAGGGGACCACCTCATTACTGCCAAGTGAAGTTAGAAGCCCAGGTTTACCCTAACCTTTGTTGGCTGCTGAGGCAGGGAATCCTTTTTGCCACTGGGTGTAGGTGAGAGTTCTGGCTCCCCATTAGGTCTCCACTGAGATCTCCCTGGCTGGCTAGCATAGAGATGCCTCATTATGTACCCCTACCAGAGTGCTGCTCCTTATGTACCCACACTGCTCCTAATGTGCCCCCATTGTTATTATGGTGGAGATGTAGAAGGACCTCATTATGGCTGGATAGTGATGAAACTCCTGACTCTCCACACCAGGCCTCCTGTGACACCATCCCAATGGGAATGGAGAAGGGTCCCTTATTACTATTAGATGAGAATGGGAGTCCAGCCTCTTCACTCAGCCTTTGCTGGCGTAGACGGGAGTGGGACCAGAGATTTTTCTGTATTATTTGTCTAAAGTGGAGCAGTTATTATCTCAAAGATCTTTTGTCTTGCTAGGGTGTTCCTTTCCTGGCTCGCTCTCTGTCTCTGTCTCTGTCTCTCTCTCTCTCTCTTTCTCTCTCTGTTTCTCTGTCTCTATCTCTCTCTCAACATGGTCTTGCTGTGTTGCCCAGGCTAGTCCTGAATCCCTGGCCTCAAGCAATCCTTCTGCGCTGGCCCCCAAAGTGCTGGGATTATAGGTGTGAACTGTCATGCCCAGCCTTGTCCTTTCTTTTGGCTAGAGTAAGCAAGCTTTTGTTGGGACTTGTTTGTTTGTTTGTTTACACCCATTAGCATTTGCAGGTTGCTAGCTCTTCAGCTGCAAGTCTGAGCTGTATGAGGGGAAAAGAAAAAAACCAGGAAAAGTCCCACCATATTGTTTCTTGGATTCTGAGGTTCCCTAGTCAGTCTACCTTCTCTCCACCTTGTAGAGTTTCCCTGTGTTTGATCTATGTAAGTTGGACAGGATTTTCTTTTGCACTTAGTGAGAGGTATAGGGAAAGTACATCTATTCTGCCTTCCTACATGCGGAAGTCTTCACAGAGCGTTTTAATACAGATAATAACAGTGCCTACCTCATAGATACCTCAAAAGACTATTGTGACAGTTAAGTAAGTTAATTGGACCACTGGAATAGCATCTGGCATATAGTAAGCCTTACACAAGTGTTAGTTATTATTATTTGATAAACAATATAATGTGGTTGTTGAGGGAACAGATTCTAGAACCAGACTCTCAAGCTAAGTGTAAATCTCAGCTCTTACACTTAACAACTGCATTAATTTTACTTAATTTCTCTATGCCTAAATTTTCTCATTGTACATCGTGATAATAATAATTTCTTCTTCACAGGGCTATTGTGAGAATTAAAATAATTAATATATCTAAAGCCCTTAGAAGATTGCCTGACATGGAATAAGTTCTATTTAAATATTAGATACTATCCTTTTTTTTTTTTCAGATGGATTCTCACACTGTCACCCAGACCAGAGTGCAGTGGCATGATCTTGGCTCACTGCAACCTCCGCCTTTCAGATTCAGGCGATTCTCCTGCCTCAGCTTCCCAGGTAGCTGGAATTACAGGCACCCGCCACCACACCCGGTTAGTTTTTTGTATTTTTTTTTTTTTTTTTTTTGAGATGGAGTTTCGCTCTTGTTACCCAGGCTGGAGTGCAATGGCGCGATCTCGGCTCATCGCAACCTCCGCCTCCTGGGTTCAGGCATTTCTCCTGCCTCAGCCTCCCGAGCAGCTGGGATTACAGGCACGCGCCACCATGCCCAGCTAATTTTTTGTATTTTAGTAGAGACAGGGTTTCACCATGTTGACCAGGATGGTCCCGATCTCTTGACCTCGTGATCCACCTGCCTCGGCCTACCAAAGTGCTGGGATTACAGGCTTGAGCCATCGCGCCCGGCGTGTATTTTTAATAGAGACAGGGTTTCACTATGTTGGCCAGGCTGATCTCAAACTCCTGACCTCATGATTGCTCTCCTCCACCTCCCAAAGTGCTGGGATTACAGGTGTGAGCCACTGCGCCTGGCCTAGATATTATTCTTTTAAACTAAAGTACTTTATTGTCTCCTCAAAATACCCCCATGAAGTAAGTAACAAGGCATCATTACCTTCATTTACAAACAGAGAAACAGAAGTTCTAAGGCACACAGTGTCCAGCCCAAGGTTACAGAGACAGTAAGTGGCAAAGCTAGCCTCAGTCACAGTTCTTCTGACTTCAGGTAAACATTTAGCTGAGGCTTGGCAAAAGTGGAAAGTGAAAACTGGTATTCATGCTGAGAGAACAAGGTGGGTGCTTAGATGGCCAACAAGAAAGAACAGAAATCATTCCTGGGATAGCAAGACAGAAAGAAGACCTGAAGAAGACGGAGAGAGTGTGGCAAGAATGCAGTTGTTGGGCTAAGTCTAAGTCAAGATATTGGTGTTAAAGAAATCACCAAGATTTCCAGTGAGAGACTTCTGCCCCCAAATGCATTCCATCAGTGTCCCCTATTCAGGGAGTAGTGAAGGGTGTCCTAATTGCTTGCCACTCCCCTACAGGGTGGCTTTTCTGCAATAAATAGCTCAAGAGTCTAGTTCCAAGAAAAAGCAGAGGCTGCACCTTCTTTGGTTCAGAATGCCCTCAAGCCTGACTCTTAATAGAGAGACTTCCTCCCCAAGATATTCCTACTGTTGCCCCCTACACTCTGCCAGCTTTCTGCACACTTCTGAGCCTGTCCAAGTCCAGCACGTGACTCGGGGCTATGTCAAGTGTCCTCAAGCTTTCCTTGAGACACCAGCCCAGACTGAGCTTGCCCCTTCCTCAACCTTGAGCATTAACGATTTCTACCATGTTTAAAGATGTGTCCAGTCAATTAGGCATTATATAATATCTAGTTTTATGTATTTCCTGATATGTTTCATCTGTGTAAATTCTGTATTACCGACAAGACCATGGCTGTTAAGGCAGGGTTTGTGTTATATAGATTTAGGGGGCTGGAATAACAGCATCTGACATAGAACAGTACGTAGTACATCAATTAATACTTGTTAACTCTCAAACACAGGGTCACAGCCAAGCAGAGCTGCTATTATGTGGGGTATATAGGGCCCCTGGAAAATTGTTTGTTGCTATTTAATTTTTGTTTCATGATTATAAACAACTGAGCAATTCAGCTAGATGTGAAGGGAAATAAGAAAAATATGAAACCCAAAGAACTGTAGTGAGAGCATGAAGATTATAGGATATTGTGAGTAAATGGGGTGGAAGGGTGTTTTCCTGAGCTACAGAAAAAATTGTTGGTGGTAGATAAAAACAAGTCAAATTTACTAGCATTTTTCACAATTGTCAATGGCGATATCCTTGCTGGTTTTATTGTTCCTGCATCCAAAGTGCTCAATGGTTTTCCGCAATATTTATGTCCTCTTTGATCTTGCCAAAGACAACAGGCTTGCAATCTAACCACTCAGTCTTGGCAGTGCAGATGAAAAACTGGTAACTGTTTGTGTTGAGTCCTGCATTTACCATGAACATCATGCCAGGACCTGTATCCTTCAGGATGAGATTCTCATCATCAAATGTAGATAAACTTGTCACCAATGCCATAATGGCAGGAAGTCACCACCCTAGCACATAAGGCCTCGAATAATTCTGTAAAAGCCAGAACCAAATCTTCTCTAACGAGTTCTCAAACATAAAAATTTTCTGCTGTCTTTGGAACTTTGTCTGCAAACAGCTTAAAGAAGACACAGCACAACTTGATGATGGCATCAAAGAACAAAGAATTGACCATGACTGGGGCAATTGGCTCTGGGAGGCTCCCATCTGCAAAGCAAGAAAAATATATATGTATTTTTTACAAAGTCTTCTTTAACTAAACAGTTTCATTTAAACTGCTTTACAAAGTGTGTGGGCCCCTGGAAAGTACAGTGATTTACCAATAAAAATTCAGAATAATGGGTAGAAAGAAGAAGAGATACTTACGTATTTTATTGTCAAATCAGGGCAAGTGTCCAGACACATTCTCTTCCTATTTTGATCTAGAAATCATCTCTTCATCTTCTTTATTGTCACAGATGCCATTCCTGGATAATTTCACATTTCCCACGAGGATAAAAAGGTAGCAGTACCATTTTGACTCACAATGTCATGACTCTTGGGAACCTGTTTATATTGGAACCATAGAGATCTGCTTGTCTCTGCAGTTCCCTAAGTCCATTTATTTAATGCTGGTTACATCACTACACATGTCACTAGATCATCTACTGTGTGGCCTGTTTCCAATAACTCTCTCCAAGGTAATTACTGCAATTCATTGATGATGACCACAAATGCAAGTCTCACTCAGAGAACTATGGAAAATGTGAACAATAATCCATTTTGAGGTCCTGTAGTTTACAGTTTGGAATTGTGTCACATAAAGGTGGAACAGCAGCATGTTTTCCAGCTCTATCTTCTCTTGAATTCTTTGGGCTGAATGTGATCTCTTCTGATCCCCACTAACCTCCTGTCTTCCACACACCACCACTAGAATTATTTACCAGAAAAAAAGTTACCTTTTTTTTTTTTTTTTTTTTTTTTGAGACAGAGTCTTACTCTGTCATTCAGTCTGGAGAGCAGTGGCATAATCTCGGCTCACTGCAACCTCCCCCTCCCGGGTTCAAGCAATTCTCCTGCCTCACCCTTTTGAGTAGATGGGATTACAGGCACCTGCCACCACTTATGGCTAATTTTTTGTATTTTTAGTAGGGATGGGGTTTCAGCATGTTGGCCAGGCTGGTCTTGAACTCCTGACCTTGTGATTTGCCCACTTCAACCTCCCAAAGTGCTGGGATTACAGGCATGAGCCACCGAGCGTGGTCAAAAGTTACCTTTTTTTAATGTTAAAAAGTGTTCAAAAAAAATGAGGTCTTTTTTCTTTTCTTGTGTGGCAACTTTCCCTTGTGCCTGGCATTCCGAGTCATGCATGTATGCAAGGTTTTGAAAAATCTGAGAGGTAGAGAAGGGGTCAAAAGATGAGTTGTGAGGAACATTCCACAAGTTATGAAAATATAAATTCAGAAAGGTATCACTAAAACTATTTTACTAAGTTGTATTATTGATAACATCCATTAAAATAGGCTATTATCAAAAAGACAACAACAGATGCTGGTTAGGATGCAAAGAAAGGAGAACACTAGCACACTACTTGGGGGGAATGGACACTGGTACAGCCACTATGGAAAACAGTATGGATGTTCCTCTAAAAACTAAAGATACATGTATTATACCATCCAGCAATCCCACTGCTGAGTATTTTTTATTTAAAAAAGGGAATTAGAGATATCTGCACTCCTATGTTCATTGCAGCACTATTCACAATAGTCATGATATGGAATCAGCCTAAGTATCCATCAATAAATGGATTAAAAAATCTTGTATACATATACACAATGGAATACTGCTCAACCATCAAAAGAATGCAGTTCTGTCATTTGCAGCAACATAGATGGAACTGGAATATATTGTATTAAGTGAAATAAACCAGGCATAGAGAATAATTCAGAATAATGGGTAGAAAGAAGTGGAAATATCGCATGTTCTCACTCATATGTGGGATCTAAAACAATCTCATGGAGGTAGAGAGCAGAATAATAGTTACTAGAGGCTGGGAAGGTTTTGGGATGGGAAATAAAGAGAGAGGTTGGTTAAGGTGCAAGAATACAATTAGAAGGAATAAGTTCTAGTGTTCCATAGTATAGTAGGGTGACTATAATTAACAATAATTTATTATATATTTCAAAATAGCTAGAAGAGAAGATGTGGAATGTTCCCAATATAAAAAAAAATGTTTGAGGTGATGAATCTCCCAATTACCTTGATTTGATCATTTTACATTGTATGATGTTTAATGTAAGATGTTGTATGATGTTTAATATCACATGTATCTCACACATATATACAATTATTAAGTATCAATAAAAATTTTATTAAACTATCATTCATAACATCCAATATTTTCTTTTCTTTTTTTTTTCTTTTTCCCCAAAACTGTCATACTCCTAGGAACGGAAAGGCCATCCTGGGAGGGTCCGTTGTGCATTAGAAGAGCCTTCCTCTGCCTCCCAGAAAACAAGCCACGCACACAGTGGACCTGTGTGATTAAGCGGAGCTGAGTGGCCTATTTTATAGTTTTAAAAGTCAACTTTCTTTGGTCATCATTAATCTCTGCCACAATCACATGTATTGCTCAGGCCACCACTACCAACATTACTTCTCAGTTTCATTCAAAGGAATGTTGTCAAATATGTGGATTCCTGCTACCCTGAAATCCAGATAAAGCAATGGACATTTTGATGAATACTAAATATTGAATTAATTTTTTAGCTAAAAAGCAATTGTTCAAGTTCTTGGTTTCCCTGGAAGGAGAATTTATTCACATTTGCCTGTTTTTCTTTCTAAGTAGAGTGTGCTAGGCTTCTCCCCTCCCAATTTAGAAAACAGATGGCTGTTCAGGAAAAGTTTTTAACCAACTGACTTCGCAATAAACAGATGTGACGGATATTAATGTGATCGAAATAAACTATTATAAGCTAATGCTCACTGTGAGCCCTATGCTGTACTAGGTAGTTCTCTCCTGTTATCACATTTACTTAATTGAGCAACTAATATTTACTCAGCATTTGGTACTTCTCTTAAATGCAACTTAGCATAGTACAGAGGTTGTCAGCTTACCTAGAGTTGACTTCTTCTCCTTACCTAGAGTTGAGTGCCAACATCTGTTATAGCATCATAATGAGATGAATAACTAAGACTTTAAGGCATAATATATTGCATTTTTCATGTTGTTATGAAGGTTCTCCATCATAACCTAAGAAAACTATATAAACTGTTATTTTATAGTTTAAAATTATTATTATTAGTTATTGGAGATAGTTTCTCACTCTGTCATTTAGACTAGAGTGCAGTGGTATGCTCAAAGCTCACTGTAACCTTGAACTCCTGGGACCAAGTGATTCTCCTGTCCAGCAAATTTTCTTTCTTTTTTTTTTTTTTTTTTTTTTGAGACAGAGTGTCACTCTATTGCCCATGCCGGAGTGCAGTGGTGTGATCATGGCTCACTGTAGCCTTCATTTCCCAAGCTCAAGTGATTCTCCTACCTCAGCCTCCCAAGCAACTGGAACTACAGGTGTTTGCTACCACACCCTACTAATTTTTGTATTTTTTGTAGAGATGGGGTTTCACCAAGTTACCTAAGCTGGTCTCAAACTTCTGGTCTCAAGTAATCCTCCCACCTCGGCCTCCTAAAGTGCTAGGATTACAGGGATCAGAAACCAGGACTTGCCTTCATTTTTAATAAGAAACGTAACCTGAAAAAAATATCTAGGGAAAAAAGTTGTAATTCACTTAATTTATTAACTTCACTAAGCATTATTGAATATATTATTATGGGCTAACTAAAAAACAATTCCATTCAGTGGTCACACACACACACACACACACCCAAAAACAAGAAAACAGAAACCTTCATGAAATATTGCTTATCACAAGCCAAGTTTATATGTTGAAATTATAGCCCTCTCTGTGATGATACTAGGAGGTATGACATTAGAAGGTGATTCAGTCATGAGGGTGGAGTCCTTATGAGTGGGATTAGTGCCCTTATAAGAAGATAAATAAGAGGCAATCTCTCTGGACTATGCAAGAATATGATGAAAAGACAGTCTCCTACAAACCAAGAAGAGGACAATTCACCAGCTTGCAGAACTGTGAGAAATACATGTTTGCTGTTGAAGCCACTCAGCCTGTGGTATCCTATTATAGCAGCCCAAACTGTTTAAGGCAATTCTTGTTTATGTTTATGCAGAGCTACTAATAAATAAAACCGATTAGTTAACACCAAAGATTTCATACAAATCATTTAAAACATGGATGATAATATTCATATTAAAGAAATATAATTTCTGGCCGGGTGCGGTGGCTCACGCCTGCAATCCCAGCACTTTGGGAGGCCGAGGTGGGTGGATCACGAGATCAAGAGATCGAGACCATCCTGGTCAACATGGTGAAACCCAGTCTCTAATAAAAATACAAAAAAATTAGCTGGGCATGGTGGCGTGTGCCTGTAATCCCAGCTACTCAGGAGACTGAGGCAGGAGAATTGCCTGAACCCAGGAGGCGGAGGTTGCAGTGAGCCGAGATCGCACCATTGCACTCCAGCCTGGGTAACAAGAGTGAAACTCGGTCTCAAAAAAAAAAAAGAAATATAATTTCTGTGTTGGCTTTGAATGCTCTGATATTTAAAAAAATTAATACCTGCACTTGGCTTCTTTGATTTGCAGGTCTTTTGGGCATTTAAATAGAAGCGGCATTTATTACCTGATGCCTACTAACACTGTAGCTCAGGGATGGGCAAACTACAGCCCCCTTTCCCCACCTCTGTCATTTTCTAAATAAAGTGTTGTTGGAATATATCCACTCTCTTTCACATATTGTCTCAGGCTGCATGGGTTGCCAACCTCTACTGTAGACTTTGTTGGAATACTTTGTAGAGAAATGTGGCAAGAAGAAATGTAATCTCTTTCATAGAACTATCTACCCAAAGAGATAATTTATCTTCAGTAAAATAGTTTCCTAGTACAGTAACAAATTAGCCTTATAACTGATTTCCCATTAACCTCAGATTGAAATGTTCCCAACCCTGCTGAATGCTCAGTGTCATTACAATGATGTATCCACAGCCGTGGGCAACATTCTACTCTGGACCAGTAGTTGGCCTCAGTTTTGCATTATTCTTAATTTTAAAAGCCAAACTTACATTTATTAAGGTTAATAAAGCCCCAGAATCTCATTAGTGGCTAAACAACCCTTCTCTGGAAACCACATTGTTTTTTCAGAAGTAGTAGTTCACTTTAAGAGTCCATAAACCTATTTTATCTTATAGAATATGGCATTGGCCTGTCTTTAAAAATGAACTTGCCTTTCTTTCTTTTTTCTTTCTTCTCTTTTTCCTTTCTTCTTTCTCTTTTTCCTCTCTCTCTCTCTTTCTCTCTCTCTCTCTCTCTCTCTCCCCCTCTCTCCTTTCTCTTTGACAGAGTCTGGCTCTGTTGCTCAAGTCCAGGCTGGAGCGCAATGTCACAATCTCAGCTCACTGTAATCTCTGTCTCCCGGTTTCAAGCAATTATCCTGCCTCAGCCTCCTGAGTAGATAGGATTGCGTGTGCCACCATATCAGGCTAATTTTTGTATTTTTTAGTAAAGATGGGGTTTCACTATATTGGCCAGGCTGGTCTCAAACTCCAAGTTTCTATTTCTTTAACAAATGCCTTTCTAAGTACTTGAGGTACAATTTCTATGATGCTGCCAAAAACAATTAACACATATGTGTTGGGTAAATAGAGAGCATGTATCAGAGTGGGAGGAACATGCATGCCCTTTGGGATCAGAAATCTCTGAGTTCAGCTCTCACAGGTTCCTCCCCCTGCTAGTGTATGGTAACCCTCTGAGCTTCCATTTCCTTATCCTTAAGATAAACGTCATCTATGTCACAGGATTGTGGTCAGGTTTTTAAACAATGCATGTAAAATGCACAGTGGGAGCCAGGCACAGGGCAGTTTACAAGTGGTGATTTAGTGAATGCCACTGAAGTGGGCTTAGTCATATTTCCTTTCAAATTTCTTTTTGACTTAATTGGATTTTCCTAGAGGTGAACTAGATGCTTAAAAGTAGTAATGCTTAAACTTATTCAGGCAAACTTTAATACATTTAGGATACCATGTCTTTACTGAAACAACAGTTTCAAAAGACAGTTTGTAGCTTGAACTGGAAAGAGAATATAAAGATAAAGGACTCCAGAAGGCTCAGGTACAGCTCTGGTGTTGTCGACGCTACTTAGAGCCTTAACTTCCTTACTTCCTCTTCCCAGCCCTTCAGTGTTTCACATACTCTCTTGCCGTTGGTCACACAGTGGCCAGAGAATGAAGAGAGAGGCAATTACCCCTGCCCAGATGGTCCACAGTCATGGAAGACATTCATTCCGCCCTTTGGTAGAGTGAAGCTTAGAAAAGCCCTCACCTGGTCAGGGCACAGTGGCTCACGCCTGTAATCCCAGCACTTTGGGAGACCCAATCACCTGAGGTTGAAAGTTGGAGACCAGCCTGACCAACATGGAGAAACCCTGTCTCTACTAAAAATACAAAATTACCCGAGCATAGTGGCGCACACCTGTAATCCCAGCTACTCAGGAGGCTCAGGCAGAAGAATTGCTTGAACCTGGGAGGCAGAGGTTGTGGTGAACCAAGATGGTGCCATTGAACTCCAGCCTGGGCAACAAGAGTCATAAATAAATAAATAAATAAATAAATAAATGCCTCATTTGGGGCAGGTTTCTCAGAAATTTATTCTCAAGATATCCCACATTGGCTGTTTTCTCAGCTGCTAAGATCTGACTCTTGCAATAATCAGGTTTCCAGAGATATGGAGCACAATAAATTAGTAGGCCCCAGAGGGCTATTAATGGTTGTCTCCTACCTATGTAAATACTCATAAATAATCACTAGTCACCCATTCTAGAATCTTGCTAGTGTCTAGGATCTTGATGGTGTCAGTCTAATTAGTTTACTCTTTATAGAAGTCAATCCCCTCTTTGGAAATTGAGACAATATTTACCAGTCTCTAGTCATTCAGCTCATTTGTTTATGTGCTCTTACTTTCTCTTCTGAGCTCTGCTTTGGATCGTAAAGGGCTGGGATCCGGATGTTAAACAAAATACTAAAGTCTGTTGTTTTGGACTGAACTCCTGCACTAGGCCCCAACAGATCAGACTAATTCAAAACAGAGTTCTCTTGCTAAATGCCACGTAGTCAAACCAAGACTTCAAGGAGGCAGATAGATTATAAAACACAGCAGCTTTTCTTTCCCTGAAAACAAGAGATTCCAGTCTACCTGAGTCAGCATAAGGAACTCCCCCCTGATTCAACACTTATACAAAAGTAGCCTGAAGTAACCTGAAGTTAACCAATCCAGTTTTATTTTTTCCAATTGTTCTGCCTCCGTGTTTCCACCTTAGAAGATCCACTGTTCTGTGGCTCAGTGACAGCTCTCATTTTATTTTGTAGAATGGAGGCTGCTCCAGTTCATTGATTACAAATAAAAGCCAATTAGGTCTATAACTAAATTTGTTGTGATTTTATCTTTTGACATTGCCAACTGCTTTTCCCAGTCCTCCTTACTTGCTGGTTCCCGATTGGATTCAGGCAATGTGGGAATGGGGGTACCTGGAGGGTAAGAAGAAGGGATAAGTGAGTTCATCCCTCCCTCCCTCCCTCCCTCCCTCCCTCCCTTCCTTCCTTTGGTGTCAGATTAGGGTGAAAGCAGCAGCAGCAATAGTGACAGCAGCTATGGTGATAGCAGCTGTGGTGACAGAAGCTATGACAGTAGTTATAGTGGCAGCAACTATGGCGGCAGCAGCCTTAGCAGCAGCACTGTCAATAGCACTGGCGGTGAGGATAGTGACTGCAGCTGTGACAGTTGCCTAGCAGTGCCAGCTCATGAGTGTCTGCTCCTGGTTCCTGAGTCACACTTGCACTGGCTCAGGGAGAAATTGGTTTCTGTGTTTACTAATCTTTCAGTAACCTAATCTTTTTTCTTGCTCCACCAGTATTTACAACACCCATGTAACCAATTTTTATATTAAATTCCTTCTGTCTGAAGTATTGAGAATGGTTTCTGCTTTCCTAAATAGACCCTGACTAATACTATATGTAATCGTTTAGAACTTGCACCTTTAAACTCATTTAAAGCTGCCCTATAATCTTTACCTTGAAACCTGGAGATTTTAAAGTTTGGATACAACCAGCTACATTTTTGAAAAGTGCTTTTGTCAAACTCCAGTAAACTTTGAGAAAGGAAATAAATTATTTAATGCATTGAGAAGGGTTCATTACAGTTTGTGTGTTTTCCCACAAATTGATGCACTGGAAACTTAATCCCCAATGCAACAGTATTTGAAGTGGGGCCTAATAAGAGGGAATTAGGTCATGAGGGCCCCACCCTCATACGTGATTAATGTCACGCTGATGGGCTTCTTATAGAAGTGAGTTCAGTCCCTCTCTTCCTCTGTTGCCCTCTGGTGCCTGCTTTCTTGTCCTTCTGCCAACTAATATGGGATAATGCAGCAGGAAGTTCCTCATCAGATGTGGCCAACTTGATCTTGGACTTCCCAGCCTCCAGAACTACAAGTTGAGTATCCCTTATCTGAAATGCTTGGGACCAGAAATGTCTGGGTTTCAGGTGGTTTTTTGTTTGTTTGTTTGTTTGTTTTTGCATTTTGGAATATTTGCATTATAGTGACTGGTGGAGCATCTCAAATCTGAAATTTGAAATGCTCCAATGAGTATTTCTTGTCAGCACTCAAAAGTTTCAGATTTTGGAGCATTTTGGATTTTTGATTTTTAGATCTGGGATGCTCGACATGTATAATAAAATACAATTCTGGTTTTTTAAAAAATAAATTACCTAGTCTCAGGTATTCTGCTAAAGAGCAGAAAACAGACTAAGATGGTGTTCATAATAATGGCTCATCATTTGTTTCACAATGGATTTGTTATTAAAATATTTCACTGTGACAATACTCACTGTGATAAATTTTATTCTACAAACAACTTTCTTTAGGGTATTTTTTTTACAATCTAAGGATTATACAAAACCATCTGATAAAAATAGGCACAATAATTCTTGGACTTTTAGTTTCAAAGTCTGTTTTCCCATCTGTTATCCAAAGTCTAGGTCTATACAACCAAAGCAAAATGTAGGATTCTGTAATTATCCTTTGACTCAGAGACAAATAGAATATCAATAGAAAAGGGACATCTGTGCTGATCTGATTCAATACCAGTCAGAAATATTCTTTGAAACATCTAACAACCATAGAGGACAGTCTGCTTTACTGAACTCATGAATTCAAATTCTAATACCATCTGGAAAAACCTCACAGAAATGCCCCAAAATAATGTTTAGCTAAATATCTGGCACCTGGATCCAGTCAAGTTGACACAAATAATTAACCATCACATTCCACATCTCTAAGACCTTCATGGCACCTGATTCAAAGTAGGTGCTCAATAAATATTTTCTTATTGAGTGGGTGAATAAATGTATTTTTATTATTTCCAGTGAAATCATAAAGATGTCTGTGGACTCAGAAACTGCAGTTAGTAAAAAGTAACTGACAGATCACTCTTAGCCTGCCTGCTAGCCTGCTGACAGATTGTACTACTTAAAAGGTTGATTGACAGGTTCTCTCAGCGTATTAACTGCATAACTGTGGTAGAAACAGTTAACTACTCTGAGAGTGACTCAAAGTAGAAACATGTCAACATATGGGAAGACTCCACTTGAGTTTCACTGATCCTCAAAGCAGAAACTCAAAATAAATGCACTATGAGTTTAGCTTAGATACAGTCCAGATGCTATTTGAAGAAAGAAGGGAAAAGAAAAGAAAGGAAGAGGGAAGGAAGGAAAAAAGGAAGGAGGGAAGGAAGGAAGGAAGGAAGGAAGGAAGGAAGGAAGGAAGGAAGGAAGGAAGGAAGGAAATGAAATAAGTTCAAAGTTACTCGTTGGTTGTTTAAAATGTAAACACAAAGAAAGTATTTTTTTTCTGGCTGCCAATCTGTTAAGAAAATTAAAAGGTAATGTATGTTTTGGAGCTGTAATCATCAGGCTGTTGTAATTTGCTCTAATTTTTGTACAGTTTTATTTATTTCAAATGTCCAATGTTAAGGAGAAGATAATAGATTTCAAATTATGAATAGAGTCAAACTCCATATAGAAATCTCTTCAGATACTAAGAAACCCAGTTTTCATTTTATTCTCTTTGATATTTCATTCTCTTTGACTTTTAATGTCCTTATTATTGGTCCTAAAATCCACTGGCTCTTTTTGGGTTACATAAACATTATTAACTTCAGATATTCTACAAGCCATGCATGTTGACTTGGGGGGTTTTGGCTGTTACCTTATGCAAACTAGTGCTGTCTACCAGCAGCTTAGTACACACATTTTTCTCCTCACCAAAGATGGATTAAAGCAATAAAATAGCAGAAGTTTCATGAATAGTGGGTTTGACAGCAATGGCCAAGATACATGCTGGTAAAATGTATCCATCCAGCAGTATTAATTTTTACATATAAAGTTGTCCCTTGGTATTCACAGGGGATTGGTTCCAGGACCCCCTGTGGGTACCAAAATCTGCAGATACTCAAATCCCTGTTACAAAACAGTGCAGTATTTGCATACAACCTGTGCACATCCTCCCTTATACTTTCAATCATCTCTAGATTAGTTATAAAGCTGAATATAATGTAAGTACTATATAAGTAGTTGTTGCACTATGTTGGTTTTATATTTGTATTATTTTTATTCTTGCATTGTTTATTTTTTTCAGATATTTTTGATCTGTGGTTGGTTGGATTTGCAGAGGCAGAATCCTCATATACAGAGGGGCAACTGCCACTCATATGATTTCAAGAGGGTCTTCTTGACCCATATAACAATGTGGAGCTTATGGCCAGGCACAGTGACACACACCTGCAATCCCAGCACTTTGGGATGCCGAGGGCAGCAGATCACTTGCGCTCAGGAGTTTGAGACCAGTCTGGGCAACAGTGAAACCCTGTGTCCATAAAAAACATGAGTTTAAGGGGGCATGGTAGTCTGTGCATGTAGTTCCAGCAACTTGAGAGGCAGAGGTGAAAGGTTCACTTGAGCCCAGGAGGTCAAGGCTGCAGTGAGTTGTGAGTGCACCACTGCACTCCACCCTGTGTGACACAGTGAGACTCCACCTCAAAAAAAGAAAAGAAAAGAAAAAAGAAACTGCAAGGATGAGCAGATCAGCATAGGTGACATGCACTGAGCAAGGTAAAAAAGGTAAAAAATTATCTGGAGAGGTGGTCAGAAGACACATTAAGAAGTGCCTTGCACATTGGTAAGGATTGTGGATTTTATGGTGATTAAAAGCTGCCTCAGGGTTTTTTTAGTAGAGGAATGACTTAATCTGTATGTTTGTAAAAGGATCCATTCGGCTGCTGTGCAGAGAAATAGACAGGACAAGGTAAGTGGGGATGCCAGGACACATAGAGGAAGCTATGGTCATTGTCCTGGCAAAAGCAATCCATGACTTGGGTCTGGTAGGGGCAAAGGTGAAAAGTTGCCTAATTCTACATGTATTTGCTGAAGATTGGGTATGGAGAGGGAGAGAAAAGGAGTGGTCAATAAGATTCCAAGGTTTTGGGCCCAAGCAATTGAGTAAAATGGTGGTACCTTTTACTGAGATAGGAAAAACTGAGGCAGGTCAATCTGGGGCATGGGAAAGTATGAAATTCCATTTGAGAGTTGTTAAGTTTGAGACGTCTATTATATAACCAAGTGGGTATGTCAAGTAAGCATTTGTTTGTTTTTATAATTCTATTAGGGTTCTCTAAAGGGACGGAACTAATGGAATATATGTGTATAACTCACATGATCACGAGGTTCCACAATAGGCTGTCTGAAAGCTGAGGGGCAAAGAAAGCCAGTCCAAGTTCGAAAACTGAAGAACTTGGAGTACGATGTTCTAGGGAAGGAAGGGTTAAGTGCAGGAGAAAGATGTAAGCACCATTTAGTCTTTTCATGTTTTTTTCTGTCTGCTTTATATTCTAGCCATGCTGACAGCTGATTAGATGGTGCCCATGGAGATTAAGGGTGAGTCTGCCTTTCCCAGCCCACTGACTCAAATGTTAATCTCCTTTGGAAACACCCTCACAGACACATGCAGGATCAGTACTTTGCATCCTTCAATCCAATCAAGTTGACACTCAGTATTAACCATGACAATAATCTATATATTTTTTGCTTCAAAATAATTGTAATCAGTATTTCACACTTCAATATACCTTTCTTTTTTTATAATTTCAACTTATATTTTAGATTCAGGGATACATGTGTGGGTTTGTTACATAGGTACATTATGTGATGTTGAGGTTTGGGGTATAACTGATTCCATCACCAGGTATTGCGTACAGTACCAATAGTTTTTCAACCCTTGCTCCCCTTTTCCCCTCCTCCTTCTAGTGGTCCCCACTGTCTACCACTGCTATCTTTGTGTCCATGAATACCCCAATGTTAACTCCCACTTATAAGTGAGAACATGCGATATTGGGTTTTCTGTTCCTGTGTTAATTTTCTTAGGATAATGGCCTCCAGCTGCGCCCATGGTCCTGCAAAGAACATGATTTTGTTCTTTTTTCTGGCTGCATCAAGTAGGCATTTGGATATGAAGTCTGGTGTTCAGGAGAGTTTGGGGCTGGGGATGGAAATTTGGTAGTTATCAATATCCAAACTAGTGCTAACCAGTAGAAATATGAGGCAAGTTACATGTGTTTTCTAATAACTGTATATTAAAAAGTGGAAAAAGTAGGTAAATTTAATTTTAATATTGTTTTATTCGACTTAACACATCTGGAATCTCATTTTTTCATGTAGTCAGTATGAAAATATTACTGTGTTGTTTTACATTCTTTTTTTGAGACAGAGTTTCTCTCTTGTTACCCAGGCTGGAGTGCAATGGCACAATCTCAGCTCACCCAACCTCCACCTCCTGGGTTCAGGCAATTCTCCTGCCTCAGCCTCCTGAGTAGCTGGGATTACAGGCACCACCATGCCCAGCTAATTTTTTTTGCATTTTTATTAGAGATGGTTTCACCATGTTGACCAGGATGGTCTAGATCTCTGGACCTCGTGATCCACCCGCCTCGGCCTCCCAAAGTGCTTGTACATTCTTTTTTAATAAGTCTTTGAACTTCAGTGTGAATTTTACATGTATAGCATATCTCAATTCAGAATTAATAGCCATGTGGCTAGTGGCTACTGTGTTGGACAGAACAGGTCTGGATGGCATTTAAAGACAATGGACTGGTTATTGAGCGTCTGTATAGATAGAAAAGAGGAGAAGCCCAGGAGACCTGAGGACTGAGCCCTTGGAAACTCCAGCATTTAAAAGTCAAGAAAAGGAAGAGGATCCCCAATAAAAGAGAAAAGAATAGAAATGTTCTGTCTTGCTAGGGAAGCAGGTTACATGGATGTATGTGTTTATCAAAACCTTGAAATGCACACTTAAAATTTATGCATTTTACAATATGTAAACTAGGACTCAATTTTAAAAAGCATATTCTAAGAACAGAAGAGAGAGAGAGAAAATCAAATGGAAAGGACAGTGAGGATGTGGGGTACCAGAAGCAAGTGATCAACTATGTTGAATGCTGGTAAGAAGTCAAGTGAGATGAAGATAGAATTAACCAGAGAATGGGAAATGGAAGGTCATTCGTCACTGTGGCAAAAGAAGATTTGGGAGAAAGGATGAAAGCTTGATTAGAAGTGCATTCAAGTGAAATGAGGAAGTTTCTGGTCACAGATGGCTTATCTAACATGTGATTTTACTTCTGCTTTCTCTGAAACCTAACTAAATGACAGTAAATGGAATTTTTAATGACTTACCCACACCTCTGTCCCCCTTTAACATATACAGTTTGGAAGCTGGAAAGCATCTAGAGAAGCATAACTGACTGAGATCTATGAAAGCTGTATTCCTAGTCAGCTCTGGGGAAAGCAAAGAGCAATTTGGCACCACGGAACCTGCCAAAGGCTCAGGGATCTGTAATATAGGTTCAACCAAAAGTGAGGGGTATAGGTGAGCCTGAGAACTGTTTAAAAAGCAATTCGATACCCAGCTCCACTGCCTCCCCCAAACCCCCATCATCTCTCACAGCTAAGAACTTGACCCTCCCAACCAGGCATAGGATTAAGGGTACACGAGAGAGGTGCTAGGATTGCATGAAATTTACAAATTGCATGGTGAGACACCCACTGTCTTTCACCCTATCACAAAGCCTCCTCCTCAACTCAGCTCCAGAATTTGAGATGGGATGATTTCTTCAGTGGACTCTGACCAGGCCAAGAGGAAAGATGGAATGCTGTCTTAATGACCACAGTCAACAAGAGTCCCCCATGCCCTAACCCTGCACACACACCAAGATTCCATTCATCTTTTTCGTGTCCTACTCTTAAATGTGAGTGAATAGCCAAAGACTGCTGAACATTGGAAGAAAGCTTCAAATATCAAAGATAGAGATGAAATCATCAAACAAAAGTAACTTGCAGGCTTAGATTTTACGGAGAGAAAAAATAATCTTAAAAATAAACTATCATTGATAAGGGAAGACATTGGATATACAAAACAAAACCAGGATGCTGCAAAAAAGTGGGGGGACACTAATTAAATGAAAGAAAGCTTTTGGAAGTCAAAAATATGAAAGATGAAACAAAAATCTCAATACAAAGACTAGAAGGTAAATTGAGGAAAGTAAAGCAAAAAAATTAAAGAGAAGGAAAACAGCAGAGAAAAGTAAAAGAGAAAATTAGAGGATCAGTCCCAGAGGTCTAACATCTCAATGATAGGAATTACAGGAGAGAACAACAACAAAAGAACATACATGAAGAAACAGTCAAAGAAACAATTCAGGAAAATTTCCCAAAGTTGAATGACAGGGATTTCTAGATTAAAGAAACCTACTGGCCAGGTGCAATGGCTCATGCCAATAATCTCAGCACTTTGGGAGGCCAAGGCAGGTAGATCTCCTGAGGTCAAGAGTTCAAGACCAGCCTGCTCAGTATGGTGAAACTCTGTCTCTACTAAAAATATAAAAAATTAGCTGGGTGTGGTGGTGGCTACCTGTTATCTCAGCTACTCAGGAGGCTGAGGCAGGAGAATCACTTGAACCCAGGAGACCGAAGGCTGTAGTGAGCTGAGATTGAGCTGCTGCACTCCAGCCTGGGTGACAGAACAAGACTCTGTTTCAAAAAAACGGCCTAACAAAAGCCCAGGGTAAGGAATGAAAATAGACCCATAATAAGTCATCTTACTACAAAATGTCATAAGATATTATGACAGGTCAAAAGATGAAAAAATAGGTCACATATAAAGGACCAAGAGTAAGAATAGCTTTGGAATTTTAAATAACAGTGGAAACTAGAAGTTAATGTAAAGCAATGTTTTTATAATTTGTGAGAAAACTATTTCTGCCTTAGAACTTACATACACAAAGCTTTAAGTGTGAAGATAGGCTAAAGGCATTTTCAGACATGCTAGTCCTCAAACATCTACTCTTTATAGTTACTGCTGGAGCAGTAGCACAATGAGGGAGTATGTCAAGGAAGAGGGTGACATGTCCCACCAACAGTGGATCCAATTCAAGAAAGAAGGAAAGGGAATCCCAGGATGGAGGTGATGGAGATCCCAGGGTGCCATCTGTGTAGCAACCTCAGAGAGTAACCTGAGCAGATTAAAGCAAGTCTCCAGAAGACATGGCACCAAGAATATGAAATTGACATGCTTGAACACATGCAAAGACCATCCACACTCCTGGAAAACACTGGGGTCAAATTGCTGATAAGTGCTTACATAACTAAGCAAATTTTTAAAAAGAGTATTAACTTTAGAGAATGTAAAAAGATCTTAAATAAAAAGTAATCACAGCTTATCACATGACTTGGTTGCAGGTAGTCACTTTTTTCATACTAATAAAAACACTGAATTCTGATCTAACCATAAAAATACTTTAACTCTATGGGGAGATGGGGGACTGGAAGTGTGCATGTGTGTGCAGGGGTGATTAGGAAGGGGTGTGGGGAGTGCTGAATCCATGCATTCCTTAAAGAAGTCAGGGTTATGTCCAAAACTTAGAAACAATTGAGAAGAAGCAATACAAGGAAAGTATTTAGAATTACAGCCATGATTTTTTTAAAGCTAAAAGACTTGATCACAATTACTTGGGAAGTGAAAAATAGGGAGAAGGAATGAAAAGTTGTCAGTTGCAGCACTTTTTGTACCTATATAAATTTGATTTAAAAGTTTCAAAAAAATTTTTTTCAAAAAAGGGATTGATGATATAAAATGAAGATAGAAAGTATACAGCAAAACTGTCCAAAAGAACATTGTTCAATGATGGAAATTACATCCAATATGGTAGGCTTTTGAAATGTGACTAGTGTGACTGGGGAATTCAACTAAGAAGTGACTGGTGTGACTGGGGACTTCAATTAATTCAATTAAGAAATATTTAAATTTAATAAATCAATTCAATTTAATTGATTGGTTAAAATTATTCAATTTATATTTGAATAGCCACATGTGGCTAGTGGCTGTTATATTAGACAATGCGTCTATGCACAATGGCCTGCTCCTGTCTAGAGTCAACTTTGCTTTTATAATTGAGCCTTCTTTTTCTTCTTCTTTTTTTTTCTAAGCACTATTTATTTTGCTTTCTCAATTTTTGTTTTAGATTCTGGGGTACATGTGTAGGTTTGTTTCACAGGTAAATTGCATGTCACTGGGATTTGGTATACAAATGATTTTGTCACCCAGATAGTGAGCACAGTACATGACGAGTAGTTTTTCTACCCTCACAGCCTTCCTATCCTGCCCCCTCAATTTTAGGTCCCAGTGTCTATTGTTCCCTTATTTGTGTCCATGTGTACTCAATGTTTAGCTTTCACTTATAAGTAAGAACATGTGGTATTTGGTTTTCTGTTCCTGCATTACTTTACTTAGGATAATGACCTCCGGTGCATCCCTGTAGCTGCAAAAGACATGATCTCATTCTTTCTTATGGCTGCATAGTATTCCATGGTATATATATACCACATATTCTTTATCCAGTTCATCACTGATGGGCACCTAGGTTGATTCCATGTCTTTGCTATTGTGAATAGTGCTGCAATGAACATATGGGTGCATATATCTTTGTGGTAGAAAAATTGACATTCCTTTTGGATATATACCCAGCAATGAGATTGCCAGATCGAATGATGGTTCTAAATTCTTTGAGGAACCTCCAAACTGCTTTCTACAGTGGCTGAGCTAATTTACATTGCCACCAGCAGTATGTAGGCATTAAGCTTTTCTCTGCAATCTCAGCAGCATCTGTTATTTTTTTTTACTTTTTCATGGTAGCCATTCTAACTGGTATGAAATGGTATGTCATTGTGGTTTCAATTTCATTTCTCTAATGATCAGTGATGTTGAGCATTTTTTATGTACTTATTGGCCATGTGTGTGCTTTCTTTTGAGATGTGTAATTGACTCTTCTTTCTCCTGCATCATCCTTTTGTCTGTCCTATGAATCCTTCCTGCCAGCATGCTTTAAAAAAAAAAAGTGCTGTTGCTTTGTCTCCCATCCCTCTGTGACTATCCATCCCATTTTCTGTTCCCTTTAGAGCAAAACACCTCAAACGAATTATCTGTTCCTCAGCTATCCTACACAGCAGCCACTAGCCACATATAGCTATATGCATTTAAATTAATTGAAATTAAATAAAATATAAAATACAGTTCCTCAATTTCACCGGCCATGTTCCAGTCACTCAATAGTCATGTGTGGCTCTTGAGTTTGCATTGAGGAGAGACAAATACAAACCTTTCTATCATCCCAGAAAGTTTTACTGGGCTTTGATAAGCACTGATAGGAACAGGAGGGAGGGCCAATAAATGGGTACCTTGCTGGTAGTTTGGTAGATTTGGTGCTGGAAGGATAAGAAAAATTATCTCCTAGTGATTCTTTTTTTCTCAGTAGAATAAAAAATAAGTTCATCAGCTGAGAGTAAGAAAGGAGAAGGGATGCTGCAAGTATGAGTAGGAGAAGGTAGAAAATAACCTTTCCAGAGAGCAGGAGAGTGAACTGATAAAGGACATTAAGAGTAGATGTTCCTCCTTTTCCTTAGCCTGATTATGAAATTAAAGACAATAGGAATCATTATATTTTATTTTCATATTATTGCTGTTGCTCTCAATGCTGTTATTAAAGGGGTCATCCTTAACATTAGGCAGTCTAGGTGGAGATGGAAGCATGAGCCAATTTTTCAGCCACTCTTCTTCCCCTGTAATTACTTTGAAATCAGGGATCACCGAGAAATGTCACTGTCTCTATCTGACCACAATGTACACAGCAGGAAGGAAGGGGAGGTCCCTTCCTGGAGATGTTTTGCAGTGATAAGATACAGGCACTTCCTCAGTCAAAGTTCTTTCGATTTTAAGAAACAGAAACCAACTTAAACAAGAAAAGAAGATGAATTTTAATGATACGTGGGTGCCTTCTAGAACTCACAGGAGTACAGCTGGTCCTCACAGGAGCCTGACCCTGGGGGAGCCAGAACTAAAAAGCTCTCAGGAACAGGCAGAATCATCTTTCTTTCTCTGTCTCTCTCCCTCTTTGCCTCCCTCCCTATAAATATGGTTTATCCTGCCTTCTCTGCAAGAGGCATTCTTTTCTCTTCTCTATAGAAAAAAAAAACAAACATTTTTCTCTACAGCATTCTCAGCACACTTGGGTGAGAGATGGCCACTCCTATAATGTCCTCAGTTCTTATGATCTCAGAACAAGCGAACTTCTCAGAGAAACAAGAACATCTTGGTCACAGTCACAAAGTTTTGAGAGAATCTGATTAGTTGAATTTAGGACAACTGCCCAATGTTTGTTCAAACAACTCAGACAACTTGGCTGGAGGACCTGACCACAGGTACACACTACTTCTGGGGCCCATTCCCTCAGGGTGTGGGGCAGTTCTCAGAGCTCCTTGGCTCCACCCTCTGGGAAGTCCTTTCTGTTCTATTGCCTGTCTTGGTCACATCTGAAGTAGGTATTGAGCTACACAGCTTTCCTAGCCCACTTGCCCTGAAAGTTTGGTGCCTCAGGCTTTTTAGATCAGGCTTATGGTTTCTTTGTATTACCGGGTGACTCCCTCAAAAACCAGAAGGTCCCATCTATCTGCTTCCAGACATTTCCATGAGCAAGTAACCATATTTACAGTTCTCTTTGAGGGACTTCTTTTATTTCTGCCTTATTGTTTTGGTTTCTTGTCCTCAGAACTTCCTCCCTTTCCCTCTCCCTGACACCTCTGTGGCCAGTACCTCGATTTAAGTAATTTTAATCCTCTAGCATTTTAACAAGTTGTAAAAGTTGATCTAACCTTTGCCCTGAGGCATTTAATCAACACACACACATGCACACACATATGTACGTATGTATCTATATGTATGTATGTGTGTATGTGTATATATATATATATATATATTTAAATTTATTTTTCTTTTTTCCTAGCACTTTTTACTCAAAGCCTTTAAACTCTTCAGATTCTGTATCTAAAAGCAGTTGGCTGTTTCAAATTTGTAAGACCCCAAATTTTTGGGTTACCTTTATTCCATTTTATCTTTTGTTATAAACTGGTCATTTCTTTCCTGAGTTGCTTCTCTCTCCCTCTCTCTCTCTCTCCCTCTCTCCCTCTCTCTTTCTCTCCCTCTCTCCCTCTCTCTTTCTCTTTCTCTCCTCCCTCCCCCTCTCTGTCCCTCCCTCCCTCTCTCTCTTTCTCTTCCTCCCTCCCTCTCTCCCTCTCTTTCTCCCTCCCTTTCTCTCTCTGCCTCCCTCCCTCTGTCTCCCCTCCCAGTACATTGCTAAACACAACCAGTAGCAATGACATATATAATAGCAGCACTAATTTGCCTCTGAACTATAAGTTCAATAGGCAAATGGTCTTGCAAGGTAATCACAAACTAAACCTTTACCAAATGTTTTGCCTTCTTCCTAGCCTCTAATATTAGTTTTCTCTCTCATCACCTGACTGGTAAGCCAATTTTTAATATTTTTTCAACAACTGACCACTACTGCCAGTTTTTAAATTAGTCAGGATAAGTTTTTTTACACTACAGTAGCAACTCTCTCCTGGAATCTCAGTGGCCTTAATACAATAAAGTTGCGGATCTGATGTGACTCAGGTGAGTTGCCTGGGCAACTGCCCTGTGTGATGAAGTGGCTCAGTTATTGAAAAGGTTTCTGTCATTGTTTCTGTCATCTCAAGTCATGGCCTTCAAAACTGACCAACAAAGGAAAAACCACAGGGAAAATTCACACCTGCTTTTCTAAGCTTTGATCTTGAAGTGAGACTTATTACTGCTACTCAAAGTCCATTGACCAGATTTGTTTTTTTTACCATGCCCCCTAACTAGACAGGACTGGAAGTTACCTCTTTTATAGTCCTCAGCATGTTGAGAGAGCAGAGGTATAAGATCAAAATAGCTTGGATAGTGGGGCCCCTACAGTGAGGACCCCTGGCCCGGAGAGTGGCCCAATTGCACAGGAATTTACGTAAGTGAGAAACAAAATTTTGTTGAAATAATACTCTCGGACTTGAAAATTTAATTATTCTTTCAACAGTCTGCCCTATCGTTATTAATACAGGAACCAAAAAGATAGGAGTAAATAAAACAATATAGCTTATTTTACTGAAGCAATTGTAACTGCAATCAAAATACCAATAGGATATTTTTGGAGACTGACAAAATGTTGTAAAGCTCAGGTAGAATAATAGAAGGGTGAGAATAGCCAATACAACTGTAAATGAAATAATGAGGAAGAACTAGTTTTACCCAATGTTAAGATATTTTATAGGTAGAGAAATTATATGAAATAAGAAAGCTGTTAGAGGAGAATAAAGACCCCAGAAACAGATCCAAATACATTTAAGAACTTAAAAATATTAATATTAATGTAAGGTCAGGTGCAGTGGCTTAGGCCTGTAATCCTAGTACTTTGGGAGGCTGAGGTGGGAGGATCACTTGAGCTCAGGAGTTCAAGATCAGCCTGAGAAACATTGCAAAACACTGTCTGTACAAAAAAAAAAAAAAAATTAGCTGGGTGTGTTGGTGCATGCCCATAGTCACAGCTGCTTGAGAGGCTGAGGTGGGAGGATTACTTGAGCCCAGGAGGTTGAAGATGCAGTGAACCATGACTGTGCCACTGCACTCCAGCCTGGGTGACAGAGTGAGACTTTGTCTCAAAAAAAAAAATTAAAATATAAATAAAGTGGTATTTTTAAGTTAGTGGGAGAATATTAATAATTCAGAAATGTTGCTGTGATGAACAAGGCATTGGGGAAAGTGCAGAAGTACCTTACTCATGCCCAAATAAATTCCAGGTGGCTCAATAACTTGAATGTAAAACACTAGAAAAATCAGTGGTCTTTTTCTCATAATCTTTCACGAGGGAAAAGCAAGAGACATGAAAGATAAGATGGATAAATTTACTTATATAAAAATTAAAACTGAGGGTAGGTTCTTCGATCAAAGATGACCCTTTAGGAGCAGCTCAGGATTGCAGCTCCCAGAGAAAGTGCAGAGGGTGAGTGGACGCCACATTTCCAGATGGATCTTTATTACCCACAGACCAGGAGATTCCCAGGCAGAGGAGCCCTACAGGTCACCAGCATGGCTGTTTGGCCAGCTCAGCTGTCTTGCCGGCACTGCAGTGCAATGGCGTTTCATACAAAATACACTGGTCTGCTTGCCCTTTTAAGCTGGCAGTTGGTGCTCTGGGAAGGCAGATTCGCCAATTCACCTGACTAAATGGGTCTGAAACAAGGAGACAGGCCAGGAAATTCCCAGGTAGCACCATTGTTTAAGCCAGCACAGTGGGCCACTGCACAGGATATTGCACAGATCCCGACTCCCTTTCAGCAGGCGACTGAAACAACTGGAAGAGAGTCAACTGTTCAACTTAAAAAAAAAAAAAAGGCTCTGAGGCAGGGAGCCAGGTGATCAGGCTTGGCAGGTCCCACCCCCACAAAAACAAACAAAACAGCAATTGGAAAAGCTTGGGGTTGAGAGTTTCATGGCAAGCACAGCTGAACCCAGGATGGTGCAGCTTGGTGGGGGAGGGGCATCCATCATTACCCAGGCACTCGACACCTACTGAGATAGTCTGCCATTGTTAAGACAGGCCGCCATTGCCGAGGCAACACCCCATTGCAGAGGCAACCCACCATAACAGAGAGAGTCTGCCATTACTGGGGCGGGCCACCATCGCTGAGGCAGTTCTAACCACACCCATATAAACAGGACTGCAGGGAAGCTCACATGGCAGCATGGCAGATCCGGCAGCAGGGCGGAAACCACAGCAGCTCAGCAAAGCCTCTACAGGCAGACAGAGACTAGGCTGACTCCTTGCTGGGCAGGGCAGCCCTAAAAAAAAAAAAGGCAACAGCACAACAAATAATCATAAATAAAGCCCTAACTCCCCAGGACAGAGCACCTGGGGAAAAAAAAAGCGGTTTATGAGTACTGCTGCAGCAAACTTAAACATACCTGCCTAGCAGCTCGGAATGAACAACGGAGCTCACAACTCAACACTTGAGCTCCTATAAAGAACAGAATGTCTCCTCAAGAAGCTCCCTGACTTCAGAACCAATCTGAAAATCAGCAACTACACAGACAACAGGTGGATAAATCCACAAAGATGCAAAGAAAGCAGCACAAAAAGGAGAGAAACACCCAAAACCAGAACACCTTTCCTCCTACAAGGGATCACAACTCCTCACCAGCAAGAGAACAAAGTTGGATGGAAAATGAGTGTGATGAAATGAAGAAATCAGAATTCAGAAGGTGGGTAATTAGAAACTACTGTGAGCTAAAAGAACATGTTCTAACTCAATGCAAAGAAACTAAGAACGTTGAAAAAAGGTTTGAGGAAATAATAACAAGAATGGACAACTTAGAGAAGAATATGAGTGAATTGGTGGAGCTGAAAACACAACACAAGAACTTTGTGAAACATGTACAAGTTTCAACACCCGAACTGACCAAGCAGAAGAAAGGATATAAGAGGTCGAAGATCAATTAAATGAAATAAAATGAGAAGGCAAGATTAGAGAAAAAAAGCATGAAAAGGAATGAACAAAGTCTGCTAGAAATGTGGGACTACTTGAAGAGACCTAATCTACATTTAATAGGTGTACCTGAATGTGACAAAGAGAATGAATCCAAGCTGGAAACTACTCTTCAGGATATTATCCAGGAAAATTTCCCCAACCTAGCAAGGTGGGCCAATATTCAAGTCCAGGAAACACAGAGAACTCCACAAAGATATTCCACAAGAAGAGCAACCCCAAGGCACATAATCGTCAGATTCTCCAGAGCATTTTCTCCCTCATTTCAACCCTGGTGAATCTGACTTAATTGCAGTGTGGTCTGAGAGACTGTTTGTTATAATTTCTGTTCTACTGCATTTGCTGAGGAGTGATTTACTTTGAATTATGTGGTCAATTTTAGGGTAGGTGTAATGTGGTGCTGAGAAGAATGTGTATTCTGTGAATTTGGGGTGGAGTTCTGTAAATGTCTTCAGACCACACTGCAATTAAGTTAGAACTCAAAAACCAGAAACTACCTCAGAACCACACAGCTTCATGGAAAGTGAACAACTGGCTTTTAAATGTTGACTGGATAAACAATGAAATGAAGGCAGAAATAGAGAAGTTCTTCAAAACCAATGAGAACAAAGACGCAACATACCAGAATCTCTGGAACATGTTTAAAGCAGTCTCTAGAGGAAAATATATCACAATAAGTGCCCACATGAGAAGAGTGGAGAGATCCAAAATTGACACCCTATCATCAAAATTGAGAGAGCTAGAAAAGCAAGATAAAAAAAACTCAAAACCCAGCAGAAGACAAGAAATAACTAAGATCAGATCAGAACTGAAGGAGATAGAGACATAAAGAACTCTTCAAAAAATCAATAAATACAGAAGATGAGTTTTTGAAAAAGATGAACAAAATAGACCACTAGCCAGATTAATAAAAAAGAGAGAGAGAGAGAATAACCAAATAGATGCAATAAAAAGCGATAAAGGAAAAATCACCACAGATCCCACAGAAATTCAAACCATCATCAGAGAATATTACAAACAACTCTATGCACATAAACTAGTAAACCTGGAAGAAATGGGTAAATTCCTGGACACTTGCGTCCTCCCAAGCCTGAACCAGAAGGAAGTTGCAACCATGAATAGACCAATAACAAGATCTGAAGTTGAGGCAGCAACATCAACAGAACCAAAAACAAAAACCACATAATTATTTCAATTGATCCAGAGAAGGAACATTTTCCTTGTCCAGTCTATCATCAATGGGCATTTGGGTTGATTCCAGGTCTTTGCTATTGTAAACAGTAATGCAGTGAACATTCGTGTGCATGTGTCCTTATAGTAGAATGATTTATAATCCTTTGGATATATACCCAGTAATGAGATTGCTGGGTCAAATGCAATTTCTCTTTCTAGGTCCTTGAGGAATTGCCACACTGTCTTCCACAATGGTTGAACTAATTTACACTCCCAACAGCAGTGTAAAAGTGTTCCTATTTCACCACATCCTCTCCAGCATCTGCTGTCTCCAGATTTTTTAATGATCACCATTCCAATTGGCATGAGATAGTATCTCAACATAGTTTTGATTTGCATTTCTCTAATGACCAGTGATGACGAGCATTTTTTCATGTTTGTTGGCCTCATGTTTGTTATCTTTTGTAAAGTGTCTGTTCCTATCCTTTGCCCATTTTTGAATGGGCTTGTTGGTGTTTTTCTTGTATATCTGTTTTAGTTCTTTGTAGATTCTGGATATCAGCCCTTTGTCAGATGGGTAAACTGCAACAATTTTTTCCCATTCTGTTGGTTGCTGATTCACTCTAATGACTGTTTCATTTGCCATGCAGAAGCTGTGGAGTTTGATTAGGTCCCATTTGTCTATTTTGGCGTTTGTTGCCAATGCTTTTGGTGTTTTGGTCATGAAGTCCTTGCCTACTCCTAGGTCCTGAATGGTTTTGCCTAGATTTTCTTCTAGGGTTTTTATGGTGTTAGGTCTTATGTTTAAGTCTTTAATTCATCTAGAGTTAATTTTAGTGTAAGGTGTCAGGAAGGGGTCCAGTTTCTGCTTTCTGCACCCAGCTAGCCAGTCTTCCCAACACCATTTATTAAACAGGAATCCTTTCCCCATTACTTGTTTTTGTCAGGTTTATCTAAGATTGTATGGTTATAGATATGTTGTGTTGCCTCCAATGCCTTTGTTTTGTTCCATTGGTCTATATCTCTGTTTTGGTACCAGTACCATGCTGTTTTGATTACTGTAGCCTTGTAGTATAGTTTGAAGTCTGGTAGTGTGATGCCTCCCACTCTGTTCTTTTTACTTAGAATTGACTTGCCTATGCAGGCTCTCTTTTGGTTCCATATGAAGTTTAAGGTGGTTTTTTTCAGTTATGTGAAGAAGGTCATTGGTAGGTTGATGGGGATAGCATTGAATCTGTAAATTACTTTGGGCAGTATGGCCATTTTCACGATATTGATTCTTTCTAACCAGGAACGTGGAATGTTTCTCCATCTGTTTGTGTCCTCTTTTATTTTATTGAGCAGTGGTTGGTAGTTCTTCCTGAAGAGGTTCTTTACATTCCTTGCTAGTTGTATTCCTAGGTATTTTATTCTCTTTGTAGAGATTGTGAATGGCAGTTCGTTCTTGATTTGGCTCTCTTTAAGTCTGTTACTGGTGTATAGAATGCTTGTGATTTTTGCACATTGATTTTGTATCCTGAGACTTTGTTGAAGTTCCTTATTAGTTTCAGAAGATTTTGGGCTGAGGCGATGGGGTCTTCTAGGTATACAATCATGTCGTCTGCAAATAGAGACAATTTGGCTTCCACCTTTTCTATTTGAATACCCTTTATTTCTCTTTCTTGCCTGATTGCTCTGGCTAGAACTTTCAGTACTATATTGAATAGGAGTGGTGAGAGAGGGCATCCTTTTCTAGTGCCAGATTTCAAAGGGAATGCTTCCAGTTTTTGCCATTCAGTATGATATTGGCAGTTCATTTGTAATAAATAGCTTTTATTATTTTGAAATACATTCCATCAATACCGAGTTTGTTGAGGGATTTTAGCATAAAGGGTTGTTGAATTTTGTCAAAGGCCTTCTCTGCATCAATTGAGATAATTATGTGGTTTTTGTTTTTGGTTCTGTTGATGCGGTGAATTACGTTTATAGATTTGTGTATGTTGAACCAGCTTTACATCCCCAGGATGAATCCTACTTGATCATGATGGATAAGCGTTTTGATGTGCTGTTGCAATCAGCTTGCCAGTATTTTATTGAAGATTTTTGCATCTATGTTCATCATGGATATTGGCCTGAAGTTTTCTTTTTTGTTGAGTGTCTGCCGGGTTTGGTATCAGGATGATGTTGGTCTCATAAAATGATTTGGGAAGGATTCCCTCTTTTTGGATTATTTGGAATAGTTTCAGGAGGTATGGTAACAGTTCCTCTTTGTGTGTCTGGTAGAATTCAGCTGTGAACCCATGTGGACCTGGGCTTCTTTTGGGTGGGTAGGCTCTTAATTGCTGCCTCAACTTCAGATCTTGTTATTGGTCTATTCATAGTTTCGACTTCTTCCTTGTTTAGGCTTGGAAGGACACAGGTATCCAGTAATTTATCCATTTTTTCCAGGTTTATTAGTTTATATGCATAGAGTTGTTTGTAATATTCTCTGATGATGGTTTGATTTTCTATGGTATCTGTGGTGATTTCCCCTTTATTGTTTTTTATTGCATCTGTTTGGTTATTCTCTCTTTTCTTTTTTATTAATCTGGCTAGTGGTCTGTCTATTTTGTTGATCTTTTTGAGAAACCAGCTCCTGCATTTATTGATTTTTTGAGGAATTCTTCATGTCTCTATCTCCTTCAGTTCTGCTCTGATCTTAGTTATTTCTTGTCTTCTATTAGGTTTTGAGTTTTTTTTATCTTGCTCCTCTAGCTCTTTGAACTTTGATGATAGGGTGTCAATTTTGGATCTCTCCACTCTTCTCATGTGGGCACTTATTGTGATATATTTTCCTCTAGAGACTGCTTTAATCGTGTCCCAGAGATTCTGGTATGTTGTGTCTTTGTTCTCATTGGTTTTGAAGAACTTCTCTATTTCTGCCTTCATTTCATTGTTTATCCAGTCAACATTTAAAAGCCAGTTGTTCATTTTCCATGAAGCTGTGTGGTTCTGAGGTAGTTTCTGATTTCTGAGTTCTAATTTAATTGCACTGTGGTCTGAGAGACTGTTTGTTATAATTTCCGTTCTACTGCATTTGCTGAGGATTGATTTACTTTGAATTATGTGGTCAATTTTAGAGTAGGTGTGATGTGGTGCTGAGAAGAATGTATATTCTGTGAATTTGGGGTGGGGAGTTCTGTAAATGTCTATCAGGTTTGCTTGTTCCAGGTCTCAGTTCAAGTCCTGGATATCCTTGTTAATTTTCTGTCTGGTCAATCTGTCTAATATTGACAGTGGAGTGTTAAAGTCTCCCACTATTATTGTGTGGGAGTCTAAGTCTCTTTGTAAGTCATTAAGAGCTTGCCTTATGTATCTGGGTGCTCCTGTATTGGGTCCGTATATATTTAAGATCATTAGCTCTTCTTGTTGCATCGATCTTTTTACCATTATGTAATGTCTTCTTTGTCTCTTTTGATCTTTGTTGCTTTAAAGTCTATTCTATCAGAGATGAGAATTGCAACTCCTGCTCTTTTTTGCTCTCCATTTGCTTGGTAAATCTTTCTCCATCCCTTTATTTTGAGCCTTTGTGTATCCTTGCATGTGAGATGGGTTTCCTGGATACAGCACACTGATGGGTTTTGGCTTTTTATCCAATTTGCCAGTCTGTGTCTTTTGATTGGTGCATTTAGCCCATTTACATTTAGGGTTAATATTGTTATATGTGAATTTGATCCTGCCATTTTGACGCTAGCTGGCTGTTTTGCCCATTAGTTGATGCAGATTCTTCATTTTGTTGATGCTCTTTACCAATTGGTATGTTTTTGGAGTGGCTGGTACTGGTTGTTCCTTTTTATGTGTAGTGCCTCTTTCAGGAGCTCTTGTAAAGCAGGCCTGGTGGTGACAAAATCTCTGAGTACTTGCTTGTTTGCAAAGGATTTTATTTTTCCTTCACGTATGAAGCTTAGTTTGGCTGGATATGAAACTCTGAGTTGCAAGTTCTTTTCTTTAAGAATGTTGAATATTGGTCCCCACTCTCTTCTGGCTTGAAGGGTTTCTGCCAAGAGATCTGCTGTGAGTCTGATGGGCTTCCATTTATGGGTAACCCAACCTTTCTCTCTGGCTTCCCTTAGCATTTTCTCCTTCATTTCAACCCTGGTGAATCTGATGATTATGTGCCTTGGGGTTGCTCTTCTTGCGGAATATCTTTGTGGAGTTCTCTGTTTCCTGGACTTGAATATTGGCTCACCTTGCTAGGTTGGGGAAATTTTCCTGGATAATATCCTGAAGAGTAGTTTCCAGCTTGGATTCATTCTCTTTGTCACATTCAGGTACACCTATGAAATGTAGATTAGGTCTCTTCACATAGTCCCACATTTCTAGGAGACTTTGTTCATTCCTTTTTGTGCTTTTTTCTCTAATCTTGCCTTCTCATTTTATTTCATTTAGTTGATCTTCGACCTCTTATATCCTTTCTTCTGCTTGGTCAATTCGGCTGTTGAAACTTGTGCATGTTTCGTGAAGTTCTTGTGTTGTGTTTTTCAGCTCCACCAATTCACTCATATTCTTCTCTAAGTTGTTTATTCTTGTTATTATTTTCTCAAGCCTTTTTTCAACGTTCTTAGTTTCTTTGCATTGAGTTAAAACATGTTTTTTTTTAGCTCACAGTAGTTTCTAATTACCCACCTTCTGAATTCTGATTTCTTCATTTTATCACACTCATTTTCCATCCAACTTTGTTCCCTTGCTGGTGAGGAGTTGTGATCTGTTATAGGAGGAGAGGTGTTCTGGTTAGGGTGTTTCCCTTTTTTTTGCGCTGGTTTCTTCCCATCTTTGTGGATTTATCCACCTGTTGTCTGTGTAGTTGTTGATTTTCAGATTGGTTCTCTGAGTGGACGTCCAGGTTGTTGATGATGAAGTTATTTCTGTATCTTAGTTTTCCTTCTAACAGTCTGGTCCCTCTGCTGCAGGACTGCTGAGGTCCACTTCAGGCCCTGGTTTCCTGGGGATCACCTGCAGCTGCTGCAGAACAGTAAGGGTTGCTACCAGTTTCTTCTTCTGCTATCTTTGTTTCAGAATGATGCCTGTCAAATGTCAGTCTGATCAGTCTTTTTTGAGGTGACTCTTTGGATATACGGGGGTCAAGGAGCTGCTTGTGGAGACAGTCTGTTCTTTATAGGAATTCAAGTGTTGAGCTGTGGGCTCCGTTGTTCATTCAGAGTTGCTAGGCAGGTACATTTAAGTCTGTTGCAGCAGAACTCATAAACTGCCTTTTTTTTTTTTTAGGTGCTCTGTCCCAGGGAGTTAGGGCTTTATTTATGATTATCTGTTGTGCTGTTGCTTTTTTTTTTTTTTTCATGGCTGCCCTGCTCAGCAAGGAGTCAGCCTAGTCTCTGTCTGCCTGCAGAGGCTTTGCTGAGCTGCTGTGGGTTCCCCCCTGCTGCTGCCTCCACCCTATTGCTGGCTCTGCCCTGCTGCCATATGAGCTTCAATGGCAGACTGCCTTTGTAGGGGTGGAGTTCCTCATTAATGGCAGATGCCCTTCCCTCTTGAGCTGCACTGTCCTGGGTTTAGCTGTGCTTGCCCTGAAACTCTCAACCCTGAGCATTTCCAGTTGCTGTTTTGTTTGTTTTTGTGCAGGTGGGACCTGCTGAGCCTGATCACCTGGCTCTCTGCCTCAGAGCCTTTTTTTTTTTTGGTTGAACGGTTGACTCTCTCCCTGGTATTCGAGTCGCCTGCTGAAAGGGCTCCGGGATCTGTGTGGTTTCCTGTGTGGTGAGCCACTGTGCCAGCTGTAACAACAGCACTGCCCAGGAATTTCCTGGCCTTTCTCCCTGTTTCAGACCTGTTTAATCATTTGAATCAGTGAATCTGCTTTCCTGGAGCACCAATTGCCAGCTTAAAAAAGCAACCAGACCAGTGTATTTTGTATAGAAAGCCACCGCACTGTGGGGCTGGCAAAACAGTCCCGCTGGCCAAAACAGCTGTGCTGGTGACCCATAGGGTTCCTCCGCCTGGGAATTTCCTGGTCTGTGGGCAATAGAGATCCATCTGGAAATGTGGCATCCACTTACCCTCTGCACTTTCTCTGGGAGCTACAATTCTGAGCTGCTTTTAAAGGGCCATCTTGGATCGAACTTCTCGAATATTTTGTCTTTTTATGAGAATTTACTTTTTACAAAGAGCTTTTAGGTCCATTGTATCAATGGTACTTCATAACCACCCTACAAAGAAGACATTTATTTCTGCTCTCAGATGAGGAAAACAAAATGGGAGCAAGGGAAACCATGTGGTCTCAGATGACAAAGCTAGTAAGAAATAGAGCCTCTTTAGATGTCTGAGTCTCTGGTGTTTGCTTCAAGTGGTTTTTTGCTTTTATCTAAATCGCTAAAGATTGAATAAAAACAGATTCATCATAGCTAAATATGCTACCTCTATCAGAATGAATAATATTTAGCAATAGAAATAAATAGAGTTTCAAGTGATGGAAGCAGGTGTCCAAAAGGAGACTGGGGGAAGAGGAAGGATTTCATGGCACCATTGGGCATTTTCATACAAGGTCAGCATCATGTAGGACATGGTGGATTCCTGTCTTGACCAATGACTTTCCAAGACTTCAAATCAGCTCTATTGTTTTGTACTAGAAAACGTGGAACCTCTTTGGGATTCATTATTGTGTTCTATTAAACAAGAATGATGATACCTAGTCACAAGACGGTTGTCAGAATTTGAAATGGTGTATACACAGCAGCTGATGGGTTCTAGTAACATCATCATAATGACCACTAATAATACTGTTAGTAGTAATTACACCACTGCTGCTTTAACAGGAAGTAAAAGACTTGCTGAGTGCCACCAGGTTGATGGGCACTAAAGCTGGAAGATCGTGAATCAGAACAACACACTCTCTAAGGATTCATCAAAACCATTAGAATTTATCTCTGCTTATCTCAGCTCTTTTCATTCTTTTTTTTTTTTTTTTTTTTTTTTGAGGAGGAGTTTCGCTCTTGTTACCCAGGCTGGAGTGCAATGGCGCAATCTCGGCTCACCGCAACCTCCGCCTCCTGGGTTCAGGCAATTCTCCTGCCTCAGCCTCCTGAGTAGCTGGGATTACAGGCACGCGCCACCATGCCCAGCTAATTTTTTGTATTTTTAGTAGAGACGGGGTTTCACCATGTTGACCAGGATGGTCTCGATCTCTTGACCTTGTGATCCACCCGCCTCGGCCTCCCAAGTGCTGGGATTACAGGCTTGAGCCACCGCGCCCAGCCCAGCTCTTTTCATTCTTATGCTGAGAATTTGGACTCTCAGAGTTTTTTAGGCAACCTCTTTATCACCTGTAAGAATTATCACCTCCACTAGCGCAAACCTCATTGATAGTGTTAGACCACTGAGGCAGAAAACTAACAAAGAAATTCTGGACTTAAATTCAACACCTGACCAATTGTACCTAATAGACATCTATAGAATATGCCACCCACTGACCACAGAATATAGTCTTCTCATCTGCATATGGAACACACTCCAAGAAAAACCACATGCTTGACTATAAACCAAGTCTTAATAAATTCAAAAGAATACCAACCATATTCTTGGACCACAGTGGAATAAAGCCAGAAATTAATACCAAGATGCTCTTTCAAAACCACACAATTACATGGAAATTAAGCAACTCACAGTGGATTGAATTCTGGGTAAACAAAGAATATAAGGCAGAAATAAACAAAAAATTCTTTGAAATAAATGAAAACAGAGAAAAAAATTCCAAAATCTCTGGGATGCAAAAAAAGTAGTGTTAGCAAGAAGTTGATAGCCCTAATGACTATCTCAAAAGGTAGAGAGGTTTCAAATTAACAATCTAGCATCACACTTAAAGGAAAGACAAGAACAAACCAACTCTAAATCGAGTACAAGAAAAGAAAGAACTAGGTTGCTTATAGCCATTACTGGGGGGAAAAGAAAGAAAGAACTAGGACTGGGCTTGTTGGCTCATGCCTGTAATCCCAGCTCTTTGGGAGGCCAAAGTGGAAAAATGCTTAAGTCCAGGAGTTTAAGACCAGTCTGGGCAAGATGCTAACACCTCATAGGGCAACACTGCAAAACCCCTTCTTTATGAAAATAAAAATAAAAAATTAGCTAGGCATGATGGTATATGCCTGTAGTTCCAGGTACTTGCAAGGCTGAGATAGGAGGATTGCTTGAGCCTAGGAGTTCAAGGCTGCAGCAAGCTATGATTATGCCACTTCATTTCAGCCTGGATAACAGAGAAAGATTCTATTTCAATTGAAAGGGAAGAAAAAAAAAGTAAGAAAGAAAAGGAAAGAAGGAGGGAGGGAAGGAGGGAGGGAGGGAGGGAAGGAGGGAAGAGGAAAGAAAAGGAAGAAGAGGGAAGGGAAGGAAAAAAGAAAAAAGAGAAAGAAGGGGGAAGGAGGGAGGGAAAGTAAAGAAGGGAAAACAGAAGGAGGCAGAACACAACTGAATAAAACTGAGACACAAAAATTTATACAAAGAATCTATAAAACCAAAAGGTGGCTCTTTGAAAACATAAACAAGATTGATATACTGCTAGCCAGATTAACAAAGATACAGAGAAAACCCAAATAAGCACAATGAGAAAAGACAAAGGTGACATGACAACTGATCACACAGAAATCCAGAAGATCCTGAGAGACTATTATGAATACCTCTATGCATACAAACTAGAAAATCCAGAGGAAATGGAAAAATTCCTGGAAACACACACTCTCCCAAGATTGAATTAGGAAAAATTTTGAGTTCTAAAATTAAATCAGCCATAAAAAAATCTGTGAACCAAAAAAGGCCCCAGACCAAATGCATTCACAGTTGAATTCTACCAGACTTACAAAGAAGAGCTGATACCAGTTCTATTACAAAAAGTCAAGGAGGAGAGATTCCTCCCTAAGTCATTCTACAAAGCCAGTATCATCCTGATATTAAAATCTGGCAAAGGCACAAAAAATGAAAACTACAAGCCAATACCCCGATGAAGAGACACAAAAATCCTCAAAAAAATACTAGCAAACCGAATCTAGCAGCAATTCAAATAGTTAATTTCCCACAATCAAGTAGGCTTTATTACCGGCATTCAAGTTAGGCTCAACATATGCAAATCAATTACTGCAATTTACCATGTAAACAGAATTAAAGGCAAAACCATATGATCATCTCAATAGATGCAGAAAAGCCTTTTGCTAAAATTCAACATCCCTTCATAACAAAAATTATCAACAAATAAGAAATAGAAGGAACATGTTTTTTTCAAGATGGTGCAGTGAGAACAACTCGGGATCACAGCTCTCAGTGAATGCTCAGAGGGTGAGTCAAAGCCTCATTTCCAGATGGATCTTTGTTGCCCACAGAACGGGGAAAGTCCCAGGTGTAGGAAAGACACGGGACACAAGTGCAGCCGGTTTGGCTTTTGAGGCCGCTTTGGCCAGTGCCGCAGTGCAGGCACTCCCCAACAATCCGCTGAAAACACACAGGCCCGGGTGCCCTGCTAAACTGGCAATCTGAGATTTGGGAGGGCAGATTAGCATATCCATCTGATTAAATGGGACTTGGACAGTGAGCCAGACCAGGAGATTCCTAGGAAGTGGCGTTTGAGCCAGCGCACTGGCTAGCTGCACAAGAAATCACACAGATCCCAGTGCTCTAACAGTGGGCAACCAAAACACCTGGGAGAGAGCCATCCATTCAACTTAAAAAAAAAAAAAAGAAAGGCGCTCTGAGGCAGGGAGCCAGGCGAGCAGGCTTGGCGGGTTTCACCCCCACAGGGACAAACAAAATGGCAACTTGAAACGCTCTGGCTGGAGCATTTCCTGTGAGCACAGCTGAACCCAAACTGGTGCAGCTCGGTGGGGGAGGGGCATTCACCATTACCGAGGATATCCACTCCTACGGAGGTACACTCCCATTGCTGACGCAGCCTGCTGTTGCCAAGGCAACATGCCATAACAGAGAGACTCCTCTGCAGGGCGGAGCTGGTGGCAGCAGGGCGGAGCCTGCCATGGAGCCCGCGGCTGCAGAGCAGAGCCCGCAGCAACAGGGCCCACACCACATCAGCAGGGCAGAGCCTCGGCAGGCAAATAGTGACCAGACTGCCTCCTAGCTGGGCAGGATAGACATGGACACTCATAAAGAAAGCCCCAAACCCCCCGAGACAGAGCATCTGAGGAACAAAAGGGGTTCTAAGAGTGGTGCTGCAGCAGAATTAAATGCACCTGCCTAACAGCCCTGAATGAACAACGGAGCTCACAGCTCAGCACTTGAGCTCCTATAAAGTACAGACTGTCTCCTCAAGCAGCTCCCTGACCCCTGTATATCCAGAGTCACCTCAAAAAAAACTGATCAGAGTGACATTAGGCGGGCACCATTCTGGGACAAAGATAGCAGAAGAAGAAACTGGTAGCATCCCTAACCATTCTGCAGCTGCTACAGGTGTACCCCAGACAAGCAGGGCCTGGAGTCGACCTCAGCAGTTGTACAGCAGAGGGGCTAGACTGGTAGAAGAAAAACCAAGTAACAGCTAAACCTCATCATCAACATTCAGGGCGTCCACTCAGAGACCCAATCGAAAAGTCAGCAACTACTCAGATGACAGGTGGATAAATCCACAAAGATGGGAAGAAACCAGCGCAAAAAGGAGGAAAACACCCGAAACCAGAACACCTCGCCTCCTACAAAGGACCAGAACTCCTCACCAGCAAGGGGGCAAAGCTGGACGTATAATGACTGTGACGAAATTAGACTTTAGAAGGTGGATAATGAGAAACTTTTGTGAGCTAAAAGAACATGTTCTAAATCAATGCAAAGACACTAAGAACCTTGAAAAATTAATTTGAAAAAAGATTCCAGGAAATGATAACAAAAATGGATAACTTAGAGAGGTATATGAATGAATTGAAGGAGCTGAAAAACACAATATAAGAACTTTGTGAAGCATGCAGAAGTTTCAACAGCCGAATTGACCAAGCAGAAGAAAGAATATCAGAAGTAGAAGATCAACTCAATGAAATAAAATGAGAAACAAAGATTAGAGAAAAAAGCACAAAAGGAAATGAACAAAGTCTCCAAGAAATGTGGGACTATGTGAAGAGACCTAACCTACGTTTGATAGGTGTACCAGAAGGGGATGAAGAGAATGAATCCAAGCTGGAAAATACTCTTCAAGATATTATCCAGGAAAATTTCCCCCACCTAGCAAGGCAGGCCAACTCTCAAATTCAGGAAATACAGAGAACACCACAAAGATATTCTGCAAGAAGAGCAACCTCAAGGCACATAATCGTCAGATTCAACAGGGTTAAAATGAAGGAGAAAATACTAAAGCAGCCAGAGAGAAAGTTTGGGTCACCCACAAAGGGAAGCCCATCAGACTCACAGCAGATCTCTCGGCAGAAACTCTACAAGCCAGAAGACATTGGGGCCAATATTCAACATCCTTAAAGAAAAGAACTTTCAACCCAGAATTTCATATCCAGCCAAACTGAGCTTCATAAGTGAAGAAAAAAAAAGTCCTTTCTGAACAAGCAAGTACTCAGAGATTTTGTCACCACCAGGCCTGCTTTACAAGAGCTCCTGAAAGAGGCACTACACATAGAAAGGAACAACCAGTACCAACCACTCCAAAATCACACTAAATGCTAAAGAGCATCAATACAATGAAGAATCTACATCAACTAACAGGCAAAACAGCCAGCTAGCATCAAAATGGCAGTATCAAATCCACACATAACAATATTAACCGTAAATAGAAATGGACTAAATGCACCAATCAAAAGACACAGACTGGCAAATTGGATAAAAACACAAAACCCATCAGTGTGCTGTATCCAGGAAACCCATCTCACATTCAAGGATACACAAAGGCTCAAAACAAAGGGATGGAGGAAGATTTACCAAGCAAATGGAGAGCAAAAAAGAGCAGGAGTTGCAATTCTCATCTCTGATAAAATAGACTTTAAAGCAACAAAGATCAAAAGAGACAAAGAAGGTCATTACATAATAATAAAAGGATCGATACAACAAGAAGAGCTAACGATCCTAAACATATATGGACACAATATAGGAGCACCCAGATACATAAGGCAAGTTCTTAATGACTTACAAAGAGACTTAGACTCCCGCACAATAATAGTGGGAGACTTTAACAGTCCACTGTCAATATTAGACAGATCAACCAAACAGAAAATTAACAAGGATTTCCAGGGCTTGAACTGAGACCTGGAACAAGCAAACCTGATAGACATTTACAGAACTCTCTATGCCAAATCCACAGAATATACATTCTTCTCAGCACCACATCACACCTACTCTAAAATTGACCACATAATTCAAAGTAAATCAATCCTCAGCAAATGCAATAGAACGGAAATCATAACAAACAGTCTCTCAGACCATAGTGCAATCAAGTTAGAACTCAGAAACCAACTGAGAACCGCACAGCTTCATGGAAACTGAACAACTGGCTCTTGAATGTTGACTGGATAAACAATGAAATGAAGACAGAAATATAGAAGTTCTTCGAAACCAATGAGAACAAAGACACAACATGCCAGAATCTCTGGGACACATTTAAAGCAGTCTCTAGAGAAAAATATATAGCAATAAGTGCCCATATGAGAAGAATGGAGAGATCCAAAATTGAAACCCTATCATCAAAATTGAAAGAGCTAGAGGAGCAAGATCAAACAAACTCAAAACCTAACAGAAGACAAGAAATAACAAAGATCAGAGCAGAACTGAAGGAGATAGAGGCACAAAAAAAAACCTTCAAAAAATCAATAAATCCAAGAGCTAGTTTTTTGAAAAGATCAACAAATAGAAAAACCACTAGCCAGATTGATAAAAAAGAAAAGAGAGAACAACCAAATAGATGCAATGAAAATTTACAAAGGGGAAATCACCACAGATTCCACAGAAATTCAAACCATCATCAGAGAATATTACAAACAACTCTATGCACATAAACTAGTAAAGCTGGAAGATATGGATAAATTCCTGGACTCCTGTGTCCTCCCAAGCCTAAACCAGGAGGAAGCTGAAACTATGAATAGACCAATAACAAGGTCTGAAGTCGAGGCAGCAATTAAGAACCTACCACACAAGAAAAGCCCAGGTCCAGATGGGTTCACAGCTGAATTCTACCAGACACACAAAGAGGAGCTGGTACCATTCCTTCTGAAACTATTCCAAATAATCCAAAAAGAGGGAATCCTTCCCAAATCATTTTATGAGACCAACATCATCCTGATACCAAAACCCGGCAGAGACCCAACAAGAAAAGAAAACTTCAGGCAAATATCCATGATAAACATAGATGTAAAAATCTTCAATAAAATATTGGCAAGCCGATTGCAACAGCAAATCAAAAAACTTATCCATCATGATCAAGTAGGATTCATCCCGGGATGCAAGGCTACTTCAACATACACATGTCTATAAACATAATTCACCACATAAACAGAACCAAAAACAAAAACCACATGATTATCTCAATTGACGCAGAGAAGGCCTTTGACAAAATGCAACAGCCCTTTATGCTAAAAACCCTCAATAAACTCGGTATCGATGGAACGTATCTCAAAGTAATATAAGCTATTTATGACAAACCAACAGCCAATATTATACTGAATGGGCAAAAACTGGAAGCATTCCCTTTGAAATCCAGCACTAGACAAGGATACCCTCTTTCACCACTCCTATTCAATATAGGACTGGAAGTTCTAGACATAGCAATCAGGCAAGAAAAGGAAATAAAGGGTATTCAAATAGGAAAGGTGGAAGCCAAATTGTCTCTATTTGCAGACGACCTGATAGTATTCCTTGAAGACCCCATTACCTCAGCCCAAAAACTCCTGAAACTGATAAGCAACTTCAGCAAAGTCTCAGGATATAAAATCAATGTGCAAAAATCACAAGCATTCCTCTACACCAATAACAGACTTAAAGAAAGCCAAATCAAGAATGAACTGCCATTCACAATTGCTACAAAAAAAATAAAATACCTAGGAAAACAACTCACAAGGAATGTAAGGGACCTCTTCAAGGGAAACTACAAACCACTGCTCAATGAAGTCAGAGTTGACACAAACAGATGGAGAAACATTCCATGTTCATGGTTAGGAAGAATAAATATCGTGAAAATGGCTATACCACCCAAAGTATTTACAGAATCAATGCTATCCCCATCAAGCTACCATTGACTTTCTTCACAGAACTGGAAAAAACCACCATGAACTTCATATGGAACCAAAGAGAGCCCGCATAGGCAAGTCAATTCTAAGCAAAAAGAACACAGCGGGGGGCATCACACTACCAGATTTCAAACTATGCCACAAGGCTACAGTAATCAAAACAGCATGGTACTGGTACCAAAATAAAGATATAGGCCAATGGAACAAAACAGAGGCATCGGAGGCAACACAACATATCTATAACCATACAATCTTAGATAAACCTGACAAAAACAGCAATGGGGAAAGGATTCCCTGTTTAATAAATGGTGTTGGGAAAATGGGCTAGCCATGTGCAGAAAGCAGAAACTGGACCCCTTCCTTACACCTTACACTAAAATTAACTCCAGATGGATTAAAGACTTAAACAGAAGCCCTGACACCATAAAAACCCTAGAAGAAAATCTAGACGAAATCATCCAGGACATAGGAGTAGGCAAGGACTTCATGAACAAAACACCAAAAGCATTGGCAACAAAAGCCAAAATAGACAGATGGGACCTAATCAAACTCCACAGCTTCTGCACGGCAAAAGAAACAGTCACTAGAGTGGATCGGCAACCAACAGAATGGGAAAAATTTTTGCAGTTTACCCATCAGACAAAGGGCTGATATCCAGAATTTACAAAGAACTCAAACAGATTTACAGGAAAAAAAGCAAACAAGCCCATTAAAAAATGGGCAAAGGATATGAACAGATGCTTTACAAAAGAAAACATATATGAGGCTAACAATCATATGAAGAAATGCTCATCATCACTGGTCATTAGAGAGATGCAAATCAAAACCACATTGAGATACCATCTCACGCCAGTTAGAATGGCGATCATTAAAAAATCTGGAGACAACAGATGCTGGAGAGGATGTGGAGAAATAGGAACACTTTTACACTGTTGGGAGTGTAAATTAGTTCAACCATTGTGGAAGACAGTGTGGCGATTCCTGAAGGTCTTAGAAATAGAAATTCCATTTGACCCAGCAATCCCATTACTGGGTATATATCCAAAGGACTATAAATCGTTCTACTATAAGGACACATGCACACGAATGTTCATTGCAGCACTGTTTACAATAGCAAAGGCCTGGAACCAACCCAAATGCCCATGGATGATAGACTGGATCAGGCAAATGTGGCACATATACACCATGGAATATTATGCAGCAATCAGTAATGATGAGTTTGTGTCATTTGTAGGGACATGGATGAATCTGGAGAACATCATTCTCAGCAAACTGACACAAGAACAGAAAATGAAATATCGCATATTCTTACTCATAGGCAGGTGATGGAAAATGAGAACACATGGACACAGGGAGGGGAGTACAAAGCACTGGGGTCTATTGGGGGGAAAAGTGGAGTGCCAGCCTGGGGGGAGCTGGTGAGGGATAGCCTGTGGAAAAATGACAAATGTGGGTGAAAGGGAGGAAGGCAGCAAATCACACTGCCACGTGTGTACCTATGCCACTGTCTTGCACGTTATGCACATGTACCCCAAAACCTAAAATGCAATAAAAAATTTAAAAAAAAAAGAAGGAACATACCTCAAAATAGAGTCAAACTCTTACTGGCTTATTGCAGAAATGTGTTTTGCTTATATTCAACATTTCTTCATAAGAAAATCCATCGTACCTCAAAAGTATTAGAGCCAAACTCTTATTGACAAACCCAAAGTGAATATCATACTAAACAGGCAAAAGCTTGAAGCATCCCCCTTGAGAATAAGGATGTCCACTCTCACCATTCCTCTTCAACATAGTACTGGAAGTCCTAGCCAGAACAAGCAAGGGAAGGAAATAAAAGGCATCCAAATAGGGAAAGAAGTCAAACTATCTCTCTTCACTAACAATATAATTGTATACCTAGAAAACCCTGAAGACTTCACCAAAAGCCTCCTGGAACTGATAAACAACAAATACAACAGAATACAAAATCAATGCACAAAAATCAGTAGTATTTCTATATATCAATAATGTTCAAGTTGAGAACCTAATCAAAAATGCAATTCCCCTTACAATAGTCAAAGAAGCCCTAAAAAACCTAGGAATACATCTAACCAAAGAGGTGAAAGATCTCTGCAAGGCGAAGTTCAAAATACTACTGAAAGGAACAATTGGTGACACAAACAAATGGAAAAAACTGCATGCTCATGGATTGGAAGAATAAGTATTGTTAAAATGATCGTACTGCTCAAAGCACTCTGCAGATTCAGTCCTATTCCTTGCAAACCTCCATGTCATCTTTCACAGAATTAGACAAAAATGATTCTAAAATTTACATGGAAACAAAAAATAGCCCAAATATCCAAGGAAATCCTAAGCAATAAGAAGAAAGCCAGAGGAATCACATTATCCAACTTTAAATTATACTATAAGCCTACAGTAAACAAAACGGCATGGTACTGGTACAAAAACAGACATATAGACCAATGGAACAGGAGAGAGAACTATGAAATAAAGCCCCAACCTAAAGCCATTTGATCTTCAACAAAGTTAACAAAGATGAACAATGGGGAAAAGACTATGCAATAAATGGTGCTGGGATAGCTAGCCTGCCATATGCAGAAGAATAAAACTGGACCCCTACCTCTCACCATACACAAAGATTAACTGAAGATTGATTAAAGATTAAAATGTAAGACCTCAAACTGTAAGAGTTCTAGAAGGAAACCTAGGAAACACTATTCTGGACATTGGCCTTTGGAAAGAATTTATGACTAAATCCACAGAAGCAATTGCAACAAGGACAACAGCAACAGCAAAATTGACAAGTGAGACCTAATCAAACTAAAGAGATTCTCTGCACAGCAAAAGAAACTGTCAACACAGTAAACAGTCTACAGAATGGAAGAAAATATTCTCCAACTCTGGATCCAACAAAGACCTAACCTAATATCCGGAATCTATAAGGAACTACTTAAACCACTGAACAAGCAAAAAACAACCCTATTTAAAAATACATGAACAGACACTTCTCAAAAGAAGACATACAAGAGGCCAAGAAATATATGAAAAATGGTTCACATCACTAATCATCAGAGAAATGCAAAATCAAAACCACAATGAATTACCATCTCCTACCAGTCAGAATGCTGTTAGTAAAAAGCTATTAATAAAACAAATGTCATCAAGGGTGCAGAAAAAAGGGAATGCTTATACATTGGTGGTGGGAATGTAAATTAGTTCAGCCCCTGTTTGGAGATTTCTCAAAGAACTAAAAACAGAATTATTATTTGACCCAGCAATCCTGTGACTAGGTATATATCCAAAAGAAAAGAAATTGTTTTGCCAAAAAGATGAATGCACTTGTGTGTTCATCACAGCACTATTCACAATAGCAAAGACATGGAATCAACCTAGGTGCCCAGCAATGGTGTACTGCATAAAGAAAATGTAGTACATATACATTATAGAATACTATGCAGCCATAAAAAAGAATGAAATCATATCCTTTGCAGCAACATGGATCTGGAGGCCATTACCCTAAGCAAATTTACTCAGGAACTGAAAACTAAAAGCCACATGTTCTTACTTATAAATGAGAGGTAAACATTGGGTAATCATAGACATAAAGATGGCAACAATATACACTGGGGACTACTAGAGTGGTGATGAAGGGAGAGGGGCAAGGGTTGATTAACTATTGGGTACTATGATCAGCACGTGGGTGATAGGATCAATTGTACCCCAAACCTCAGCATCAGACGTTATTTCCTGGTACCAAACCTGCACATATACCCCCTAAATCTAAGATAAAAGTCAAAATGATAAAAGTAAAAGAAAAAAAAGGAGCATTATCCCCTCCACTTTGGCCCTCTAAGCCCTCTGAGAATGGGAAAACTAGTTTCTTTGTGGAGGAATGCCATGGTTCCTCAGTGCCTTCCTATTTTGTAGTTGTGATTCCCCATTACTATAAGGGATTCTGGGAGGCTGCCACCTTAGGTAGACTTACAGAAAAAGTGGCAGATGGGGTCTGACTGGCTGGCCCAAGACTCATGTTAGCAAGTAGACCAAGCAGCCCTTGTGCTTTGTGATCATTTGGGCCAGAAACCTCCATGGCCTCATGTCTGTGTCACCTGCTCATGGTTCTTCCATCTAGATGGCCAAACCCACCCAGTGCTGACATACACAGTTTGCAAAGTATTTCCCATAACATTTCATTTGCAGCCCAATCTTGTAAGAGATTATTAATTATTCCATTTACAGCTGGAAAAAATGAATAATCTTTGAAATCTGACATTGAAGAAACCCTAGAAATTAGCTCAACTCAATCCCTTATTTTCTCAGATAATAACATTGAGACTCTGAAAAGTTAAGTGGCTTGTTCAAAATCACAGTGACAGTAATGACAACAAGGGTGTCTTCATCAGATGTGGCACTAAGCACTCAGAATATGTCATCTCATTTTGTCCTCACAACAATCTTACAAGCTAGGACATGTGGAAAACAAAATGAGGAAACTGAGAGGGCTGAGTCAAGGCCAGGTTTTCTGACGCAAGTTCAGTGTAGCTTCACTCCTCACAGCTACCCCAGGGTGGCCCTTCTCCACTCCTGACGTCAGGACCATCTGAAGGGAGGACATAGCTGTCAGCTGGGAAGAGAGAAATGGGCAAGGACTGCCTCATGGCTGGAAACAATCCTGAGAAGGGCACGAACAGCAGGAAAGCTGGTGAGTCACCAGAAAGTCTGGTTAAGGATGAGATCAGTAACAGCAAAACAGCCCAAATGATCACAGCAGCATCTCACTCTGACCGCCCAGATTACTTTTAGCAGCAGCACAGTATGAGCAAGGCTGAGCTCCCGGGCAAGCCACAGAACAAGCTAGAAATTGTTATCAGGATTTGTTTTTCACATGAACTTCTCAGACTCTAAATCCAGTCCTGTAAACAGGTGAAGCAAAGGTCCAAGAGAAAATTTGCTGATTATATGAATCTTCACCACGAGCAGGTCAGTGGTTCTCAGCCGGGATAACTGTGCCCCCAGGGGACACTTGACCATGTCTAGAGACAATTTTGGTTAGAGGGTTAAGAGAGTGCTACTGGTAAATAATGGAGAAAGGCTAGGGATGTGGCTAAATATCCTTCGATGCGTGAGACAGCCCCTTTCAACAAACCAGCCCAAAATGTTCAGTGTTGAGGCTGAGAAACTTTGGTGTAAATGAAGCTGAGCTGCATATAAACATGACTTCAGTTGCACAACAAATACCCCAGCTTTCAGAGAAATAGTCAACAGGTCAAAGAACACTGGGGTGGGAATTGCAAGACCTGATTTCTAGTTCTAACTTGATGACAAATTTGGAACTTTGGGTGTCCTTTTCTTCCTACAACTAGAGCAGCCATGTGATGGGACCAGTGCCTTCCTGGAGTTGGCTAGTGGCACACAGGAAACAAACAGCAATACAGGAAACAACAACACCACATAGGAGCGTTTTACCCCTGCAAAACATTCTTGAGTCATGACTAACCCAAGCCTCTCAGTGTTGATGGACCACTTTTGTTTTAGTAGGGCCTCAGCACTTTTTTTCTCCAATTAAGAGATAATTCATATCATTATAGAAACTTAAGAAAATACAGAATAACACAAACAGAAGAAAAAAGAAATATCTTATAATCCCATTTCTTAGAAAAGCATTTTATTCTGAAAGTCTCCAGATACTGACCTTCATTTTCACTATTTTGAAGAGGAAGGGGAGAAGAGGGAGTCACTGTCCTCATCCTTTTGTTGTTGTTACTGTTTTCTTTTTCCCTTCTTTATAGCACAAGGGAGCTTTACCAATACATCAAAAGTTCAAATAGTTTTAACTCTAGCTATTTGCCTTTGCTTGTTTTAACTTTTAAAAAAAGTTCAGGTTGTTGCTTGGGGTAAAATACAAATAACGTAAAACTTACCACCTTACCCATTTTTGAATGTATGGTTCAGTAGCGTTGTGAGTCAATCTTCAGAACCTTTTCATCTTCAAAAACTAATAGTCTGAATTCATTAAACAATAACTCCTCAATTTCCTTCTCCTCCAGCCCCTGGCAGTCACCATTCTACTTCCTGTTTTATGAACTTGACTACTCCAGATTACTCATATAAGTGAAATTATGCAGCATTAGTCTTTTTGTGACTATTTACTCAGCATAATGTCTTCAAGGTTCATCCATATTGTAGCACATGTCTGAATATCCTTGCTTTTTAATGCCGAACAGTATTCCATTGTGTGTTCCATTTTCTTGATCCATTTATCTATTGATGGGCATGTGTTGCTTCCACCTTTGGCTATTAGGAATAATAATATATAAACATAGGTGTATGAATTTCCCATAGAAACCCTGTGTTTAGTGTCTTAACTGCTTGAGTCCTTTTTTGTTTTTGTTGTAAAAACGGGGGAAAAAAGAACACCTGCCTTGCAACCCCTCAGACTGACTGCTAGATAAACAGTGAAGAACCAACGTTTCCACAGGAGTGAGGATTAGATGGGGAGAGCTGGTCCACATTGAAAATGCAGCATGGGACTAATGAGACCCAGGGGATCAGAGAAAGACTGAGGCCTGCAGCTGCTCTTCCATGAGTACCTATCCTTATCCATTCACTAAGTCCCATGACCTGACCCTCCCATCATTGTGGCTTTCTTCCTTGTCTGTGGTTGGTTGTCTGGATTCTCTGTTAAACTCTTCTTCCTTTCCTTTGCCTGAAAAATGCCTATCCCATTTCAAGACCTCCATATGTGAGTGTCCTGTCTGTAGAGCACCTATAGAAAAACTCAGGCATATTTCATTTCACACAAAATGAAAGTGTGAAGTAAAGTAATTCCTACCTGTGTGAAGTAAAGTAATTCCTACCTGAGTAACATAAAATCAGATTATCTTGGTGTTTAATAATTCCTCTACTGTAAGTGACGAAGCTTTAGGAAACAACTATTTCAGAATGATAGAGCTATAAACTTCTACTTCGGGAGGCCAAGTTCAATCCTTGTGGGCCCAAAGAGGCATATCTACCTTTAAGTTGCTCTGTATTCTTGAGAAACTCAATTTGCTCTTAGAAGACTCATATCGGTGATCCTCCTGAACTCTAAACTTACACGGGCCTCTGACCTCCCTCTTCGCTGTAATATCTTCCATGTTGAAGCACTTGCCAGTTTACAAACCACTTTCACATCTATTGTTCTGTCTGATTTTCAAAGTCCTTTGGTGGACAGACAGGAATCAGTGCACCTGTTTCAGAGGTGAGGAAGTAGAAACTCAGTACACAGCCAGGATACAGAAAAGTCAAAGTGATGGTGATGGTATATTCTATGTTCTGTTGCTGTGGCCCCTTCTATTCCACCAAGGGGAACAGCAACGGGGACGGTCATCGGGAGACACCAAGGCCACATCCAGGAGCTCCCAACCAAACAGTTGGAGGAGATTGGAAGGCTCCATGTTTTTTGTTACTTTCAGTTCTAACTCATGACAAAACAAAAACACTGAGAGACCAAAAAAAGAGGTTGACAAATCCAGTTCTCAGAAACATTCAATAAGGAGTTACAAAAGTGATGTCTTGGGCAGCCAGGAGATGATGGATCCCTGCACCCATCCTCCAGAAGGTATTCTTTACATAGCAAGCTTTTAGGGTAAAGCAGGTGCTGCTGCTTGTCATGCCTCCAGACTCTCTCACCAAGACTTGTGACCACTTCTTTACGAAGGGTAACCTATGCTAAAGGCATTGTTTAAAGACCTTGCTGCAGAACACTCTGGCGTATGGGTCATCAGTTATCATGGTGCTTTTGCTTCAAAATGGCCTCACTCTTGCCATGTAACAGCTGTTTTCCTGCATATAAAAATGTGTGCATGAGGAGAGGAGGAAGCAAAACCACTTAAAATATCAGAAAAATAAGAACAAGTAAAGCCTGACTGATTATGGGCTAGTATTGTCAGGTAAATGTTTGAGAGAATGGAATTATTAGATGGACCTATTAAAGGACTTCTTACATATTTATAATTATTTATAATATAGGCTTTGTAAACATGCTGAAACTATTAGTGAAAGATAGTTTCCGGTTGTTTAAAATGATGCATTGACCTATTGGGGAAAATCCATCACCTGAGTGCAGCTTACAGCATTGCCATTAGGAAGAGTTCATGCTGTGAGAAAAAAATATAATTATGGCAGCTCTGAAAATGTGACCTTTTAGAATCTCTATGGAATTAAAGGATGTGAAAAGGATTTAGCTATATCCCTAATATGGCTGTGGCTGTTTGTTTCCATTCTGCTCCACTCACTACAACTACCTACCTGCATATAAATAAATGGTAACATAATGAATCCCTTGTGATAGTTTATTAAAATATTGCCTCTCAGCTGAATATATCCTTAAATCCTTCTCCCACAGCTTTTACATGGAAGCAGTGAACTGCTCGTGTGTTCATATAGCACAGAAACATTCTTTTCTTTATGCAATTGCTCCTGTAGAAGGGTAAGACTAGCACTTTTGCAAAAGGGTGACATTTACAAATTGTTTTGTCTTCAGAGTAAGCCACTGTTTAGATTTAAGAAAAATAAAGTTTCACAAGTTTTCTTGGGGTAGGACTGAGGGATTTTCCATTGTAGGAAAGGGAAAATATTTTTGTCTCTACCCTCTTAGTTTTATTGCCTGAGGTCCTGTAAATTAGACTGACAGAAGACAAATTAACAGGAGAAAAGGTATATAATCTTTATTTTCTATTAATTTTTATGTGATATCATTCCAGAAAAGAAATGAAGATCCAAAGAAGCAGATAACTTAAGCTTATATGCCATTTTTAACAAAGAATGATAAATCGTGGCAATGTCACAAGATAAAGAAAAGAGTTTTGGGCTTCCAAGGGTGGTAAACTGTGGGAATGTAAATAGATGGGGGACAATAATGGAGGAAAGAGCTATCCTAGTAAGTTTATCTGTGCAAGTTTACCACAGTGCCAACTTTTCATCTCCTTCATGGCTATAAAACTTCCCTGGGAGAGGGCATTTACTGCAGCCCTTATTTCTCAGGAGTTTCTGCTTGCAGTTAGATAAAGGACACTCCAAGAAGGTATCTTTCTATATCTGTTGACTCTCAAATGTCTTCAGCTCAAATAATTCTTATGCCAAAGTGGTATATTTTCGGGTGGCATATTATGTTCCCCTTCACTATCTTATGCAGATCTTAGGTTGATTAGAATTTATCATATGCATGATGTGTAAGAGGTCCCTGTTCAAATGGAGTTATATGTTTCAAGTTATGTATATTGCTCTGTTTGAGACATCAGGCCCTGGAGAGTGCTGTAAAATCAGCAATGGAGCTAATGGCTGAGATCAACAAGTACGTCCAGGCCAGACAGTCTAGACTGGTTGTCCCAAGACATTGTGAGTTGTCAAAACTGGGCACAGGAGGATGTTGTCACATCTAGTGGGCAGGGGCCAGGGTGTTGCTATCTTATAAAGCACAGGACAGCCTCCACCACAAATAGTTAACCAGACTGTATTAGTTTGTCAAGGCTGCCATAACAAAGCACCACAGAATGGGTGGTTTAAGTAACACAAACTTACTGTCCCAGAATTCTGAAGGCTACAAGTCCAAAAACAAGGTTTCTTCTGCAGGCTCAGCTCTAGGGAAGTCTCTGCTCTAGACTTTTTTTCTTGGCTTGTAGGTAGCTGTTTTATCCCTGTGTCTCTTCACATAATCTTCCCTCTATGTGTATTTCTTTTTCCAAATTTCCCCCTTTTATAAGGACATCAGTCATATTTGATTAGGGTCTACCCTAGGGACCTCATTTTAACCTGATTACCTCTATAAAGACCTTATCTCCAAATAAGGTCACATGCTGAGGTCCTGAGACTTAGTACTTCAACATATGAATTTTGGAGGAGCAATTCAAACCATAACAAAACCTAAAATGTCAATAGTGCCAAGGTGGAGATACTCTGGTTTAAATGGTTGCTTGACTTCTATGCCTTCTTCCCTTCTTTCTTAATCTTTGGACAGCATTCATCTAGAAAAAAGATGGGAGTTTTATTTATGTTCAGAACATAATCACTAAGTATTTAGGAGTAGATACCTAGAAACGTTACAATAATAAGGTAAAAATTTTGCTTTTATTCCCCATCTAGCACCAAATAGATTATCCCTTTATTTTCCTTTGTTTCTGGTTTCCTATGCATGCTCCCCTACTTAGACTGGCTTTTGTTTTGAAGTCACTTGTGAAATATTATGCCTGTGGGATGCAGCCATCCATGTCCTATGTAAAACAAATACTAGTAGAGGAAGTCTTTTTTATTTTCTTCCTTTTTTTTTTTGTTTTTTGAGACAGAGTCTTACTCTGCCTCCCAGGCTGAAGTACAACAGCGCAATCTCAGCTCACTGCAACCTCTGCCTCCACAGTTCAAGCAATTCTCATGCCTCAGTCTCCAGAGTAACTAGGATTACAGGTGTGCGCCACCACACCTGGCTAATTTTTGTATTTTTAGTAGAGACAATGTTTCGCCGTGTTGGCCAAGCTGGGCTTGAACTCCTGACCTCAGGTGATCCACCCACCTCAGCCTCCCAAAGTGCTAGGATTACAGGCATGAGCCATTGCACCTGGCCTGAGGCAGTCTTTTTAAACAGTTTTAAGTTATGGTGAACTGAAATGCCTTAACGATATAGAGTACTGTCAAAATATGGACTACCAGATTAGTCAGTTGTGGGTTCACATTCCACTCTGTCATGATTGCTTTTAACCTTGGGAAAGCTAACTTACCCCACTCTAAATCTCCAATCATTTTTCTATTGGTAAAAGGAGAGATAATACGGTTATTTGTATTACAGGCAGAGCTGAAGAGAGGATCATGAAATAGTACATATAGTGAGATTAGCTTAATGCCTGGTCCAATGAATGTAGACACTAAACATTAGCTGTTGGTATTACAGAGAGATGAAAATGACCGCTTGTAATCATTCCTTGACCTCAGTGACATTGATGTTACATCTACAGTGCACTAGGCACTGGGAATGCAAATGTGGTAAGATCCTTGAAGTCTAGCAAAGAAGGAAAGCAAGGAGAGAGTAGCAGTTGTGTGTTAAGTGCTGTAACAGAACTACACACAACCCTTTATGGAACAGGAAGGAAGGATTTCTAGAAAAGGCCTCTGGGAAATGTCCAGGGAATATTTATAGAAACCTGAAGTCATCACATTGATTTACCTAAACGTGACTCAGGTTGTACATCAGCAGCTTTTTCAGATTCTATTATGACAAAATTGTGCCCCCTTTATCACTGCAAGAACATTACAGATTTTCAAATATTAAAAAAATGCCAAAGGGAAGAGATAGAAGAACAGAATGTAAAATATTAATACATAATTTGTTTCTGTGAAAACAGAAATGAGAAAAGAGGTGAAGCAATGATAAATTATGCCTAAATATTCATGGATAAAGTAAACAACTACATTTTTGTTTTTTTGAGAGAGAGACTTGCTGTTGTTGCCTGGGCTGGAGTGCAGTGGCACGATCTTGGCTCACTGCAATCTCTGCCTCCCAGGTTCCAGTAATTCTCCTGCTTCAGCCTCCCAAGTAACTGAGTTTATAGGCACCCACCATCAAGCCTGGCTAATTGTTGTATTTTTAGAAGAGAGGGGGTTTCATCATGTTCGCCAAGCTGGTCTCGAACTCCTGACCTCAGGTGATCTGCCCGCCTCAGCTTCCCAAAGTTACTGGGAATACAGGTGTGAGCCACAGTGCTTGGCCAACTAAAATTTTTTAAAATGTGTTTATTTTGGCAATGAAGGATAGTCAGGAAATCCCATTTATGTTACAAATACAGTAGGAGTGAAAAATATAGGAACAGTTACGGCCAATAATGTTATTTTTAGAAAGAAAGAAAATAGAAATGAAAGAAATTGCTGAAATATAATGCCTATGAATAGAGTTTGTCTACTTTTTTTTTTTTTTGACAAAGCAGAGGTTGTCCTGTTGCTTAGGTCAGTGATGCTACATAGGTCCCAAAGGAGCTGTTGAATACGGTAGCTGCCCATCAGCCACAAGATAGTAAATAAAAAGCTAAGATGAATAGAAGCAATTCACCTTTGAAGACCTTTACATAAAAAAGGAGTTTGAAATGTCACATTAGAAGGACCATGCATCAGAATTGCGTCTGATCTTCAGCGGCTCATTTGAGATACTAAATAATTAGTTCAACCACTGTGTGTTGAGGTCCCACTACTGCTGGGGCTGGGCTGGGGCCGTAAAGCAGGGCTGCCCTGCTAGAGTGAGGTGGAGGGGAGCAAGGAAATGGGTGTGATACCATTGTGAAAGAAAAATAAAATCTCACGACCCCAAACTCACTATGCCAAAAGGAAAAGTTAAGCTTGGAAACTGAGTGTCACACACACACAACTGCCTTTCGTTTAGTTCCTAAATAGGTATCTCCCCAGGTGGCCCCCAGTACCCTGTGAATGTATATCAACAGCTCATCTTCATGGGTGCAGGACAAGAAATCATCCCTCTGCCCATGCCTAGAGGAATGTGTGTTTCACTCCTGCCTCTCCTTTATGTTTATTTATCTTACGTAAAAGGCAGATTCACTGAGCACCAGATGAATACATTATTGACTGTTCTTCTATCCCCTTCTTTTCACGTGCAAAAGAATGTAATTACTTGTCTCATTTATCTAGTCTCCCTTTTTTCTTTCCTTCCTCCCTTCCCTCCTGTCCCTTTAAATACTGAAGCACTCAAAACTCACTTTGGAAAGAGTGCACAGATTTTACTATGGCTTTTGTCTCTTTTTTCCTGAGCATGTCCTCAACCTTGGCAAAATACACATCTAAATGGATTGAAACCTGTCTCACTCATCATAGAGGGAAGCACAGGGACACAATGGACCCACAAGGAAGGGGTCAAAAATAAACTCCTGGAAAAATAACACATTTTTTAAAAAATCCTTCCCACATCCATCCATTTATTAAATAGTAACTCTTTACTCACGTGTAATGTGCCAGACACCATATTTGCGTCTGGAGAGAAAAAGATAAGACATGGCCACTGCCCACTGGCCTTAAAGTTTGGTTGACAAATCACAAATACACAGACTGTTAGAGATATGTTAGAAGCATGCCTGGGATGGGAGAGGACCCTGGAGTGAAAAGTTTTATGGTAGGAAAACACCAGATCCCCAGTGGGAACGCCCCCAGGCAACTCAAATTCACCAGCAACAGGGCTTAGGCAGTGAGAAGAGAGAAACAATTGGTTTTTGCCTCCTCTTCCAGTGTCACTGGGCAGCCTGGCATCTCAACTATAAACCCCAGTCACTAAGAGAAGCAGGGCAGGTTATCCAAGCACACACAACTGGAAGACCAGTTTTCCAAAAAACAATTTGTCATCGAGTCATCAAATTTAACATGTTATTAAAAAAAGAAAAAGAACTTGACTTATCTTATTTATAAACGTATAGTGACTTGTCTCCAACGAAACAGTTTAAGTCGTTTTGGGGGATTTCTACAGTTTTCATTGACAAGGTTTTATTTTGTCTTTGTAGCAGCATTTAAAGAAGTTTTTAAGTGTTTTCTTTTTTTTTTTTTTTTTTAAATTTTTTATTTAATTATAGGTTTTGGGGTACATGAGCAGAGCATGCGAGACAGTTGCGTAGGTACACATATGGCAGTGTGCTTTGCTTTTCTTCTCCCCTTCACCCACATTTGGCATTTCTCCCCAGGCTATCCCTCCCCACCTCCCCCTCCCACTGGCCCTCCTCTTTTCCCCCCAATAGACCCCAGTGTTTAGTACTCCCCTTTCTGTGTCCATGTGTTCTCATTTTTCATCACCCACCTATGAGTGAGAATATGCGGTGTTTCATTTTCTGTTCTTGTGTCAGTTTGCTGAGGATGATGTTCTCCAGATTCATCCATGTCCCTACAAACGACACGAACTCATCATTTCTGATTGCTGCATAATATTCCATGGTGTATATGTGCCACATTTTTCCAATCCAGTCTATTATCAATGGGCATTTGGGTTGATTCCAGGTCTTTGCTATTGTAAACAGTGCTGCAATGAACATTCGTGTACATGTGTCCTTATAGTAGAACGATTTATAGTCTTTTGGATATATACCCAGTAATGGGATTGCTGGGTCAAATGGAATTTCTATTTCTAAGGCCTTGAGGAATCGCCACACTGTCTTCCACAATGGTTGAACTAATTTACATTCCCACCAACAGTGTAAAAGTGTTCCTTTTTCTCCACATCCTCTCCAGCATCAGTTGTCTCCAGATTTTTTAATGATCGCCATTCTAACTGGCGTGAGATGGTATCTCAATGTGGTTTTGATTTGCATCTCTCTGATGACCAGTGACGATGAGCATTTTTTCATATGATTGTTGGCCTCATATATGTCTTCTTTCGTAAAGTATCTGTTCATATCCTTTGCCCACTTTTGAATGGGCTTGTTTGTTTTTTTCCTGTAAATCTGCTTGAGTTGTTTGTAAATTCTGGATATCAGCCCTTTGTCAGATGGGTAGACTGCGAAAATTTTTTCCCATTCTGTTGGTTGCCGATCCACTCTAGTGACTGTTTCTTTTGCCGTGCAGAAGCTGTGGAGTTTCATTAGGTCCCATTTGTCTATTTTGGCTTTTGTTGCCAATGCTCTTGGTGTTTTGTTCATGAAGTCCTTGCCTACTCCTATGTCCTGGATAGTTTTGCCTAGATTTCCTTCTGGGGTTTTTATGGTGCCAGGTCTTATGTTTAAGTCTTTAATCCATCTGGAGTTAATTTTAGTGTAAGGTGTCAGGAAGGGGTCCAGTTTCTGCTTTCTGCACATGGCTAGCCAGTTTTCCCAACACCATTTGTTAAACATGGAATCCTTTCCCCATTGCTTGTTTTTGTTAGGTTTATCAAAGATTGTATAGTTGTATGTATGTTGTGTTGCCTCCGGTGCCTCTGTTTTGTTCCATTGGTCTATATCTCTGTTTTGGTACCAGTACCATGCTGTTTTGATTACTGTAGCCTTGTAGTATAGTTTGAAATCCGGTAGTGTGATGCCCCCCGCTGTGTTCTTTTTGCTTAGAATTGACTTGGCTATGCGGGCTCTCTTTTGGTTCCATATGAAGTTCATGGTGGTTTTTTCCAGTTCTGTGAAGAAAGTCAATGGTAGCTTGATGGGGATAGCGTTGATTCTGTAAATTACTTTGGGCAGTATAGCCATTTTCACGATATTAATTCTTCCTAACCATGAACATGGAATGTTTCTCCATCTGTTTGTGTCCTCTCTGACTTCATTGAGCAGTGGTTTGTAGTTCTCCTTGAAGAGGTCCCTTACGTTCCTTGTGAGTTGTATTCCAAGGTATCTTATTCTTTTTGTAGCAATTGTGAATGGCAGTTCGCTCTTGATTTGGCTTTCTTTAAGTCTGTTATTGGTGTAGACGAATGCTTGTGATTTTTGCACATTGATTTTATATCCTGAGACTTTGCTGAAGTTGTTTATCAGTTTCAGGAGTTTTTGGGCTGAGGCAATGGGGTCTTCTAGGTATACAATCATGTCGTCTGCAAATAGAGACAATTTGGCTTCCACCTTTCCTATTTGAATACCCTTTATTTCTTTTTCTTGCCTGATTGCTCTGGCTAGAACTTCCAGTACTATATTGAATAGGAGTGGTGAGAGAGGGCATCCTTGTCTAGTACCAGATTTCAAAGGGAATGCTTCCAGTTTTTGCCCATTCAGTATGATATTGGCTGTTGGTTTGTCATAAATAGCTTTTATTACTTTGAGATACATTCCATCGATACCGAGTTTATTGAGGGTTTTTAGCATAAAGGGCTGTTGAATTTTGTCAAATGCCTTCTCTGCGTCAATTGAGATAATCATGTGGCTTTTGTTTTTGGTTCTGTTTATGTGGTGAATTACGTTGATAGACTTGCGTATGTTGAACCAGCCGTGCATCCCTGGGATGAATCCTACTTGATCATGATGAATAAGTTTTTTGATTTGCTGTTGCAATCGGCTTGCCAATATTTTATTGAAGATTTTTGCATCTATGTTCATCATGGATATTGGCCTGAAGTTTTCTTTTCTCGTTGGGTCTCTGCCAGGTTTTGGTATCAGGATGATGTTGGTCTCATAAAATGATTTGGGAAGGATTCCCTCTTTTTGGATTGTTTGAAATAGTTTTAGAAGGAATGGTACCAGCTCCTCCTTGTGTGTCTGGTAGAATTCGGCTGTGAACCCATCTGGACCTGGGCTTTTTTTGTGAGGTAGGCTCTTAATTGCTGCCTCAACTTCAGACCTTGTTATTGGTCTATTCATAGTTTCAGCTTCCTCCTGGTTTAGGCTTGGGAGGACACAGGAGTCCAGGAATTTATTCATTTCTTCCAGGTTTACTAGTTTATGTGCATAGAGTTGTTTGTAATATTCTCTGATGATGGTTTTAATTTCTGTGGAATCTGTGGTGATTTCCCCTTTATCATTTTTTTATTGCATCTATTTGGTTGTTCTCTCTTTTATTTTTAATCAATCTGGCTAGTGGTCTGTCTATTTTGTTGATCTTTTCAAAAAACCAGCTCTTGGATTTATTGATTTTTTGAAGGGTTTTTCGTGTCTCAATCTCCTTCAGCTCAGCTCTGATCTTAGTAATTTCTTGTCTTCTGCTGGGTTTTGAGTTTTTTTGATCTTGCTCCTCTAGCTCTTTCAATTTTGACGATAGGGTGTCAATTTTGGATCTCTCCATTCTCCTCATATGGGCACTTATTGCTATATACTTTCCTCTAGAGACTGCTTTAAATGTGTCCCAGAGGTTCTGGCACGTTGTGTCTTCATTCTCATTGGTTTCGAAGAACTTCTTTATTTCTGCCTTCATTTCGTTGTTTACCCAGTCAACATTCAAGAGCCAGTTGTTCAGTTTCCATGAAGCTGTGCGGTTCTGGGTCGGTTTCTGAATTCTGAGTTCTAACTTGATTGCACTATGGTCTGAGAGGCTGTTTGTTATGATTTCAGTTGTTTTGCATTTGTTGAGCAGTGCTTTACTTTCAATTATGTGGTCAATTTTAGAGTAGGTGTGATGTGGTGCTGAGAAGAATGTGTATTCTGTGGATTTGGGGTGGAGAGTTCTGTAAATGTCCACCAGGTTTGCTTGCTCCAGGTCTGAGTTCAAGCCCTGGGTATCCTTGTTGATTTTCTGTCTGGTTGATCTGTCTAGTATTGACAGTGGAGTGTTAAAGTCTCCCACTATTATTGTGTGGGAGTCTAAGTCCTTCTGTAAGTCATTAAGAACTTGCCTTATGTATCTGGGTGCTCCTGTGTTGGGTCCATATATGTTTAGGATTGTTAGCTCTTCTTGTTGTATCGATCCTTTTACCATTATGTAATGGCCTTCTTTGTCTCTTTTGATCTTTGTTGCTTTAAAGTCTATTTTATCAGAGATGAGAATTGCAACTCCTGCTTTTTTTTTTGCTGTCCATTTGCTTGGTAAATCTTCCTCCATCCCTTTATTTTGAGCCTTTGTGTATCCTTGCATGTGAGATGGGTTTCCTGGATACAGCACACTGATGGGTTTTGGATTTTTATTCAATTTGCCAGTCTGTGTCTTTTGATTGGTGCATTTAGTCCATTTACATTTAGGGTTAATATTGTTATGTGTGAATTTGATACTGCCATTTTGATGCTAAGTGGCTGTTTTGCCTGTTAGTTGTTGTAGATTCTTCATTATGTTGAAGCTCTTTAGCATTCAGTGTGATTTTGGAATGGCTGGTACTGATTGATCCTTTCTATGTGTAGTGCCTCTTTAAGGAGCTCTTTTAAAGCAGGCCTGGTGGTGACAAAATCTCTGAGTACTTGCTTGTTCACAAAGGATTTTATTCTTCCTTCACTTCTGAAGCTCAGTTTGGCTGGATGTGAAATTCTGGGTTGAAAGTTCTTTTCTTTAAGAATGTTGAATATTGGCCCCCACTCTCTTCTGGCTTGTAGTGTTTCTGCCGAGAGATCTGCTGTGAGTCTGATGGGCTTCCCTTTGTGGGTGACCCGACCTTTCTCTCTGGCTGCCCTTAGTATTCTCTCCTTTATTTCAACCCTGTTGAATCTGACGATTATGTGCCTTGGGGTTGCTCTTCTTGCGGAATATCTTTGTGGTGTTCTCTGTATTTCCTGCAATTGAGTGTTGGCTTGTCTTGCTAGGTGGGGGAAATTTTCCTGGATGATGTCCTGAAGAGTATTTTCCAGCTTGGATTCATTCTCTTCGTCCCCTTCTGGTACACCTATCAAACGTAGGTTAGGTCTTTTCACATAGTCCCACATTTCTTGGAGACTTTGTTCATTCCTTTTTGTGCTTTTTTCTCTGATCTTTGTTTCTCGTTTTATTTCATTGAGTTGGTCTTCGACTTCAGATATTCTTTCTTCTGCTTGGTCAATTCGGCTATTGAAACTTGTGTTTGCTTCGCGAAGTTCTCGTATTGTGTTTTTCAGCTCCTTTAATTCATTCATATTCCTCTCTAAGTTGTCCATTCTTGTTATCATTTCCTCGAATCTTTTTTCAAATCTTTTTTCAAGGTTCTTAGTTTCTTTGCATTGATTTAATACATGATCTTTTAGCTCACAAAAGTTTCTCATTATCCATCTTCTGAAGTCTAATTCTGTCATTTCGTCACAGTCATTCTCCGTCCAGCTTTGCTCCCTTGCTGGTGAGGAGTTTTGATCCTTTCTAGGAGGCGAGGTGTTCTGGTTTTGGGTGTTTTCCTCCTTTTTGCGCTGGTTTCTTCCCATCTTTGTGGATTTGTCCGCTGGTCGTCTGCGTAGTTGCTGACTTTTCGTTTGGGTCTCTGAGTGGACACCCAGAATGTTGTTGATGAAGTATTTCTTTTGCTTGGTTTTCCTTCTACCAGTCTAGCCCCTTCGCTGTATGACTGCTGAGGTCCGCTCCAGACCCTGCTTGTCTGGGGTGCACCTCTAGTAGCTGTGGCACAGCGAGGGATGCTACCAGTTTCTTTTTCTGCTCTCTTTGTCCCAGGATGATGCCTGCCTAATGTCAGTCTTTTGGATATAGAGGGGTCAGGGAGCTGCTTGAGGAGACAGTTTGTACTTTATAGGGGTTTAATTGCTGAGCTGTGCACTCTGTTGTTCAGTCAGGGCTGTTAGGCTGCTATGGTTGATTCTGCTGCAACAGAGCTCATTAAAAACCCCTTTTTTTTTTTTCCTCAAATGCTCTGTGTTGAGGGGTTTGGGCTTTATTTTTGGATGTCCGATCAGGTGTCCTGCCCAGCTCAAAGGCAGACTAGCCACTGTTTGGCTGCCGAGGCTCCGCCCTGCTGTTGTGTGATTCGCGCTGTTCCTGCCGGCTCTGCTGTGGTCTCCGCCACGCCCTGCGGCGGAGTCTCTTCGTTGTAGTGTGTTGCCTCAGCAACGGCAGGCTGTGTCAGCAGTGGGCGTGTATCTCAGTAGGGACGGGTTGCCTCGGCAACGGCTGGCTGCGTCAGCAGTGGGCGTGTATCTCAGTTGGGGCGGGTTGCCTCGGCAACGGCTGGCTGCGTCAGCAGTGGGCGTGTATCTCAGTTGGGGCGGGTTGCCTCGGTAGTGGTGGACACCCCTCTCCCACAGAGCATCTCGGACCGTCTGCTCGGGATAGTTTGAAATCGCGGTTTTTTTCGTCCCACTGGGTATCCCAATCCCTGCAATCCCCTGGGCTGGCCTATTGTCCAAGTCTCATTCAGTCTCAAGTCCAGCCCTCTCAAGTCTCAGGTTGCCGGTTCAACAGGGCACCCGGACAAGCACGCCCTGTGGGGATTGCTGGGTAGGGCCGGCCGCCACCGCCCCGGCTGCCGGCTTCGCCAGGCAGACTTACTGCATGGCGTCCCGTGTCTTTTTTATACTTGGCAGTTTCCCCGTTCTGTGGGCAACAAAGATCAGTCTGGAAATGCCGCTCTGACTCACCGTTTGCGGATTCAACGAGAAGAGCTCCAATCCTGGGTTGTTCTCACAGCGCCATCTTCTAAGTGTTTTCAAAATGTATTCAAAATTCAAAAATCATCCCATAACCAAAAAATCAGTGTGTGTTTCCTAGAAGAAATTTTCAGTTTATACTGATTTCGTTCATGTCTTTTTGGTTTTGCCAACACTTTAGCATATTTGTTATTATTCTCTCAATTTCTCAAATTGGGGCTTTATATTCTAGGAATTTCCTTTATCAACCCAACTTTTCTAATGATTTAATAATTCATATATACTGGTGATGTGATTGATCCTGTAGCTTTCAGATTGTCACTTCACCAGTCTTTTCAGTATTTTTAGAGTTTTTGAAGCCATTAAAACAAAGCCTTTTATGACAATTTTGGATTTACACTTGGTGAATATCAAACTTCAGGCATTGGTCATGAAAATCACTATAATACAATCTTCTGGGCACCCTAACTTCCTTTTTGCTTCTTTGGCTTGTTTTATCCCATTTTCTGTTTTTGTTAGAATTATTTATTTATTTATTTATTTTTTGAGACAGAGTCTTGCTCTGTCATCCAGGCTAAAGTGCAGTGGCTCAATCTCCGGTCACTGCAACCTCCAACGCCCAGATTCAACTGATTCTCCTGCCTCAGACTCCCAAGTATCTGGAACTACAGGTGCATACCATCACACAGCTAAATTTTGTATTTTTAGCAGAGATGGAGTTTCATCATGTTGGCCAGGATGGTCTCCATCCCTTGACCTGATCTGCCCTCCTTGGCCTCCCAAAATCCTGGGTTTACAGGCGTGAACTACTGCACCCAGCCTCTTGTTAGGAATTTTAAATGTCCATAATTTTTTACAGAATAGTTTGGGGATATAACTATTTTTTCAAGTGCTTTTGAGTTTAAATTTTAAACTTTAAAAACAACCTTATTTGCTGTTGCTTACCTAAAAATAGCCAGTTAAAATTTCATCCTTTTATCTTAAGCTTTTACTATTAATTTGGCTTTAATCTAATTTGATTTAGTATAATATAATTTAAAGTTTTATTTGCTGGAAGCTTAAAATTAGGGCTGATAAACTAAGGAATTTGCAAAATAATATTAAGGATTGAAAAATAGGACAATGACATTTGAATCATTAAATAAAACAAACTTTTGAATATTATTTAGTAAAATTTAAAGTTAGATAAATTGGTCATTTAGAAACTGAAATGCAGTAAATTGATCTCAAATCATTCTGAATATTTTGAAGATGTAATCTTTTTCTTAACCTACTGTCAGTTCTTTCTCTTGCTCTTCCGCTAGTGATTAAAGGGGATGTTGTTTTTAGAAATAATTCTGTAAAATAAATGCTTATGTTCTATTAAAAAAGCAATATAAGACCTATGTGTTTTGTGGTAGACTTCCCAAATACAAATATTTCTAAGTCCTAATCCCCGGAACCTATGAATATTGCCTTATACAGCAAATGCATCTTTATAGACGTGATTAAATTAAAGACCTTGAGATGGGGAGATTATTCTGGATTATCCCAATGGACCCAATGTCATCACCAGGTCCTTCGAAGAGGGACTCAGAAGGGTCAGAGTCAGAGAAGATGTAATGATGGAAGCAGAGATTGGAGTGGTGCTCTTCGAAGATGAAGAAGGAGACCACAAGCCAAGGAATATAGGCTGCCACTAGAAGAAACTGGAAGAGTCAAAGTAGTAGACTGTGCTCTCAGGCCTCTAGAAGGAACCACCAGCCTTGGTGATCCCTTAACAATGAACAGATAGAGGACTTGTGACTTCCAGAACTGTAAGAGAATAAATTTGTGTAGTTTTAAGCCACTAAGGTTGTGGTTAATTTGTTACAGCAGCAATAGAAAATGAATATAGGATGTTACTGATATGCCTTCTCATCTGGTTCTTCATCCTTTCCATGCACAGGGTTTTACAGCCAGGCCTACCAAGGATGTTGTTCTTCTCCGAGAAGACCAGAAAAGCTCTGTCCAGATATCTGAGACTGCAATTTCCATCCATCTCTTTCCTGGCTACCATATACCCACCTGGAACCAATGAGATAAACAACTGTACAGAGACTTTTTGTTTTTGATTTTAGTGTTGTTCTAAGAAGTTACCAAAATATACCATGAAATTATCTCAATTAAGTTTACCCAAAAGCTACTATATACACTATTTTCAGCCCGTCTATTCCCATCTCCAGCTGTGCCTGGCTACATTTTCCCATAAAGCTCATCGGCTAGAATGTGCATTAGATAATAGAGCTAAATGGTTTAAACAGAATATGGCCAGGGTTACAGAAAGCACCCTATTTGCCTGCATACATACACCCCTGCAAAATTCAGCAGCTCCACAGATTGTTTTCCTCTTTTGTTACCACTCCAGCAATCCCAGCAATGAGACAGGCAGAAGTTGTCTAGCCCTAAAGGACCCATGAGATTAAATGACATTCCCAAGATCTTAGCAAGAGTAAAGGGTAAGTCAAGGACTCACATTCCCAACTAGCTCCAGCTTTGGACCTGTGACTTGGAGCAGGCACACACACACAGGTGGAATAGGTAATTTCAAGCAGTACTGCTACCAGAAGAAATTCAACACTCCCTGTTGGATCTAGCCTGAAGTGTCCTAGTTAGAACCTGATCCCCTTAGCTAAGGCTTGAGTCCTTACAATGCAAATACCCTGAAGAGATGCGTCCCAGGGCACCCATGCTCCCTCCAATCCCAGCACCCACGCCTTGTGGTCAGGAAACCAGTTATTTCAGGACTCAGGTGAATGCTGCACCTGATCTGCCCCAGGCTTCTGGAAAAGTTCATAGCTCACAGTAATGACTGCCATTCTCTCAGTCAGTCAACACCTGGCTCTTATCCAAGAACTGGCCACTGCCCTGGAGATGAATTGACTAGGGATGCCTTAAAGTTTGAGATTTTGGAGGAGATGTTGTATTTGAATCCTGCCTAGAGGACTTCCCAGAGATAAGATGTTGGAGAATCACAAGACATGAGTTCACTGGCATTTCTAAGTGCTCCAAATGTGATTTCTAAATTGTGACAATTCTTGGTCTTGCTTTCCTGAAGAGATAAGAAGGGACAGTTTCTAATACTGACCCACCCAAGCTGTAATGTTATTAGTATTTTCTATTCACTGTGTCAGATAACTACACTAAGACCAGGAAGGAACCATAGGCTTCAGAAAGTCAGCCTATGCAGCAGCAGACCTTTGGAGGGTCCCTTGAGGGTAGGAGGTACTTGGAAAGACAGCAGAACGGGAAGAGAAGGAAACGTCCCTTCCTTGGCCATTGCTTCCACCTGAGTAGAGATCAGGCAAGGAAAATCCTCACTAGAGGGAGAATATATAAAACAAAAAGTTGGAGAAAAATCTCAGCATTCTGAAAGGAGCACTCTGTAAGAATTTTAAATGTAGATCCTCAACTATTTAAAAATACAAAATTTGGAAAAGTGAAGAAAACTTACGTGTGTAATGAGTGTGGAAAGTCATGCCAGAAAAAAAAAACCATAAAATGCAACTTGCATATGAAAATACATACCTACTTGTGCCATGAGAGAGTGGAAAAGCTTTTTTTAGGGGGAGGGCAAGGATGGAGTCTCACTCTGTTGCCTAGTCTGGTGCTCCATGGTTCCAACTCTGCTCACTGCAACCTCCTCTTCCTGGATTGAAGTGATTCTCATTTCTCAGCCTCCCCAGGCAGCTGGGACTAGAGGTGTGTGCCACCATGTCCGACTAATTTTTATATTTTTAGTAGTGACAGAGTTTTGCCACATTGTACAGGCTGGTCTCAAACTCCTGACCTCAAGGGATTTGCCCTCCTCAGCCTCTCAAAGTGATGGGATTACAGGTGTGAGCCACTGTGCCCAGCTGGGGTGGGAAAGCTTTTATAAAAGCTCCGTTCTTACTCAGTTTTGAAAAATGTAAACTGGGGGTTACCATTTAAATGTGGAAAACTCTTTGGGCAGAACCCTGACCTTATTGAACATCAGAGAATTCTTACCACAGAGAAATCATATAAATATGTGAATGGGAAAAACAGTTAACTACAAATCACACCTTATTTAACACGGGGAACTAGATGGTGGAGAGAGCTTATTCCTGTGAAGAGGGTGCAATCCTACTAACCTTAGGGTAGGTCACAGGTAAATCCATATGTGCTCTGGGACATAAAATTATGCACTAGTATATATCGCACCAGACACCACAAAATCAAACTTGTAGAAATACAGTCATTGTGGGAAATCCTTTTTTTGGGAGTTCAAATTTTATTACACATTAGATTATATTAAGGTGATTGTCATTGTGAGAAAATCTTTCTTTTTAAGGATATTTGTGTATGGCTTACATGGGAGATGCCTCCCAAGTAGCTGGGACTGCAGGCATGTGCCACAATGCCCAGCTAACTTTCTTTTTTTTTTTTTTAGAACTGGGTTTCACCATGTTGATCCTCTCATCTTGGTATCCCAAAGTGCTGGGATTACAGGCATGAGCCATTGTGTGGCCAGGAGACAGATCTTATAATAAAGAAACTATGCAGATGTTAAAAGATACACTTAGGTACAATAAAATCTTAATGAGTTTATTTGAACATTTAGTGACTCATAAATCAGTCAGCACCAGACAAGAAGCAGTTTGACATTCCGCCTAGAGGGTGAGAGGGGAAACTTTTATGAGGTGTAGTGGAAAGTCCTAGTTAGAGGTTACTTGGTGGGTTTTCTGAGTTGTTAAACTTAAGTTTTATTTTAGTTTTACATTAAATTTGGTCTTCAGCTTGCTTATGTAAGAACCTAAGTTACTGAGGCTATCTCAGACTAATGGCCTCCCAGTTAATTTATTTAACATAGGAAAGAGAGAGCAAGAAGGAGGAAGGAATAAGAAGGAAGGAAGGAAGGAAGGAAGGAAGGAAGGAAGGAAGGAAGGAAGGAAGGAAGGAAGGAAGAGAAAACCTTTGGGTGAATCAAGCTCAAAGGTTTTTTATAGTTCAAAGATCCCACAAGCAAATTCTGACAAGGAAAAGCATCAGAATTCATGAGCATGGGAGCGTTGCGGGAGGAAGAAGACGAGCAGGGATGCTGGGTCATCCCCTCTCACATTTCGGGGTCTCTAAAAAGAGAGGCAACTGCAGACCAGGCCAGCACTGAGCCAATTACCAACTCTTTGCTGTGAGCCTTGCCAATGTGTGTCCCTGTGGCCACCACTCCCCACCCTCACAGACCCACACACTGGCATTGGGTGTTTCCCAGCAAAAGCCCAGTGGGCCCAGAAGTCAGTCATGATAACATTGAATTGTTCTGACTAGACTCGAGGGCTGAAGCCAGCAAGGCTCAAGGGATGTGGGTTTCCTGAGGTTTGGAGAGGAACCCTAACAGAGTCTGTCTCTGTCACCTTGTTTGAAAGAAGAATTGTTCATCCCAGGCCACTGTCTAGCAAAACTGTATCAATTTCCTCTCCTTCCATTTCCATCTACATGCTAGGGAGGGGGAGGGGTGCATTGCGACCAGCCAGGGCATGGATTTGGCCCTCCCTGCAGAGCCTACTTCTTTCCTTCTCCCGGAGTTCTCACCTACCTCCCACCCATCTCCTTAGGATCTGGTTCTCTAATAAAGCTAGTTGGATGAATAAGCTAGGGCTCACGGAGGGCTACTTTGGCAAGCATACACCTATGCTTAGCAGGAGTTTCCCACAAATCACTAAAATAGTCAGACCTCACCTGAGTTAGAATACCAGGAGGGTCCAATCAGAGCTCCTAGCTCCACTACATGTAAGAAGAGTTAGATGACTTTTCTCCAAGACTCTGTTGCCTCATTTGTTAAATAGGCACGGCAATGCCTCCTTCCCAGGGTTTTATGAGAACCAGGGAAGATAGTGCCATTGTGCTTTAGTTCAGTGTGTGGCACAAAAGGAGTGCATTTCAAAGCGATAGTGAGAGTCGGGCACAGTGGCTCATACCTGTAATCCCAGCACTTTGGGAGGCAGAGGCGGTCGAATCACCTAAGGTCAGGAGTTCAAGACCAGCCTGGCCAACATGATGAAATTCTATGTCTACTAAAAATACAAAAATTAACCAAGTGTGGTGGTGTGCACCTGCAATTCCAGCTACTGGGAGGCTGAGATGGGAGAATTGCTTGAACTGAGAGGCAGAGGTTGCAGTGAGCCAACATTGCACCACTGCACTCCAGCCTGGGTTAAAGAGCAAGATTTTGTCAAAAAAAAAAAGCCTTAGTAAGCCAAGCAAAGACATACATATGTGTAGTTTAAAAATATATTCATAATAATAAAATCAGCAACACCAATAAAATATATAGCATTACTAATATTGTCCTCAAGTAGAAATTTTAGTCACTGAGGTAGAGGAAGTGGAAAACATATTTTAGCACCTGTGGCACTTGGTCTCCTGCTATAAGTAAAACCTATCCTATTTCAAACTATCATATGTCTTTGGGTCTCTAAATAGTCCCAAAAGTGAAGAAAACACAGTGTGTGTTTCCTGAAAGAAAGGTACTACATTGTCCATATCGTCTTTTTCATAAATCAACTTGCTTAGGCCCTCATTCACTTATCAGTTTGTTATTTTGTTAGCAGAATATATAATTTCTTTTAACAACTTGATCTTATTTCACAGTACTGTCCTAAGGAAATGTAAAGATATTCATTGTACAAAAGAAAGAGAAATAGCCTTCCAGGACAAAATAAGAAAGAGCAGAGGGACTCAAGTCAGGGCAAAGCAACGAGATTGAAAGAGGAGGGAGGAAAGGGTAAGGGAATGAACAAGTAAATACTCTGGAAGCCAGCCAAGTCCCAGATGCAAACTCCTGGTGAGTCTGTCAATCCACAGAATGAGCCGCTTCATTTGCATTTCTATTTCTTCTTAAGGCAATGATGTATATTTCATTTCATCTTTTATTTGTTTATGATTTAATTATAGGAAGATGAGGAATCTAGCCAGGAAGGAAGAGTTATTCTTTCTCCCCAAGTTCTACATCTGTTAGAGGTTGCATATAAGTAAATTAATTGCCAAAAATATCTTAGGAGGAAGGCACATATTTGCTTTTCATTTTAGTTACCAGGGATTGCCAGGGCTCATTCCAACATCCTATCCTTGTTATTAAAAAACAAGGACTTACCAGTAAATGGTGCCAACACCTAAACAATGAAGAGATGGTTTAATCAAAAGGATTCTTCTACTCCCAAACATCATTGCTTCCACAATGTAGGAGTCTACCTATGACTACTAAAGTCACACACAGACAATTGCTTGTGCACACACCCGAAAATACACTGCAGTAGCTTAGGAAACATTTACTCTACTGCTGCTGAATTGTTAAATATTGAATAAATACACAGGTGATTTAGTACTCTTAATGAAAAGGCAATTTATCCAACAAATATATTTTGTTAAGCCCTCTCTGTTTTACATAATAGAGGAATTCCCTAGGAACATAGAGAGGAATATTTCTTGCTTTCAAGAAAATTCCAGGGACAGCATATCATGAAGAACTATAATAAAAGTGTAACAGGTCAAGAAGTATTAGTAAGTGCACTGGTACTAACTGGCTTGTGTGCTGTCTTTCTTTCTCCTTTTATAGTCAAAGAGAATTTTCCAACAGCCAGCCCCACCACCATCCTACCTACATTTTCCACATTCTTCCTTTCTCAAGAAAATTCCCTCTTCCCCAGTTACTTTAGCTTTTGTAATACCAACTGACGGAAGGGGTGAGGGGAGGTGAGAGACTGAAGAGGCAGGAGACCAAGGGGAGGACGTGGGCCTGGAGTCTAAGTGCATCACATCCCGAGGTGAGGGTAGGTTGTAGAAGAGGAGACAGGAAAAAAGAGGGGATTTTCCTCTGAGATGTCATATGACATTCATCACTCTGTAGTCTCTCACCGTGTCCCTCCATAGAGTTAAAAGCTATCCTCATGCTAGGAGTTCCTAGCATTTTTAACTCAGACTTTGACTATACTCTAGAGCTCCAGACCCATCTGTACTTTAAGAAACATCTCAAATTTATCTTGTCCAAAACAAAGCATTTGATTAACACCCCCTAAAATAATGTTTCTTTCTCCCTCAGTCTTCCCCCAACTCAGTAAATGGAGGCAACTCAGGTTTCACACAAAGACCTGAAGAGTCATCCTTGATTTTCTCTCTACACTTCTTCGGTGAATGCCGTCAGGCGTACCTCCAAATACAGTCAAAATGACCCGAGGGAGTGGGGGTGGAAATTCTACTTCAGATCATAGTGTGGAACTTAGCAAAGGCCCCACTCCAGTTTTCTTCTTAAATTTTTTTAAATTGACACATCATAATTGTACATAGTTAGGGGATACAATTTGAAATTTCCATACCTATATGTGGTATAATGATCAAATAGGTATTTAGTGTATCCATCACCGTGAATTTATTCTTATTTTGTGGGGAGAACATACGAAAGCGTCTCTTCTAACTATTTGGTAAAATACGCGAATTTACCCTTAACCATAGTCACCTGAATGTGCTTACTCCTCCTCTCTAATTGTAACTTTGTACCAGTTAACCGACCTCTTCCCATCCTCCCGGCTGCAGCCTTTCTCACCACACTGGTGGCTCTGCTGCAGGGCCCAAGGTCATTTCCTGTCTGGGCCCCATGTCTAGCAGTCTCTTGAACTAAATGCCTATCCTCCCTTGCCCGGGGTCCACAACTTTATCTTCACAAATATGCTATTGAGCAAAAGAGTCCAGACACAAAAGAGTACATATTGTATGACTCTATTCGTGTAAAGTTCCAAAACAGGCAAAGCTGCTACTGTCAGATGGTGATGGTGATAATGGGGAGTAGGGAGCAACTGAAAGGACTTTCAAGGAGTTTCCAGTGGCTGATCATGTTCTGTTTCTTGATCAGACAATGCAAAACAAATGTATTCACTTCATGAAAATTCACAAGCTTTACATTTATGATTTGTGCTCATTTCTGAATGCGTGTCATACTTCAATAAAAAATGTACTTAAATAAAAATTTGAAAAACATTTAGCAATTATTTCAGGCTGAAAACATTTTTAAACCATTAAGATCATCAAAGTGTCTGCATTTTGAAAATATGTGTTTTTATTCTTGGTGCCCATGGAGATTCAAAATGTACCTCTTTTAGTGACAAATGAATTTTTCCTCCTATAGTACAAAATCATTCATTTTTTTGAGTTGCAGTCTCACTCTTGTCACGCAGGCTGGGGTGTGACGGCACGATCTCAGCTCACTGCAACCTCAGTCTTCTGGGTTCAAGTGATTCCCCTGCCTCAGCCTCCTGAGTAGCTGGGATTATAGGCACCTGCCACCACGCTTGGCTAATTTTTGTAGTTTTAGTAGAGATGAGGTTCACCATGTTGGCCAGGCTGGTCTTGAACTCCTTACCTCAGGTGATCCACCTGCCTGGGCCTCCCAAAACGATGGGATTACAGGCCTAAGCCACCGTGCCTAGCCCAATCACTCATGTTTTTAGTTCAACTAAAATAAAACTAGGAATCAATCAGTGTTGAGTAGTGGGGATTTGTAAAAACACCTGAAATATGAAAAATGTTACCAAAACTTGGGCAGAGACTGGGGTAGATGTCAGGACACTTGTGACAGAAGCCAGCACTTGGCCTTGCCTTCAGAGTTATTGTAGGACTTTCACTGAATCAGACTTTCCTTCTTTCTTAAAAGACTCATACAGGACAACTTTATCTCATCACATTTTTTCTTCTTCTCCTTTTTCTTCTCCATCTGTAATGGAATGGATGAAACCGAGAGACAGTCTAACTAGACATTCTTTGTCCTTGTTGACAACTTCTGCAGGCACCCCCAGACTGATTTGCTGAAAGCGAGAATCTGCCTCCTGAGTGTCAAAGAGTGGCTGGGCTGCTTTCTTAGTCCATTTTGTGTTGCTATAACAGAATATCTGAGATCCAGTAATTTATAAAGAAAAGGGGTTCATTTCACTCATGGTTCTGCAGGCTGGGAAGTATAAGAAGCATAACATCAGCATCTGCTCTCGTAAGAGCCACATGGTAGGTCCAAACATGGTGGAGAAAGTCAAAGGAGACTTGTGAAAAGTCAAAACTCCATGGGCATCCTGGCTTTACCATAACCTATTTTCATGGGAAGAAACCCATTCCCAGGAATGAACCTAATCTGGCCAGAGAAAGAATTTACTCACTACCAAAAGGGTACCAAACCATGCTGAGGGCTCTTCTCACATGACCAAGTATTTCCTACAATGTTGAAATTTTAAATTTCAACATGAGTTTTGGTGGGGACACACATATCCTACCCAAACCATAGCAGCTTCCAATGACAAAATGAAATCAAGTTTCATGGTGCCTTCTCTGTTCTGTATGTAGACAACTCTGCAGGCATTTGGAGCACCTGCTAGCATGGACTAGCAGTCTGAGTGGCCCTTCCTTCCTATGCAGAGATCCTGGTGCAGGCGGCCCTCCCTGCTGTACCACCAGGCATATCTTCAGGCATTCAGAGAATCCGCTCACTTGGTTTAACAGCCAGAGCCACCCCAACCCTTCCTGTGCATAAACTGTGGTACAGCAGGGCCCTCTCCACTGCAGGCAGATCTCCAGACATTCAAAGCACCTTCTTGATTGGTTCAGCAGCTAAAGTCACCACACCCCTCCTGTACAGAGATCATGAAGCAGACCCTCTCTGCTTCATGCCCAGGCAGATCTTCAGGAACCTGGAGCACCACTCTCCCAGATTAAGAGTTTAGGCTGACACCCATCCCCATCCAGAGAACTTAGTGTTGAGAAGGTTTCCTAGCTCCATGTCTAGACACACCTCTAGGTACTTGGTAGCAGTCCACTGGATTTTCCTTTAGCACTAGTGCTTATGCTTGCCATCAGGTGACCTGTAAGTGGGCCTTTCCAAGTCCAGTCCCACCAATCTTGCACCACCCGACTATCCTCTGTTGCTGAGAAGAGAGCTCAGACCACCATGCATTCCATAAATGAGCCCATTGCCTGAGGCAACAGAAAGCTCCTCTGAGTAAACAAGGATAGGGTATATATCCAGCCTCATTGGCCACAATCAGCTCTTACATATAAATGGCTTGTCAGTTGACTGCATGGCCCAGTATAATATCTAGAGAGTGTGAGAAGAGGGGAAGGGAACAAAAAAGAAAAGGCAATAATGTTATAGGGAAAGAAAGAAAAACAAAAATACTGCCCATGCAAAATATTATTACAAAAATTAGAAATGCCAGCATTTCCAGTTGAGAAGGAATCAGAGCAAGAAATCTGGAACCAGGAAAAATCTGAATGTGACAGCGCCAGAGGACCATACTAGCTCTTCAGCAATGGTCCCTAACCCAAATGGAAACTCAGAAATGACAAAGAATTTAAAGCATGAATTGCAAGGAAGCTCAATGAGATCCAAGACAAGGTTGAAACTCAACACAGACCAGGTGCAGTGGCTCATACTTGTAATCCCAGCACTTTGGGAGGCCAAGGCAGGGGATCACTCAAGGTCAGGAGTTTGAGACTAGCTTGGTCAACATGGTGAAGCCCTGTCTCTACACAAAATATAAAAAATTGGCCATGCATGGTGGCACATGTCTATAGTCCCAGCTACTTGGGAGGCTGAAGCAGGAGAATCACTTGACCTGGGAAGTGGAGGTAGCAGTGAGCCGAGATTGCACCACTGCACTCCAGCCTGGGCAACAGAGCAAGACTCCATCTAAAAATAAATAAATAAATAAACACAAAGAAAGTCCTAAAGCAATCTGTGAAATGAAAGAAGAGATAAAATATCCTAAAAATAAATCAGTCAGCACTTCTGGAATTGAAAAACTCACTTAGGGAATTTCAAATTACAACTGAAAGTTTTATCAATAGACTGAACCAAGCAAAAGAAAGAATTTCAGACTGTGAAGACTGGTCTTTTGAACTAACCCACTTATACAAAAATGTTTTAAAGATAGACAGTCTTTAAGAAATATAGAATTATGTAAAATGACAAAACCTATGAATTATTGGCATTCCTGAGAGAGAGGAGATAAAGTAAACAACCTGGAAAACATATTTGAGGAAATAATTCAAGAAAATTTTTCTAATCTTACTAGAGAGGTAGACATCTGGATACAAGAAATCCGGAGAGCATCTGTGACAAACGATTCAAAATGAACATAACAAAGGAATAAAATCACTAGACTGTCCAAGTTCAACACTAAAGAAAAAAAGTCTTAAAGGCAGCTAAAGACAGAGATCAGATCATGTACAGAGATCAGAACTCTTTCATGCTAACAGCAGACTTCTCAGTATAAACCTTATAAGCAAAGATAAGTTGGGGGCCTATTTTAAGCATTCTAAAATACAAGAAATTCCAAACAAGAATTTTATATCCCACCAAACAGGGCTTTATAAGCCAGAGAGAAATAAAATATTTTCCAGAAAAGCAAGTGCTAAGGGAATTTATTACTACTAATTATGCCTTACAGAAATTCTCAACACAAAAACTGGAAACCAAAGAAACTAAACATGGAAGCTAAAGAAAGATACCTCCTAACAACAACAACAAACTTTCTTAAGAACATAGTTCACAGATCCTATAAAGCAACTACACAATATAAACTGCAAAACAACCAGCTAACAACTCCATGATAGGATCAAAATCTCACATTATCAATATTAACCTTGAATGTAAATGGTCTAAATGTTCCACTTAAAAGGCACAGTTTGGCAACTTGGATGAAAAAATAGGACCTATCTATCTGCTATTTTCAAAATTCCCATCTCACATGTAATGACATCCATAGGCTCAAAGTAAAAAAGTTAGAGAAGTACCTATCATGCAAATGGAGGACAAAAAAGAACAGGGTCGCTATTCTTATATAAAACATTTTAAACTAACAACAGTAAAAAAAGGACAAAGAAGGGCATTACACAATGATGAGGGTTCAACAACTTCTTGTTCAACAACTTCTTAACTATCCTAAATATATATGCATTCAACATTGGAATACACAGATACATAAAACAATCTCTTCTAGACCTACCAAAAAACTTAGATAGCCACACAATAGTACTGGGAAACTTCAACACCCACTGACCACATTAGATAGATAAACAAGGCAGAAAATTAACAAAGAAAGTCTACACTTAAATTTGACACTTGACCAATTAAACCTAATAGACATCTACAGAGTACTCTACACATGAAATGGAGAATATATATTTTTTCATCTGCACACAGAGTATATCCCAAGATTGACCATACGCTTGGCCATAAAGCAAGTCTCCATAAATTCAAAAAAATCAAAATAGTAACAACCATACTCTTGAACCAAAGTGAAAGAAAAAAAGTAATCAATATCAAGAGGATCTCTCAAAACTACACAGTTACATGGAAATTAAACAACTTCCTCCTGAATGACTTTGGGTAAACAATTAAATTAATGTAGAAATTTAAAAATTCTTTGAAATAAATGAAAACAGATGCAACATACCAAAATCTCTGGGATTTAGCAAAAGCAGTGTTAAGAGATGAGTTAATAGCACTAAACACCTTCATCACAAAGCTTGAAAGATCTCAAATTAATGATCTAACATCACACCTAGAGGAATTAAACAAGAACAAACTAACCCCAAAGCTAACAGGAGATAATAAATAACTAAAATCAAAGCAGAACCAAACAACATTGACACCCAAAAATCCACACAAAGAATCAATGAAACCAAATGTTAATTTCTTAAAAGGATAAACAAGATTGATAGCCACTAGCTAGATTAGCAAAGAAAAAAGACAGAACATCCAAATAAGCACAATGACAAATGACAAGATGACATAACCAATCCCACAGAAATACAGAAGATTCTCAGAGACTCTTATGAACACCTCTATGCACACAAACTAGAAAATTTAGAGGAAATGGATAAATTTCTGGAATCTCACAATGCCCCAAGATTGAATCAGGAAGAAATTGAAACACTGGACAGATCAATGTCAAGTTCCAAAATTGAATCAGTCATAAAACACCTATCAACACAAAAAGCCCCAGACCAGATGAATTCACAGTTGAATTCTACCAGATGTACAAAGAAGAGGTAGTACCAATTCTACTGAAACTATTCCAAGAAAACAAGGAGGAGGGAATGCCTCCCTAACTGATTCTATGAAGCCATCATCACCCTGATATCAAAACTTGGCAAAGACACAACAAACAAAATTAAACTACAGGCCTATGTCCCTGATGAACATAGACAAAAGTAACTTTAACCAAATCCTACCAAACCAAATCTAACAGCACATCAAAAAACTAACTCACAATGATCAAGTAGGCTTCATTCATGGAGTGCAAGTTTGGTTGAACATATGCAAATCAACAAATGTGATTCACCACATAAATGGAATTAAAAAGAAAAACCATACAATCATCTCAATAGACATGGAGAAAGCTTTTGATAAAAGCCAACATCCTTTTGTCATAAAAGTTCTTAACAAACTAGGCATTGAAGGAACATAACTCAAAATAATAAGAGCTATTTATCATAAATCCACAGTCAATATCATACTGAATGAGAAAAAAACTGGAAGCATTTTCCTTAAGAAATGGAACACAACAAAGATGCCTACTCTCCCCATTCCTATTCAAAATAGTACTGGAAGTGCTAGCCAGAGCAATTAGGTAAGAGAAAGAAATAAAAAAACATCCAAATAGAAAAAGAAGTAGTCAATCTATCTCTCTTTGTGGGTGATGTGATTCTACACCTAGAAAACCCTAAAGATTCTGCCAAAAGGGCTCCAGAACTTATAAACAATTTCTGTAAAGTTTCAGGATACAAAATCAATGTACAAAATCAGTAGCATTTCTATACACCAATACTATTCAAGCTGTGAGCTAAATCAAGAATGTAATTCCATTTACAATAGCCACAAAAAACCTAAAATACCTAGGAATACATTTAACCAAGAGATGAAAGGAGGAGGAAGAGGCATTCCCTCCTCCTTGTTTTCTTGGAATAGTTTCAGTAGAATTGGTACTACCTCTTCTTTGTACATCTGGTAGAATTCAACTGTGAATTCATCTGGTCTGGGGCTTTTTGTGTTGATAGGCATTTTATGACTGATTCAAATTTGGAACCTTCTCTACAAGGGGAAGTACAAAATGTTGCTAAAAGAAATTATAGATGACACAAACAAATTAGAAACATTTCTTGTTCATTCCTTGCTCATGCCATTAAAGTAGCCACACTGCTCAAAGCAATCTACAGGTTCAATGTTATTTCTATCAAACTACCAAGATAATTATTCACAGAACTAGAAAACAATTATTCTAAAATTCATATGGAACCTCCAAAAAGCCTAAATAGCCAAAGCAAAGCAAAAATAATAAAGCCAGAGGTATCATATTACCTGATTTCAAAGTATACTAAAAGGCTAGGCTACAGTAACTAAAACAGCATGGTATTGGTACAAAAACAGACACATAAGCCAATGAAACAGAATAGAGAACTCAGAAATAAAGCCACCATCTACAGCCATCTGTTCTTTGACAAAGCTGACAAAAATAAGCAATGGGGAAAGGACACCCTATTCAATAAATGGTGCTTGGATAGCTGGCTAGCCATATGCAGACCAATGAAACTGGACTCCTACCTCTCAACATATACAAAAATTAACTCAAGATTGATTAAAGATTTAAATGCAAGACTTTGAACTATAAGAATTTTCTAGTAGAAAACATTATTCTGGACATCAGCCTTAGGAAAGAATTTATGACTATGTCCTTAAAGGCAATTGAAACAAAATCAAAAATTGACAAGTGGAACATAACTAAATTGTCAACAGAGTAAACAAACAACCTACAGAAAGGGAGAAAATATTTGCAAACTATGTATTTGACAAAGGTCTAATATCCAGAATCTATAAGGAACTTAAACAATTGAACAAACAAACAAACAAAAACATTCAAAAAGATGCAAACAAAAGACACGAACAGACACTTCTCAAAGGAAGACATACAAGTGACCAACAAACATGAAAAAATGGTTCACATCTGATGTGGTTAGGCTTTGTATTCCCACCCAAATCTCATCTTGAATTGTAATCCCCATAATCCCAGTGTGTCAAGGGAGAGACCTCATGGGTATAATTGAATCATGGGGTTGGTTTCCCCCATGCTATTCTCGTGATATTGAGTGAGTTCTTATGAAATCTGATGGCCTTATAAGGGGCTCTTCCCCATTCACTTGGCACTTCTCCTTTCTGCTGCCTTGTGAAGAAGGTGCCTTGGTTCCCTTTTGCCTTCCACCATGATTGTAAGTTTCCTGAGGCATCCCAACCATGCTGAACTGTGAGTGAATTAAACCTCTTTCCTTTATAAATTACCCAGTCTTGGGCAGTTGTTTATAGCAGTATGAAAATGGACTAATATAACATCACTAATCATTACAGAAATGCAAATTAAAGCCACAATAAGATACCATCTCACACCAGTCAGAGAGGCTGTTTAGTAAAAATTCAAAAACAACAAATGTCAGTGAGGCTGTGGAAATAAGGGAATACTTATACTCTGTTAATAGGAATGTAAATCAGTTCAGCCACTGTGGAAAGCAGTTTGGAGGTTTCTCAAAGAACTTAAAAGAGAATTACCATTTAACCTAGCAATCTCATTACTGGTTATATCCCAAAGAAAAATAAATCATTCTACCAAAAAGACGCATGGACTCATGTGTTCATCACAGCATTATTCATAATAGCAAAGACATGGAATTAACCTAGGTCCCAGCAACGGTGTACTGGATAACACAAATGCGGTACATATACAACGTGGTATACTATACAGCCACAAAACAGCTGAATTTATGTCCTTTGCAGCAACATAGACACAGCTGGACCCCATGTAACAAACCTGCACATATCCTCCTTGAATCTAAAATAAAAGTTGAAATTAATTTTAAAAAATGAAACTAGGTTTGCTGGCCCTGATGCCAGCAGGCACACTAAGCAGTTGACTTTAAGGTACAACTTGAAAAGCACAGAAGCAGTTGACTTCAGGGTACAACTAGAAAAGGCCCAATCGAAAGTGTCCACCACCATCCTGTCTCACATGGAAATTCCACAATGAGTTTTGTGAGACTCAGTCTTGGTGCTTTCCCATGAAGCACCCCTCAAATCCCCAACCAGTAACCACTGGATCTCTATTCCTGGCAAAGGTGGGACCTACCACCTGTCCCTGGAACCCACTGAAACCTGAGGCTGAGGCTGTGCTAGATCACCTAACTGGCAGCCTAATGACACCTAGAGTATCTACAAAGCAGAGATAAAGGAAGGAAATAATTTATGTTTGATTCATTTGGAGTACCACTCTGCCAGGCATGGTTCAAATTGCTAGAGACATAGCAGTGAATTTATACCCTTAGATTTGAATAAGGGGAAAGAATAAATAAAATTAAAAACACATTGTATGGTATGTAAGGTGATGAAGCATAACAGGGAAGGAGACAAGGAACGTGGGTTAAGGGGAAGCTAGAACTTTCCTAATAAATATTTTTTAAAGCTCTGATGAGAACAGAGCAAATAATCATGAGAACAAATAAGAATTCTGTCAGTCTTTCATACAGTTATTATAGACCTTTGTGTTGTTTATATTTTGAATTACACATCGTGGGGTGGAGAAAATGTGAGCATTTAGAACTCCTAATCTGGTCCAGAACCCAGGCAGAGCATGAAGTGCACAAGCCTCAGTCTGGGTCCAGGGCAGTTACTGATATAAGACAACCTTTGCATCCTGGTTCTAATCGTTGCCACTTGGCATCTCCATGCCCAGCCACAACCCTCCACCCAGGCCCAGGGCTGATAAGGATTCTTGGATGCCCTGATTCTAGAATCCTGTTCAGATTATCTAAGTCCAGTGCTCCTTGAGTTTCCAGTTCTTACAGCTGGGTTTGTCTTGGTAACTTCTTTGGCCCAGAGTCTGGTCTTCTCTTTAAAGGAAGCCTGAGGCCAGAGCTGTGCCTTGTTTTTGACAGTATCCATCTCTGGGGACTAGACAATCCTCCTGAGTCCAGTCCAGAATGGGAGGCACCTTGTGATTCACAGTTGGACTCCCAGACTGCCTGCCTGCCATTTCAGAGACACCCATTGACCATTGGCAATGATAGAGCAAGCCATCTGTCCCTATGGCCCTCCAGTTTCAGGCCCAGAACTTGACATACCCTGAGAAACTGACCTTATTCCTCAAAGTGCTTTGAAGCTAGACTAGACCCTTGGCTTCTTCATGCATGCCTGTGAGAAAGTCAAATTGTAAGCTCCAGCCCCTCCTCTCTGACACTACCTGGCAATAATTGGTGATTTCAAATGCGTACCTATACTATCATCCTTTCCTTCAGAATTCTTTTTCCCTCCTTCCTTCCCTCCTTCCTCCCTTCCTGTTCCTCCTCCTTCTCCTTCTTCCTTCCCTCTTTCTTTTCTTTCTTTCTCTTTTTTTCTTTCCTTCTTTCACAACTTTATTAAAGTAATTTACATTCCATGATCTTTAGTAAATTTAGAGCTGTGCACTTATCACCATATGCCAGTGTTAGAACAATTTCATCACTCCAATACACCCCTCATGTCCATTTGTAGTCTAGTCCCATTCTCACCTCCAATCCCAGGCAACCACTGGCTTACCTTCTGTCTTTATAGATTTGCCTTTTCTGGACATTTTATGTATACAGAATCATGCAATATGTGGTCTTTTGAATCTGGTGTCTTTCACTTAGCATACTGTTTTGAAGATTTGTCCATGTCATAGCATGTATTGGGAGTTTCCCTTTTTATTGAATAGATATACCATATTGTATTTATCCATTCACCTGTTGATGGACATTTGGATAGTTCCTAGTTCTGAATAACACTGCTCCATGAGGCCGGGAGCAGTGGCTTAGGCCTATAATCCCAACACTTTGGGGAGGCCAAGGTGGGCAGATCACCTGAGGTCAGAAGTTTGAGACCAGCCAGACCAACATGGAGAAACCCCATCTCTACTAAAAATACAAATTAGCCAGGAGTGTTGGGGCATGCCTGTAATCCCAGCTACTCAGGAGGCTGAGGAAGGAGAATTGCTTGAAACCAGGAGGAGGAGTTTGTGGTGAGCTGAGATCGCTTCATTGCACTCTAGCCTGGGCAACAAGAGTGGAACTCCATCTCAAAATAACAACAACAACAACAATAATAACACTGCTTCATGAACATTCATGGACAAGTCTTTGCATTGGCATGTTTTCATTTCTTTTCAGTTTTTTTAATACTGCAAATCACATTTAAAGTGGGAACATAATTAATCAATAATGCTTTGACTTAAGTTCCTACAGCTTAAGAACTTGAGGGGATGCTATAGGAGAGGAGAAACACAGTAGCTGAAAGGTGGAAAAAGGAACATAGGAGTAAATTCATCTCCCTAAGGGTCAAAGAGAGGAAACAAAGGCAGTCCCAGCCCCATCCATGTGTCTCTGCTCCCTGGTTTAGATGGGAGAAAAATAAAGCAGCCTCCAGGGAAATGTAGCTTCATGCCATTATCATGTTTGATGAAAAAGTCAATCAATTGTTGAGGTGTTTTCGGATGTGTGACTGTTCCATACACATAGATGAAAGGTCCTAGTGCCATCCTTTACTTCTCACTCTCCTTCACCTCCATGCACAATCAATAAGTCTACTTCCTCTCTCTCTCCCAAATTTCCTCCATTCCACTGCCATCACCAAAGTCCAAGCCATCATTCTTTTTTGGCTGGACCATTGGTTTCCTTGTGTGCTCACTGAATTTCTTCTTCTCTTCATTCTCCATGCACCTCCCGAGAACTCCTTCTTTAGGGCAAATCTGACCATGTCACTTTCCTGATAAAACTGATCAAGATTCCCCAAGACCCCAGTTTGTGTCATTGGTCTCATCTCTCACCAGTGGCTACTCTGCTCCTACTACTGGCTCTTTCATAGATTACCTTTATTGAGGTAATTCACATTCTATGATTTTTTTAAGTAAATGTAGAGTTGTGTCCATATCACCACATACCAGTGTTAGAACATTTTCATCACCCCAACATTTTTGTCACAATATGTAGACACTCTGTGCCTCAGCCTTTTAGAAATACTTTGTCTCCCAAACATCCTGCTTTTTTTTTCCCTTCCAGGCTTTTGAAACTGTCACTGCCTCTGCCTGATACATCTTCCTCCTTGACCCACTTAACTCAGGCTCATCGTCAGGTCTCACCATAGACACCTCTTCTGTCTGGAAGCCTCCTCTGGCCCAAGGAGGCCTCTCTTGGGTGCCTCACAGAGTCATCTCACCTCAGGCATAATATTCATTATGCCCTTCCCTGTTTACATGTCTGTCTTCTCCTCTAGACCAGAAGTTTCCCAAAGACCAAAGCAATACCCTCTTCACCAGTGTCTGCAGCCAGCACCGGGATCTGTACAGCACATATTTATGAATAACTGTCTCCAAGGCTCAAGCCAAAAGGCATATTACGTCCATAAGAGCAAGACTTAGGGAGGAGAGCTTGAGACAAAGTATTTCCATTGTGTGTCCTTGTTAAGCAGAACATGTTAATTATACAGACACACACACACACACACACACAGAGCTGTGAAAATGCATGCAGCTCCAGCATGGTGACTGTTTGGGCCACTGTGGATTGTGTGGGCTCTAGTGCTGGCTCCTCCATGCAAGAGCTGGGACACCCTGTGCCATTCCGTCAGTCTTTCTCCATCTGCCCAAAGAGCTGCCTGTTTTGCAAGATTATTGGACAAATCTGGTAGTGAATATAGATTGTGGATCTTAAAAATGACTATATACACATAAGGAATTATTATGTACTGCATCTCCTCTGCTTTTCAAAAAAATCCCCTCACAATCAGAGATTTACACAATAATCTCATTGTTTAGAAAAAACATTATAATAATAATTCCTTGCATTAGCATCATAGTGAAACTCTTCAAAGTCATTTAAGGTCTATTATAGAATTGGATCCTCATTAATGAGTAGAAAAGTAGGAATTATGGTCTCTGTTTTATAAATAGTGAAACTGAGAAATGTGATTTACCCAAGGTCATGTAACTATGACACAAAGCTTCCAGAAAGAGACTCCAGGACTTCAGTTTCCTAGTTGGGCTCTGCTTTCGCCATATTGGACTTCTCCTTAGGGTTTCAACTCTGGAATGTTTCATCTTGCATACCCTCAAATAACACACCACACACACACACATGCACATGCCCTAATTTCTAGGTAATCACATATTCTCAAGTTCACAGAAAATCCATCCAAGAAAATACTTGCATCCAGAGAGAAACATGATACAGACTCCTCTGTGTGCACCCAAGCAGTTGGGGAAAGCATAACACTTAGTTCTATATAAAACTAAACCTCTCATTTCAGGAACTAATGGGAAAAAAATCAACCAAAATTCTACATTGAGATAATAAAAATATCTATTGTTATTCCTTAAAGGCAGATTGTAGATGTGCCACATGTTAATTTACTGTCAATTTATTCATTTTTAAAAATATAATCTCCTCCAGTCAAGGTAGATTTAATTCCATTTTCATCTTGTGTACTTCCTTTCAAGGCTTGGTAATTTCTTTTCTATTTTTATACACTCCACTTTTGCTTCCTGTCAATTTTTATATCAAAATCTGCTTCAGTTCCATTTGGCAAGGTGCAATAACAAATACTCCTCATGCTTTAATGTTTAAATTTGCTATTGCACTTTAAAATGGTTCTCTGTTTGTGCCAATGGTATAACGTCAGCTCTTTCACTTGGCGCAGATCCTGGACTTGCAGAAGGCAGGAGTTCGATTTCTATGATGGTTCTTCATTGCTATCTGAAATTATCCTTTTTTCCTATTCATCGAATGTGCATTGCACACCCACTATATGCTAGACACTGCATGTGTCCAGTGGGAATACAGCTTACATAGGAGACAAAATAAGACAGCAACTGAATAAAAGCTGGCATATTATGGTAGCACAGGTGTTCTGAGGAAGACAGTGCCCCTGCCATCATGCAGAGGAGGAGGAAGAAAAACTGGAACAGGCACCAGTCACCAGAGGCCATGAGATTTTTCTCTTACCTAGAAGAAGAATATAAACTCAATCTGTCACAGACTGAGGCCATTCTGCAGCCACTAGGCTATGGGACATTAAGCCACAGGACACAGATGTGTTCAGCTAGAAGCTTGGTTCAAGGAAGGTCCCTGAAGGAATGCAAGGGACACTACTATACCACTGAGACCATGGCCATGGATATAGAGTTCTCATTTTCCCAGCATTTTGAACCACCTATCATGTCACATGGAGTGTTAAGAGCTCAGGCTCAGGCCAGGCACGGTGGCTCATGCCTGTAATTCCAGCATTTTGGAGGCCGAGGGGGCAGATCATGAGGTCAAGAGATAGATACCATCCTGGCCAATGTGGTGAAACTCCTCTACTAAAAATACAAAAATTAGCTGCATGTGGTAGTACACACCTGTAGTCCTAGCTACTCAAGAGGCCGAAGCAGGAGAATCACTTGAACCCGGGAGGCAGAAGTTGCAGTGAGCCAACATAGTGCCACTGCACTCCAGCCTGGCAACAGAGCTGTCTGTCTCAAAAAAAAAAAAAAAGCTCAGGCTCTGGTATCAAATTACCTAGGTTTGAATGCTGGCACTGCCACTCATTACCCATGTGCCCTGTAACTCATTTGTCTTGCCTGTAAAGTAGGTCCTTAGAATAAAAAATTGAGTTGATCAATGTGAGTAATGGCTAGAACAATGCCTAGCACACAGTAGCACTCAAGGTATTGTTTATCATTATAATTCCTGGTTTTGTTTACTCAGGAAGTGGAACCCACAGGTTGTGTGGCTCTGCAACACTCTCTCTGGGATGCTTTTGTGGATGTGCAGTGGCTCAAGGCGGAGCAGGTAGGACACAGCTGGGCAATTTAGCTGGTGCCAAACACAACTGCACCATCTTACAGCTGCCCCATCCTTATAATTGGCATGCAGCCCTTCCCAGTCACCAGGGCAGGCACTTTTCTTCTCATATTGGGAAGAGAAGCACAGAACAGAGTGACTGCCTCATAGAAAACACTCATGAGAGACTCATGATGTCAGCGTAAAGGTTTTAAGATAACTTACTCAAAATGCTATGGCAGGCAAGAGCCGGAAGAGAAATTTGGACCCATCTGTCCAATGTCTGCCCTCCCCATATTTGATCAGACTTGGAGGTGATATATAGATATATACATATATCCTTGCACCTCAGGGTGGACTTCAATTTTACTGTAATCACATTGCACCTGTATGCAATGTGGGGGGTGAGTGAGGGGCGTGCAGAAAATCATACAGTCTCTTTGGCTCAAGGTATGACTAGAAAAAGGTTGGCAAATATTTTATTAGTTTCTACTTTGTCATCCTTTCATATACCACACATGTCTCTCTCAGGCTTAGCTGTCTAAATGAATAAGTACATTAATTCATTCCTTCTCTAAATGACTTTTTAGCACCTAAGATGTTTTAGACACTTTAGTGTATAAGACAGGCAAAACAGTCACATTAGGAATTTACATTCTGTTGGTGTGGGGGTGGAAGGGACAGGCAATAAACAGATAAACACATTAACAGATAAGTTAATTCCAGATTATGATGGGTGCTATTAAGAAGATAAAATAAGGCAATGGCATAGAGTCATCATTCACTCAGCAACCAACAAGCCTCTAAATTGCACTGTACTTGCAACAAAATCGAACACTCCTTTCTGTGTCCTTCCAGATCCTACATGATCTGACCTCCCTCCAACTTCATGTCCTGCGATTTTTTTCCCTCCTTCATTAATCTCCAGTCATCCCAGCTTTATTTTTGTTCCTCAAAATACAAAGTTCTGTTTCATCTCCAGGCTCTGCACCTATTGCTCTCCTTTTCTAGAACATTCTCCACCCCCACACTCTTTCATGCCCCCAGCTTTTTGAATGATTGAAAATTCTCATTTTTTTCTGCCAAAATACCACCTCTCTAGAGAGTCTACAACCATACCATTCATTCTCTTTCCTTTATTTTGCTGTTCATTTTTTTATAGCCCTTACCATTATCTGAAAATATCTGCTTTATTTACTAATTTTTTTTGTCTCCCTCTCCTGCTTCTGCATGCAGACTGTGAATCCAGGAGGGCAAGAGCTGTGTTCCATTCACAGCTGTTTCCCCAGTGCCTACAACAGTGCCTGGCACATAGTAGGAGCTTGCTCATGAAGGAATGAAAGCACATTCATGCACCATAGCCAAAAGACAATTCTGACAATCAGCATGTGGAATAGGGCTTAAGAAGACTACACTGCTAAAGTCAAAAATCTTCTATTTAATAAGCCCAGGAAATGAAGACTGTGTGAGAATACAAAACACAAATATTATATTTAGTCTTCAGACTCCAAGCGTTCTGAAATCAGTGATAATTAGGAAAGTAGCTATCACAGGACTTATAAAGGGATGTTTGTGAACTGCTCTTCTATGCTTGAGACCATCAAAGGAAATGGCATTCTGGACACCCACCTAACTGTTGTTGTGGATGTCAAAATAAACACAAAACAAAAAGCCAGGGATTGCTTTTCTAACATAATTTATTCACCCATTTTTTTGTCTTGTCAGGAAAAAATATAAAATGAAACTATATAATTGAGCATTCAAGGGAGTCTGTGGATTTGAGAAAGGCTGTAGAATTCTAGAGATGAAAGAATTTTTTTTTATTAATGTGTGTTTTAGGAGCAGAACCCTTTGTTCAAACAAGGTCTTAGAACATAAGAGAAAATATATGTAAAAAAGATGAAAGTAGTGGTGATCTGGTTAAAGTCAGGGATACCCTCACCTACCTGGACATTTCCCTGGGTTGCAGGCATAAGGAGCAGAGTGAGACCTGCAGATGTGGACTAATACTGTTGTTTCACAGACCATGGGAAAGAAAATGCCAGCCCATAAGACAAGGGTAAATAAGGAAATTTCAAAGCTGATGCTCAGAGCTGAGCCTGCACATCTTTTCAACTAAATCATAGCAACCTTTCAAAAGAACAGAATAATACACTTAAAGAGAGTTTGCTTGTCTGGGCTCACCAGGCTTCTTCTGAGTACAATTACATCTTGCAAGAAACATTTTATCTTCTGCTAGCGATGGCACTGTATTCTTTGTATTCTTTCCAGCATGGTGGGTCCTCTCAGCCAGACTCATCTGGACCATACACCCTCCCTGTGCTTTTCTTCTCTAATGAATCACATTTTTCCATGAAGTCTGGGCTTACGTTAGGCTTCTTTTCTAAATCTGCCTTATTTTAAAAATTGCTATACAAAACCACTCCACACCAAATAGCTTTGCAAAATTCAAATGTTCCCTAAAAGTAGTGGAGAGAGACATGACCCAGAGACCTGTAAAGCTGTGAAAAAAGCAGGCAGAGCTTTTGTCTGAATGCATTTCCTTCTGTATGTTTTGACACCTCACACTTGGCACAAGAGGGAGGCAGCATAGGAATTAGGGAAATCAAGGTAAGAATTGATGTCACAAGCTCTCTCAGCAATTATTGAAGTATGTTACTCAACATATTTATTCCTTCATTCATTCATCTAATGCATATTTCCATGCTGGCCAGGCACTGTGTTAGGCTCTGAGGATACCAAAATAAGATTGTAACTTTCAGCACTTACAATCTGTTAATAAACTAGCAATTACAGAATACAGTGATGCCACTGAAGGATGAGCAGAGAGGGCCATTGTGGTGGACTTTTACCTTGGTGATCCTCAAAACATCTTGCCTTCTATATTCACACACTTGCATAAGCCCTGCTCATACAGACTTTGGTTAATGAGATAGTAGCAAGCATGATGCATGCAGAAGATTGAAAAGTGCTCACACATGAAGGCTTTTCTATCATGCAAAGTCCAAGTTAGTTGTACTAAGAAAGTGACATGGAGAGGAAGAAAGCAAGGCTGGCAGGGGAGAATGGGGGAGGTGTTCTAGCCTTCCAGCTGTCCTCACCAAGGTTCCAGACACATGAATGTAGCCATCTTGAATGTTCTGGCCCCATCCACCACCTGAGTGCAACAGTATGAGCAACCCCCAGCAGAAGAATCACCCAGCTGAGTCCCAACCAACCCAAGTCTCAGGAACAAATAAATTAGTGGTTGTTTTAAGCTGCTATGTTTTGGGGTAGGTTGTCACATAGCAATAAAAACACAGCCATATACATTATTTAAAAAGAACTTTTATTGAAAATAATATCAGGTGAGGGTTTTCAATTTTGAAGGATTCCTTTTACAGTGTGATCTCTTTAAAATTATTTTCCATGTGATTATTTATATGGTATAATCTTTAGTTTGTCATATTTACTCATATAAGGTAGAGAAAATCAGTAGACTGGTCAAGGAGAGAAGGCAAAAAAAAAGAATTTATAGAAAAAAGAGGAAAGAAAGAACTGAAGGCAATCTGGGAGAATGAATTTTGTTTGCACATTTTCTGGGTAAACTGATTAGTTCATGTGCCGCAAAGAAGTCAGTCTTGACAGTCTGCTCCTAGGAAGGCTAATGAGGGGTGGTCAAAGGAGAAAATTAACTGCTTATGGATTCTCCTCAAAATCTTGAGAGCTTCTCAGAGGCTTACATCCCAGGCTGTCTCTGGGCAATGGCTGACAGTGTTCTGTCATTAAGATCTTTATCACAGCCAACCTGGGTTGCTTCATTTTCCTCATCACAACATTTCATTCTCATTTTAATATATCTAGCCACTTTATTCTAACCTTTTGATTATTCTTTTAGGTTTTCCCACTATAAAATTAGAGAATCCATAAATAATAATTTCATCTTTCCCTTTTTAATAATATTAATATATCACTGCTCACAAACTGCAATTCATGTAGGATTAGAAACACAAACTACCAAGCACTCAGAGCACACATTCTGTTGGTGTGGCTGACGAAGGATCCTTTCTGCTAAGAGGTATTTGATCCGTGTGGCTCAGGCAGCTCTAATTTGGACTAGAGAGCACTGGCAGATGGCTCATTTAGAGTTAATTCTCATCATAAAAATTCTTCTGAAATCATCTGAATCCACGGGAAGCTCTGACTTCAAATCTAGACAGTAACAACTCTTGCCTATATATTCAGCAGATGGTTAATTATTATGACAGTAGCACTCCACAATCACTAAGCTCTATGGGATGCTAAGTTTATTTCCTGTAAAAATCAAAGGGAAACAAGCACTATTTGGATGAAAATGTTGTAATAAGATCCAAAAAATAGATTTGCCTTTTGTTTCTTCTGGGTTTCTTTTTTTTAGAACTAAATTGGCCAGCTCCATAAACGTTAAGATGTAATGAAGTAACTAATTTAATCCACTCTGCTGTCCATCTTTGACAGGTGCACACGCGTGCGTACACAAACACACACACAGACACACACCCTACCACCACCACAACCACCATTGCCATCCCACTGCCACACTAGCTGCCCTGCTATAGACCACACAGTCCTTGTATGGGAATTAGGTTTACTCTTCGTAAATGTTCACCCAATAGAGCTCTAGCAATGCTCTATTCAGTCTAGGAAATTTGTTGTGGTGCCAGGCTAAAAGACCGAGTTTTCTGTAGAAGATAAAAGCTGCTTCCTTTATTTGAAGGAAATTAAAGTTTATTCCACAGATCAGTGGTTAACTCTCCAGGGCAAGCACTTTTCTTTCTCCAACCTTCAACAAATATTTCTACAAGTCAGGGGAATATGAATCTTCTTCCTTGGGCCAGCTAAATGGATATCCTGTGGCAAGTTATTTGGGAACAACAAAACAGGCAATCATCTGCTTAAGCGGTGCAATCAGAAAGGCAAAAAGAGACTTCCAACCTTTTCTGAACACCTTAATAATTGAAACTTACATTGATACCATTCTGTTTGCAAAAATACAGAAATTCCCTGTTTTCAAGGCTTTTACATGGCTCTGAACCATCCCTTTGGGGAACTGGTGGCAACTACTGTCACATTATATTAGAGACCTGAAAAAAAAGAGACATGGGTTTGATGTTTTTAACTGAGCAGAAGTTGAAAGTTGGTGGGGCAGTACCTAGGGGACTTTAGGCACTGAGATGCTAAAAAATTAGATATATTGTGATGCAGAGAGATGAAAAAAGGAAGGGAATCACAGAGAGAAGCAGCAATGACAACCAAAGGCAAATTTTGCCCCATTTTTCCCTTTTTCTAGCTCCTAATCTTTACTGTAGCAGCTGTCTCTCATTAAGCACTATGTAGCAGGCGTGCAAAGGTCTTTGTATGTGTTCATCACATCTTTACATTTCTGTTTACAGGAAGCAGAAGAGTTTAGGGTCCTGGTTCCAGAAGTTTCTCCCTAGTAGGGGATGGGATCATCCCATGCCACGTGAGCTTTTCAGGAACCTGGCATAGACCCTGAGGTTCCCAAGAATGAACATTCCTGGACATTCAGTAAAGAGTTGTTAATATCCTTGCCTGGATCCCTTTCTTTCTATTTTGAGAACATGAAAAGAGGGAAGGCTACTGACACTGGAAATGAATCGTTATAGGAAAGAAAATGGCCTTGAAGAACAATTTCAGGAAGGTGTGAGAAGATGAAGAGAGGACCAGAGAATGTGTTCCTGGGGGTGGTAACCAAAAACCAACAGGATGGACTTGCGGGGCCTGAGAAATCAACTGGGGAGGGAAGTCCTAGGAGAAAGATTGGTCTTCTTGTCAATCTAGAGGTTTTTTCCTATTTATTATGGTTTCAACACTAAAATAAACATGAGCTTATTCCATGCCTCAAACTGGTGGTTTGAAATGTATTTACTGGAAATATTAAAAACTATATTTTTACTTTAGTACAGATAATCGTGTTTTACCTCAATGATCTAGTTTGTATTTAGCTTAAAGGACATCCTTGAAATATCTGTTGTCGTTTTTTTATAAGAGCTTCAGAGTTAAAAGTGGAAAGAAAGATTGTTTAGGTTGAGAGGTTCTGTTTGGGTTTACTTTGCTCTCATTGTAGGTGCTGGGGTGATTAGCATTGTGCAGGGAATGTGATTCCGACACCCTCTTCTGTGGTGGGGGTGAGAAAGCACTGGTGCCACTAGTCCCTGACCTCTCCCTTAGACAAGTTGCAAATGAAAATTGAGGAAGTGAAGTAGCTATGGAAACCAGAAGGGAAGGATTTTTTTTTAATGCATATGAATTAGAACAAAATGACTGGCATCCCTTTTTCTTTTTCCATCTGTGACAAAATTGTGTGTCCTGGTTTCTACCTTCACTTAGAGTAAATTATGGGGGAAAGAACATGATGAAGACCTGCTATTGTCACAGTGTCATTTCCTTTTTTTCTGTGGACTAATTTTAAAGCCATTTGATAGAGTTAATCATACAAGCCAGTCTCATTGTCCCTGCAAATGTCTGCCTTTGTGCAGGTGATTTTATAGAGAGGAGCTTCTCCAATAAAGAAGAGCTTCTCTTTCAACTCCATGGACATTGGAGAGAGTCCCTTTCAAAATAAGGAAACTCATGTCTGGAGAGACAAAGGCCTTTACTTTCTCAAAGGCCTCTTGGACCAAGCCCAGGTATGAGTCCTCAGCACCACGTTTGTCTCTATGACACAGCATTTGAGATTTTCATGAGGCTACCTGACTTCATTCTGTTCCCTTTTATATATTAACCCTTTTGGCCACTGTGGGACATACCCATTTTATGAGTTACTGACATTTATTAACCTACCATTTTAGCATAAATTTTCTGCCTTTTGTTCTTTTGTGGGCAATGTATTCGCTCTTGGATTCTGAGTTTTTAAATGGTATAATTTTTGTTTAGCTCCAGGCAACAGTAGTTCTACTTTGTATCTGAACCTCCCATCATCATCTGTCACTCTGTGCCCACTTGTTCTATTAAAGTATCATCAGGAAGGCACACAACTGATCCAGGGTAAAGAATTTTGCTCTAGCAGTGAATGAATTATTCAATGTTGTATGTCCACTGGAAGGAAAAAACTCCATGCAGCATATTCATTTTCATAATTTTTATGTACTAAAAGACATTGTTATTAATTCAGTGTCTCCAGAGATATTCCCAATTCATTTCAAAGCCTGCAATCCTGATTATTGTAGGAATCATTACACTCACTGTTTCACTCTGCTCTACCTTCTAGATCAGAACATGCTCTGTCCTATTGATAGTTTCTCCTGTCAATAGACATACTAGTGATGAAACAACCTTGGCCAATACGATTACAGTCTGTAAGATTCTCCTGGGTGATGTAAAACTAGCTCACAGGCAGACGGGAGAACTTCCTCCTGTAACACACAGGCTGGCATCTGACTCACCTACAATAAAAGAAAAAAAGAGAGCCACTTGGTTCCACTATCTCTTTGTGTCTCATGAGTTGAAAGCTGAAGCAGTACTCCCCCACAAACATGAGTATTTTAGTTCTAAGTAGCTGACTGGAGAAAAATGAAGTCAGCTTAATTTGAAGAACATTAAAAAATACGTTTTCATGCTTTGGAAAAGGTTCAGTGTATCAGGTGAAATATTTGAAAATAAAAATTTTTGTAGATTTTGTATCATTGTTGGCCTGGAAGAGCAGTTCACATTTAATTAATGTTTAAGGTAACACTGCAGCATATTTACAGGACTGCAAGTAACAATTCACAGAATTAATTAATAATTTGATCCTGCTCTGTTCTGAATGTTTGTGCCCCCACAAAACTCAGATGTTGAAATCCTAACCGTCAAGGTGATGATATTAGGAAATGGGGCTTTTAGAGGCAACCAGATCATGAGGTCAGAGCTAATGGCCCTAATGGGATGAGTGTCCTTATAAAAGAGTCCCCAGGACAGGCACAGTGGCTCACGCCTGTAATCCCAGCACTTTGGGAGGCAGAGGCAGGTGGATCATGAGGTCAGGAGTTCGAGACCAGTGTGGCCAACATAGTGAAACCCCATCTCTACTAAAAATACAAAAATATTAGCTGGGCATGGTGGTGTGTGCCTGTAGTCCCAGCTACTCAGGAGACCGAAGCAGAAGAATTGCTTGAGTACGGTAGGTGGAGGTTGCAGTGAGCTGAGATTGTGCCATTGCACTCCCACCCAGGCAACAGTGTGAAACTTTGTGTCAAAGAAAAAGAGAGACCCCAGAGAAACCCTTGCCCTCCACCATGGGAGGACACAGCAAGAAGATGCTGTCAATAAGCTGGAAAGTGAGCTTTCTCCAGACACCAAATCTATCTTGATCTTGAACTGGTTGGCTTTCAGGGAAATGTGAGAAAGACATATCTGTTGTTTATAAGCCACCCACTCAGTTTATAGATTTTGTTATGCAGCCTGAACAGGTTAAGACAGATCCCTCAATCTTTTATTCAAAAGCAGCAGGGATAGTGGCCATGACTACAGATGGGAGTCAAATATATCTGGGCTTTATGTAAGCTTAAACATGCATTAGATAATTGACACTGGATAAGTTACCCCACTGTTCTTGCCCTCAACTTTATAATCTTGGAATGAAGATGGTAATAATATCTATTTCACTGGGGTATAATATACAACAGTGCCCAGAACCCTGGGGAGTTACATAAATCAGTGCTCAACAGTAGCTGTTATTTTGCTCTAGGATGTTACTGAAGCATATAAAGCCTTATCTTTCCCACAGACTCCAGGCAGTCAAATGCCCTCTGCAATGTTTCTTCAAATTCCTAGAGGATGTAATTTTTGTGCCCCTGGTTTAGACAGAGGCTATCTTTCTTACTCTCCTTAGAAGACAGTATTTCAAAATAAAGATCTGAAAGATCTCATTGCTACTAAATACAGAATACTGCATTATCCATAACATTGAACTTAAATTTGCCTTTGTGATTTTTAAAATCTACTTTTAAAATTCTTGTATTACATTCAATTGTTGACGTTTCCAGGTCTCTATTTTGTGGGATTAGGACAGCATTAAATACAGAATGAAGAAAATGAAGGACAGATCTCTAGTGAATATACCAGCTTTACAGTTTTCTAAAGGCTCACAAAATGTACCCCTGATGTCACAAGAGCTTGTAAGCCAGCTGGGGACCCAGATACATCAGAAATGACATCTCAAGGCAGGGGGAGGATGCCAGAGGCAGCCATAACAGAATATGGGAGGAATCCCTTGTGGAGCCATGTCCAGTCTTGCAGATGCTAATTAATCTTGTCATAACGTTGTGCCATTCCTCCTCCTTGGTAGCTCTGTCAGAGCATTCTGAACAATCACAGTAAGAGAAATGCAATTTGCAGTCATGTTTCATCTCCAGCTGTTTCCTGAGAAGATGACAATATTCACGAAGCATTTCTCACAGTCCTGATGAGACTGAGAAGCAGTGTCCACTCCTCAAAGGATCGATACTGGAGTCTCAGCATGTTCTGACGGTTTCAGTGATCTGCCAGGATTTGGATATTTTATCCAGTGGTGGGTTAGAGGGCATGAAGCTGTGTGTTTTTGAGTTGGACTCACCATTTCTAGGGCTCAAGTGTGTTAGACCCCAAGACTAAAACTCACTGAGGGTGAGCACCTCCCTCCATGTTTTAAACTTCTTTCTATCCCTGCATATGGCCAGTCTCAGTGTCCTGCATATACTAGGTGCTCATTATATTTAGTATTGATTATATTTACCAAAATATCTTATGGATTCCTAATTATTTCACTTCATGGAGTCTTTACATTATCCATGGAACCATGTCCCTCTTGAACCTCATCTTACTCTCTCTGAATGTCCCAGTTCATAGTAAGCTTTTCTTCCTCTGAATCTACCATCATTCTGACACTAGAGAGAACAAGCCCACAACTTGCAAAGTACCTCTTTTACAACAAAGTGAGTGTGCCACATGATTACATGGGGTTGTATTGGTTTCTTTCCTTTGTTCTCTGTTTTCAAATTGTGGTCTTTAGGGACCTGAGAGAAGAAAAACAGGCTCGGTGCCAAGCCAAATGATTCTTTTTTTTTATTGCATTTTAGGTTTTGGGGTACATGTGCAAAGCATGCAATACAGTTGCATAGGTACACACACGGCAGTGTGTTTTGTTTGCTTTCTCCCCTTCACCCACATTTGGCATTTCTCCCCAGGCTATCCCTCCCCACCTCCCCCTCCCACTGACCCTCCCCTTTCCCCCCTATAGACCCCAGTGTTTAGTACTCCCCTCTCTGTGTCCATGTGTTCTCATTTTTCATCACCCGCCTATGAGTGAGAATATGCGGTGTTTCATTTTCTGTTCTTGTGTCAGTTTGCTGAGAATGACGTTCTCCAGATTCATCCATGTCCCTACAAACGACACGAACTCATCATTTCTGATTGCTGCATAATATTCCATGGTGTATATGTGCCACATTTTCCCAATCCAGTCTATCATCGATGGGCATTCCAGGTCTTTGCTATTGTAAACAGTGCTGCAATGAACATTCGTGTGCATGTGTCCTTGTAGTAGGACGATTTATAGTCCTTTGGATACATACCCAGTAATGGAATTGCTGGGTCAAATGGAATTTCTATTTCTAAGGCCTTGAGGAATCGCCACACTGTCTTCCACAATGGTTGGACTAATTTACACTCCCACCAACAGTGTAAAAGTGTTCCTTTTTCTCCACATCCTCTCCAGCATCTGTTGTCTCCAGATTTTTAATGATCGCCATTCTAACTGGCATGAGATGGTATCTCAATGTGGTTTTGATTTGCATCTCTCTGATGACCAGTGACAATGAGCATTTTTTTCATATGATTGTTGGCCTCATATATGTCTTCTTTCGTAAAGTATCTGTTCATATCTTTTGCCCACTTTTGAATGGGCTTGTTTGCTTTTTTCCTGTAAATCTGTTTGAGTTCTTTGTAAATTCTGGATATCAGCCCTTTGTCAGATGGGTAAACTGCAAAAATTTTTTCCCATTCTGTTGGTTGCCAATCCACACTAGAGACTGTTTCTTTTGCTGTGCAGAAGCTGTGGAGTTTGATTAGGTCCCATTTGTCTATTTTGGCTTTTTGTTGCCAATGCTTTTGGTGTTTTGTTCATGAAGTCCTTTCCTACTCCTATGTCCTGGATGGTTTTGCCTAGATTTCCTTCTAGGGTTTTTATGATGCTGAGTCTTAGGTTTAAGTCTTTAATCCATCTGGAGTTAATTTTAGTTGTAAGGTGTCAGGAAGGGGTCCAGTTTCTGCTTTCTGCACATGGCTAGCCAGTTTTCCCAGCACCATTTGTTGAACAGGGAATCCTGTCCCCATTGCTTGTTTTTGTCAGGTTTATCAAAGATTGTATGGTTGTAGCTATGTTGTTTTGCCTCTGATGCCTCTGTTCTGTTCCATTGATCTATATCTCTGTTTTGGTACCAGTACCATGCTGTTTTGATTACTGTAGCCTTATAGTATAGTTTGAAATCCGGTAGTGTGATTCCCCCCGCTGTGTTCTTTTTCCTTAGAATTGACTTGGCTATGCGGGCTCTCTTTTGGTTCCATATGAAGTTCATGGTGGTTTTTTCCAGTTCTGTGAAGAAAGTCAATGGTAGCTTGATGGGGATAGCATTGATTCTGTAAATTACTTTGGGCAGTATAGCCATTTCACGATATTAATTCTTCCTAACCATGAACATGGAATGTTTCTCCATCTGTTTGTGTCCTCTCTGATTTCGTCGAGCAGTGGTTTGTAGTTTTCCCTGAAGAGGTCCCTTACGTTCCTTGTGAGTTGTATTCCAAGGTATTTTATTCTTTTGTAGCAATTGTGAATGGCAGTTCGTTCTTGATTTGGCTCTCTTTAAGTCTGTTATTAATGTATAGGAATGCTTCTAATTTTTGCACATTGATTTTATATCCTGAGACTTTGCTGAAGTTGCTTATCAGTTTCAGGATTTTTTGGGCTGAGGCGATGGGGTCTTCTAGATATACTATCATGTCGTCTGCAAATAGAGACAATTTGACTTCCACCTTTCCTGTTTGAATACCCTTTATTTCTTTTTCTTGCCTGATTGCTGTGGCTAGAACTTCCAGTACTATATTGAATAGGAGTGGTGAAAGAGGGCATCCTTGTCTAGTGCCAGATTTCAATAAGAATGCTTCCAGTTTTTGCCCATTCAGTATGATATTGGCTGTTGGTTTGTCATAAATAGCTTTTATTACTTTGAGATACGTTCCATCGATACCGAGTTTATTGAGGGTTTTTAGCATAAAGGGCTGTTGAATTTTGTCAAATGCCTTCCCTGCATCAATTGAGATAATCATGTGGTTTTTGGTTTTGGTTCTGTTTATGTGGTGAATTATGTTTATAGACATGTGTATGTTGAACCAACCTTGCATCCCTGGGATGAATCCTACTTGATCATGATGGATAAGTTTTTTGATTTGCTGTTGCAATCGGCTTGCCAATATTTTATTGAAGATTTTTGCATCTATGTTCATCATGGATATTGGCCTGAAGTTTTCTTTACTTGTTGGGTCTCTGCCGGGTTTTGGTATCAGGATAATATTGGTCTCTTAGAATGATTTGGGTAGGATTCCTTCTTTTTGGATTATTTGGAATAGTTTCAGAAGAAATGGTACCAGCTCCTCTTTGTGTGTCTGGTAGAATACGGCTGTGAACCCATCTGGACCTGGGCTTTTTTTGTGTGGTAGGTTCTTAATTGCTGCCTCAACTTCAGACCTTTTTATTGGTCTATTCGTAGTTTCAGCTTCTTCTTGGTTTAGGCTTGGGAGAGCACAGGTGTCCAAAATTTTATCCATTTTTTCCAGGTTTACTAGTTTATGTGCATAGAGTTGTTTGTAATATTCTCTGATGATGGTTTGAATTTCTGTGGAATCTGTGGTGATTCCCCCCTTGTCATTTGTTATTGCATCTATTTGGTTGTTCTCTCTTTTCTTTTTAATCAGTCTGGCTGTGGTCTGTCTATTTTGTTGATCTTTTTAAAAAACCAGCTCTTGGATGTATTGATTTTTTAGAGGGTTTTTTCGTGTCTTTGTCTCCTTCAGTTCCGCTCTGATTTTAGTTATTTCTTGTCTTCTGCTGGGTTTTGTGTTTTTTTTGATCTTGCTCCTCTAGCTCTTTCAATTTTGATGATAGGGTGTCAATTTTGGATCTCTCCAGTCTTCTCATATGGGCACTTATTGCTATATACTTTCCTCTAGAGACTGCTTTAAATGTGTCCCAGAGATTCTGGCATGTTGTGTCTTCGTTCTCATTGGTTTCTAAGAACTTCTTTATTTCTGCCTTCATTTCGTTGTTTATCCAGTCTACATTCAGGAGCCAGTTGTTCAGTTTCCATGAAGCTGTGCGGTTCTGGGTGGGTTTCTGAATTCTGAGTTCTAACTTGATTGCACTATGGTCTCAGAGGCTGTTTGTTATGATTTCAGTTTTTTTGCATTTGCTGAGCAGTGCTTTACTTCCAATTATATGGTCAATTTTAGAGTAGGTATGATGTGGTGCTGAGAAGAATGTATATTTTGTGGATTTGGGGTGGAGAGTTCTGTAAATGTCTATCAGGTGTGCTTGTTCCAGGTTTGAGTCCAAGCCCTGCATATCCTTGTTAATTTTCTGTCTAGTTGATCTGTCTAATATTGACAGTGGAGTGTTGAAGTCTCCCACTATTATTGTGTGGGAGTCTAAGTCTCTTTGTAAGTCATTAAGAACTTGCCTTATGTATCTGGGTGCTCCTGTATTGGGTCCATATATGTTTAGGATCATTAGCTCTTCTTGTTGTATTGATCCTTTTACCATTATGTAATGACCTTCTTTGCCTCTTTTGATCTTTGTTGCTTTAAAGTCTATTTTATCAGAGATGAGGATTGCAACTCCTTCTTTCTTTTGCTCTCCATTTGCTTGGTAAATCTTCCTCCATCCCTTTATTTTGAGCCTTTGTGTATCCTTGCATGTGAGATGGGTTTCCTGGATACAGCACACTGATGGGTTTTGGCTTTTTATCCAATTTTCCAGTCTGTTTCTTTTGATTGGTGCATTTAGTCCATTTACATTTAGGGTTAATATTGTTATGTGTGAATTTGACACTGCCATTTTGATGCTAGCTGGCTGTTTTGCCCATTAGTTTTTGTAGATTCTTCATTATGTTGATGCTCTTTAGCATTTAGTGTGATTTTCGAATGGCTGATACTGGTTGTTCCTTTCTATGTGTAGTGCCTCTTTCAGGAGTTCTTGTAAAGCAGGGCTGGTGGTGACAAAATCTCTGAGTACTTGCTTGTTCGAAAAGGATTTTATTTTTCCTTCACTTCTGAAGCTCAGTTTGGCTGGATATGAAATTCTGAGTTGAAAGTTCTTTTCTTTAAGGATGTTGAATATTGGCCCCCACTCTCTTCTGGCTTGTAGAGTTTCTGCTGAGAGATCTGCTGTGAGTCTGAGGGGTTTCCCTTTGTGGGTGACCCGACCTTTCTCTCTGGCTGCCCTTAGTATTTTGTCCTTTATTTCAACCTTGTTGAATCTGATGATTATGTGCCTTGGGGTTGCTCTTCTTGTGGAATATCTCTGTGGTGTTCTCTGTATTTCCTGCAATAGAGTGTTGGCCTGTCTTGCTAGTGGGGGAAATTTTCCTGGATGATGTCCTGAACAGTATTTTCCAGCTGGGATTCATTCTCTTCATCACATTCTGGTACACCTATCAAACGTAAGTTAGGTCTCTTCACATAGTCCCACATTTCTTGGAGACTTTGTTCATTCCTTTTTGTGCTTTTTTCTCTGATCTTGGTTTCTCATTTTATTTCATTGAGTTGATCCTCGACTTCTGATATTCTTTCTTCTGCTTGGTCAATTCGGCTATTGAAACTTGTGCATGTTTTGCAAAGTTCTCGTATTGTGTTTTTCAGCTCCTTTAATTCATTCATATTCCTCTCTAAGGTATCCATTCTTGTTATCATTTCCTCATCTTTTTTCAAGGTTCTTAGTTTCTTTGCATTGATTTACAACATGTTCTTTTAGCTCACAAAAGTTTCTCACTATCCACCTTCTGAAGTCTAATTCCCTCATTTCGTCACAGTCATTCTCCATCCAGCTTTGTTCCCTTGCTGGTGAGGAGTTTTGGTCCTTTCTAGGAAGCAAGGTGTTTTGGTTTCGGGTGTTTTCCTCCTTTTTGCGCTGGTTTCTTTCCATCTTTGTGGATTTATCCACCTGTCGTCTGTGTAGTTGCTGACTTTTCGATTGGATCTCTGAGTGGACACCCAGATTGTTGATGGTGGAGTATTTCTGTTACTTGGTTTTCCTTCTACCAGTCTAGCCCCTTCGCTGTACGACTGCTGAGGTCCACTTTAGGCCCTGCTTGTCTGGGGTGCACCTGTAGTAGCTGCAGAACAGCGAGGGATGCTATCAGTTTTTTTTTCTGCTATCTTTGTCCCAGGATGATGTCTGCCAAATGTCAGTCTTATGGATATAGAGGGGTCAGGGAGTTGCTTGAGGAGACAGTCTGTACTTTGTAGCAGCTCAAGTGCTGAGCTGTGAGCTCTGTTGTTCATTTAGGGCTGCTAGGCTGCTATGTTTAGTTCTGCTGCAACCTAACTCATAAGAAAACCCCTTTTTTTCCTCAGATGCTCTGTCAGGGGGCGGGTTTGGGCTTTCCTTGTGAGTGTCCACCTCGCTGTCCTGCCCAGCTAGGAGGCAGTCTAGTCACTTTTTGCCTGCCGAGGCTCCGCCCTGCTGGTGTGAGGTTCGCCCTTTTGCTGCAGGCTCTTCCCTTCTGCTGTGGTCTCCTCCCTGTTGCCACGGGCTACGCCCTGCAGCGGAGTCTCTCTGTTGTACCGGTTGCCTCGGCAACAGCAGGCTGCATCAGCAATAGGCGTGTACCTCAGTAGGGGCTGATTGCCTCGGTAATGGCTGATGCCCCTCCCCCGCGGAGCTGCACTTTAAAAAAACCTTTTCACCAAGAGGGTTTGGAATCGCCATTTTGTTTGTCGCACTGCACTCCCCCAAACGCTGAGTCCCTGGGATTTCCTGGGCTGGGTCACAGTTCAGGACCTGTTCAGTCTCAAGTTCAGCCCTCTCGGGTCTCAGTTTGCTGGTTCAACAGGGCACCCATAACAGTGCGCTTTTGTATGGAGCACTGTGGTGCGCCTCTGCGCTCCGGCGTGGGCCAGAGCCACACCGGCTGCCGGCTGCACCTACCGAGACCTCTGCCTGGTGTCCCATGTCTCTTTTATGCCTGGGAATTTCCCCGTTCTGTGGGCAACTAAGATCCGTCTGGAAATGCTTCCCCGACTCACCCTCTCCGCACGTCCAGCGAGAGCTTCAATTCTGGGTTGTTCTCACAGCGCCATCTTGAGTCCCTCCCTCGCCAAATGATTCTTAAAGGCAGTTTCCTTTACACAGAGATCTTGCCAAAGTTTTAAATTTATTGTGTAAAAGGACCCAAGGAGCTTTGTCCCCCTCAATTTCTGTCTAAGGAATAGTATTGGATAGGGGTGTTCATTTTTACATTTTCCTGGTTTTCTAGTTACCCAATTACAAGTAAGCTGTCCCCTGTCTTTTGAGATACTGACTTACAGTGTTGTCACACAGTCAAGGACACAATAAATAGCTAGGATGGACCTAAGGGTCTCTGGTATGCCTATCATGCTAAGCATTTGTGAGGTTTGTTTTGGGGACAGCATCTAGCTCAAGATTCATATGCATATTTTAATGGAAACTTCCTTTTTTTCGCCATCTTTCTCCCTTCACTAAGCTGGGCACTGGATGTTAGTAATACTAAGAGACATCAGACATCCTCTCTCCCTTCAGAGCATGACTCAGTGGAAGATTTAGATACATAAACAGAAAGTAACACATTGGAGAATGCACTACAAACTATGAGAGCACAAATGAAAACCATTATCTGTAAGAAATGCATAGAGGGCGAACTACATGGATATGATATATTTAAGTTTGACCCTATAAGATGATAAATATATAATTAAGTCTTGATTATCTTAGCTCCTAAATACATCTCTAGTCTCTCTGCTTTTTTCCATCTCTGCTCCTAGACCCTCATCACAGCTGACAACATGTCTAGCCTGCACTACTGCAAGGACTTCTTGGTCTGTGGTAGTGTGGTCAGCTGAAGAAGCCTGCTTAGTTGCTTCAGTAGGGGCTCACACTAAGAAAGGTTGGGTCAAAGTTATAAAGTGACTGTGAATGAGAACTCAATCTGGGCTCTATCAAGCAGAGAAGATACACAGAGATGAGAAAGTTGAAAGCCAGAAAACTATGTTAAGCCAAAAAATAGAAATTCGTAATGAAATGGGTGTGGCATTATGGAGTGTTCTGTGGAGTACCATGACCCTACTTCATGAAACAACTTCAAGGCAAGAACCTAGTAGTTTTTTTCCATTGCCCCCACCCAGAGCAGAGAGTAACAGATGGGGTGGAGATGTGCAAAGAAGAAGTAAAATGATGGAACCAGAAGTACAAAAGAGAACAAAAAGATGAAACTGGGAATAGAAGAAGTCTTCCCCTATCACCACCACCAGCCCCGCCAAAAGTAACTTCACAGTTACTTCAACTGGGACTCCCTTAGAAATGGTAGAAAATTTAGTTCTCTGTGTCACATTGAAATAATCTTCTGCATTGGCCTTTCATTGCACCTAAAAAGGCTTTTTTGTTTATTAAAAAAGTCCTATTTTAATATTATTAAATAATATTAATTTTATTTGCATCTTAATGCAAATGCCCCTAGAAGAGTTAAATTATAGAAGTTAATATTTTGGCATTATGTGGACATCTATGGATAGATAGCTAATAATGGTCCATACCTTGAAATGAAAAAAGGACAAGGGTGTGCATGCATATATGTGTTTGTATGTGTGTGTGTTTGTGGGGTGACACAAACTCGAGAAAAAAAATCAAAGAAGAAGGTATAAAGTGGGAGAATAGCAAAAGTGAGGTGCAACATCTCAATGGGGAGACCTGGAATGCAGAGAGACAGATGACTCCTATCATCCAGGCCACCAACATTATCATCTTGACCTTGTCAGTGACCTTCTATCTGCTATTATTATATCTGCTCCTGTGCCTCTAAATCATTCTCCACACCGCAAACCAGAGCTTCAACATATGTAAAGTAAAAACTGTTAGGACAGAAATGCGAAATAGACATATCTACAATTATAGTTGGAGACATCAATTGCTCTCTTTAAACAATTGATAGAACAATTAGACAGAAAATCAGCAAGGATATAGAAGAACCTAGCACACCATCAAATAACAAGAATAAATTGACATGTATAGAACATTCCAACCAACAACAGAAGAATACACAGGCCAAGTGTGGTGGCTCACTCCTGTAATCTCAGAAATTTGGGAGGCCGAAGCAGGCAGATCACCTGAGGTCATGAGTTCAAGACCATCCTGGCCAACATGACAAAACCCTGTCTCTACTAAAAATACAAAAATTAGCCAGGCATGGTGGCACACACCTGTAATCCCAGCTACTTGGGAGGCTGAGGCACAAGAATTGCTTGGATCCAAGAGGCGGAGGTTGTAATGAGCCAAGACTGTGCCTCTGTACTCCAGCCCGGGTGACAGAGTGAAGTTCTGTCTCAGAAGAATACGCAGAAGAGGTAAATATGTATACACACATACACATTCATATAAGGGAGGCATATTTTGAATGATAAAGTACACCTCAACACAGTTAAAAGATACAGAGTTTATTTTCTGACTGCATGGATTTCAAGCTGGAAATCAATAACAAAACGATAACAGGAAAATCTCTAAACACATGGAAACCAAATATAAGTAGCTCATGGTAGTCTCAAGAAAATTTGAGAAATATAGTGAGCTAAACAAAAATGAAGATACTACATATTAAAATGTGTAGTATGCAGCTAAAACAGTGCTGAGGAAAAACCTTATAGCATAAAACTTAAAAGGTGAATGTCTTGAATCAATAATCTAAGCTCTTACGTCTAAGAAACTAGAAAAAGAACAGCAAACTCATATGATTGTGCTTTGCTTTCTTGTGATTCACAGACACATGCTTTTTACAAACTGAAGGTCAATAGCAGCTCTAAGTTGAGCAAGTCTACTGGTACTGTTTTTCTAACAGGAGGTAGAAAAATTATGTCGATGTGTCACATTTTAGTAGTTCTCACAATATTTAAAATTTTTAAATTATTTTTATATGTCTTATGATGATTAGTGATCTTTGATATTACTATTATAATTGCTTTTGGGATACTACAAACAGCACCTATATAAAACTTAATTGATAAATATTGCATATGTCCTCACAGTTCCACTGACCAGCTATTTGCTCTCTCTCTCTCTCTCTCTCTCTCTCTCTTTCTCCACAGGCCACCTTATTTTCTGAGACACAACTGTATTTAAATTAGGTCAACTAATAACCTCACATTAGCCTCTATGTGTTCAAGTGATGGGAAGTGCTGCATGTCTCTCACATTAAATCAAAAGCTAGGAAAAACTAAGCTTGATGAGGAAGGCATGTAGAATGCCAAGAAAGGCCAAAAGCTAGACTCTTGCACCAATTAGTTAGCCAAGTTGAGAATACAAAGGAAAAGTTTTTGAGGGAAATTAAAAGTGCTATGCCAACAAACACACAAATAATAAGAAAATGTAAAAAGCCTCACTGCTAATATGGAGAAAGTTTTAGTGGGCTAAATAGAAGATCAAATCAACCACAACATTTCCCTAAGCCGTAGCCTAATTCAGAGCAAGGATGTACAAGGAGGTTAATGCTGTTTTCATTCCTGCCAACACAACATTCATTCTGCAGCCCATAGAGCAAAGAGTAATTTCAAATTTCTAGTCTTATAACCTAAGCAATACATTTTGTAATGCTATAACGTCCATAGATAGTGATCCCTTGGATGCATCAGGGCAAAATAAATTGAAAGCCTTCTGGAAAGGATTAATCATTCTTGATACCATTAAGAATGTTCATGACTCATTGGAGGAGGTCAAAATAGCAACCTTAGCAGGAGTTTGGAAGAAGTTTATTTCAATCTTCATGGATTATTTTGAGACATCAAAGACTTCAGAGGAAGAAATAACTGCTAATGTGGTGGAAACAGCAAGAGAACTAGAATTAGAAGCCAGAAGAAGTTACTGAATTGTTGCAATCTCATCAAAAAAATTGAACAGATGAGGAGTTGCTTCTTATGGATGAGAAAAGAAATTGGTTACTTGACACGGAATCTAGTCCTGGTGAAGATGCTTGAACATTGTTGAAATGACAATAAAGGATTTAGAATATTACATAAACTTAGTTGATAAAGTAGTGGCAGGGTTTGAGAGGATTAACTCTAATTTTGAAAGAAGTTCTACTGTGAGAAAAATGCTATCAAACAGTATTGCATGCTACAGAGAAATCTTTTGTGAAGAGTCTATTGATGAGGCAAACTTCATTGTCTTATTTTAAGAAATTGCAGAGAGGCTTAAAAATGGCTGACTAGAGGCATCTGGTACTTGCCTCCTCCACAAGGAAGCACTGAAATAGCAAGTAGACAATCACACTTGTAATAGATCTTCTAAGAGAGAAGACTGGAATGCAACAGAGAAGTGACAGGAAACACCTAAGGCAAGGAGGGAGAGGAAATTGAGCCTGCTTTCACTCTGGAAAGAGACCTAGCCTGCTCAGTCAGGATCAGCTGGGAGCCCAGAGAGCCCTCCCAATGGGAAAAAGAATAAATGGGAGATCCTCAGTGGTCCACATTTCCACAACAGAACCCTGAAATCCTAGCCATGAAAGAGTCTCTTGACCCTCACATACCCTGAGAAGAAAATAGGCAGTTGCAAAGACTATATCATGGCACTGCTTGGAGAGGCATCTTACGCTGGGTTCCACACTCTCTATGTGGTAGAAATAGCAAGGTATATAGAATAAGAAGTGGAGCCTGAATATGTGACTGAATTGCTCTAATCTCATCAAAAAACTTGAACGGATGATGAAATGCTTCTCATGAATGAGCCAAGAAAGTGGTTTCGTGACATGGAGTGTACTCCTGATGAAGATGCTGTGAATATTGTTAAAATGACAACAAAGGATTTAGAATATTACATAAAACAGTGCCTCTGAACTCTCATGGGCACTGAGAATAAAATAGGGAGTTGCAGATACCATACAATGGCACTGCTCCAGAGAGGCAGCTCATACTGTGTCCTAAGCAACTATAGCACAATGTCATTTTGAGCACCCAATCCCTAACACACTACATCCTACCCTGGGGTTCAACAGGCCCTGCATCCCCACATCCCTGGATTCCCATTGACATCCCCTGCCCACAGTCATCACCACTGCTGGTTGCTGCCACTGGAGCTGAAGTACAAATGACTGGCAGCAACTCTGCTTCCCCTAGTAGCAGGGAAGCCCCACATTTATAAGCTATTCCACCTGCAACTGCCACCTGAAGACCAAGTGTGTGCACCCTAGCTGCCTGCTTGTGTCTATTGAAACTGAAAGCAACTTTGCCCTCTCCAACAGTAGGACCACAGCATATTTGTTGTCACCAAGCTTGGTTGGCACCACTAACACTGGTGCCAGCATACACCACCCTGAGGCCCAAGGACAGGCATGATTGGTCCACCATTGCTGCTACTAGGGACCAAGGGCTGGCCCACCTGGAATGCCTGTCTCCAATAAAACTTCATCATAGCCTCCATTAACAACTACACCCTAAGCCACTGATGAAACCACAGGCACCACTGCCACTGTTTACAGCTGAAGAAATTACACAGGGACTATACTACTTCACACACCCAAAATCAAAGCCAAGGTGGCCTCACCAACCAACATTATAGTTACATCTTTAGGAAAAATCCTCCCCTAGAAAAACAAATCCAAAATAGGAAGAATGGGCTCTTACACCAGATGCCCAGATATGAATGAGAAATTTACCAAACAGATATAGAAAAGAATCAAACAGAAATACTAGAACTGAAGAATTCAATAAATGAAATAAAAAATACATTTAAAGTCTGCAACAATGGACCAGATCAAGCAGAAGAAAGAATTTGAGAAGTTGAAGATAAGGCCTTTGAAATAACAGTCCGACAAAAATAAAAAAAATAACAATAAAAAGAATGAACAAAGCCTATGAGCCATATGGAACACCAGAAAGCAACCAAATATTTGAATTTTTAGTGTCCCAGAAGGCAAGAGAAAATGAAAGGGATACAACATCTATTTAATAAAATAATAGCTGAAAACTTCTTAAGTCTAGCAAAAGATTCAGATATCCAGATACAGGAAGTTCATAGTTACATTCAAGGTCTTCTTTACAGCACATATTGCCAAACTGTCAAAAGTCAAAGGCTAAACATAAATTCTAAAAACAGTAAGAGAAAAGCATCTAGTCAATTATAAGGCAGCTCTTATCAGAATAACAGATTTCTTCTTTAAATTTCTTTTTATTTTATTTTATTATTATTATTATTTTTGAGATGGAATCTCACTTGTCCTCTAGGCTGGAGTACAATGGTACCATCTCAGCTCACTGCAACCTCTGCCTCCCAGCTTCAAGCAATTCTCTTGCCTCAGCCTCCTGAGAAGCTGGGACTACAGGTGTCCACCACCACATCTGGCTAATTTTTATATTTTTAGTAGAGATGGATGTCACTATGTGGGCCAGGCTGGTCTCGATCTCCTGACCTCAGGTGATCTGCCTGCCTTGGCCTCCCAAAGTGCTGGGATTACAGGTGTGAGCCACCGTGCCTGGCCTAACAGCAGATTTCTTAGCAGAAACCTTAAAGGCCAGGAGAGAATGGGATATTATATTCAAAGTGCTTAAAGAAAAAAAATCAATCAAGGATACTATACCCAGAAAAGTTATTCTTCATGAATGAAGGGGAAATGAAGTCTTTCCTAGACAATCAAAAGCTGGAAAAATTCAACACCACTAGAAAAGCTCTACAGGAAATGTTTAAGGGAGTCCTATACCTGAAAGTGAAAGGGTGATATCCACCATCATGAAAACACACAAGAGTATTAAACCCATCAGCATAGCAAACACACAAATAAGGAAGACAAAGGACTCAAATAGTACACTATAAAAAACCATGAAACCACAATAAACAACGAGAGAAAGGAAAAAAAAGAAAGAATATGTAAAAACCCCAGAAATAAAAAAAGTGACAGGAATAAGTGCACAGATATCAATAATAATGAGTATAACAGGTTAACCTTCCCATTTAAAAGATAGAAGTGGGCTAAATGGATTAAGAGAAAAAATGAAAACAAAAAAAGAGGATGAGTAGCTATACTTACATAAAACAAACTTTAAGTTAAAAACAGTAGAAAGAGACATAGAAAGTCCTTATATAATGATAACAGTGTCAATTCAGCAAAAGTAATGAACAATTCTAAACATATATGAACCCAACCCCAAAGCAACTAGATACACAAAGCAAATATTGTTAGAAGTAAAGGAAGATACAGACTTCAATATGATAATAGTTAAGGACTTCAATATCCTACTCTCAGCATTAAACAGATCATCTAGATAGAAAAATAGCTAATATATATTGAATTTAATCCAAACTTTAGATCAAATGAACATAATAGACATTTACAGACAATTTCATCGAATAGCTACAGAATACACATTCTTCTCAGCATAAAGACCATTCTCCAGGATAAACAATATCTTAGGACACAAAATACATCTCAATAAATTCTTAAAAATTAAAATCATATCAAATATCTTCTTAGACTACAATGGAATAAAAGTAGAGATCAATAACAAGAGGAATTTTGGAAACTGTATAAATCATGAAAGTTAAACAGTATACTCTTGAATAACTGCTGGGTCAAGGAAGGAATTAAGGAGGAAATAGAAATATTTCTTGAAGAAAACAAAATAAAATTGGAACACAACATACCAAAACCTATGTGATACAATAAAAGCAGTTCTAAGAGGGAAGTTTATAGCAATAAACATCCACATTTAAAAAGTAGAAAAGCTTCAGATACACAATATAATGACACATCTCAAGGAATTAAAAGGCAAGAACAAACCAAACGAAAATCACTAGAAGAAAATAAATAATAAAGATCAGAACAGAACTAAACAAAATCGAGATTAAAAAAATACAAAAAATCAACTTTTCATTTAGTTGATTTTTTGAAAAGATAAAACTGATAATGTAAACTAAATGAAAAGTTGATTTTTTGAACAGATAAATAACACTGATAAAAACACTAGCTATGCTAATCAAATAAAGAGAGAAAATGCAAATGAGCAAATTACAAATTAAAAAAGGAGTCAGTATAATTGATATTACAGAAATGCAAAAGATTATCAGACACTATTATGAACAACTAATATGTTGAGAAACTGGAAAACCTTGAGAAAAATAGATAAACTCCTAAATACATATAACCTACTTAGATTGAATCAGAAAGAAATGAAAAATGTAAACAGAACAATAATAAGCAATAAGACTGAATAATAATAAATCCTCTCAACAACAACAGAAAAAGTCCAGAACCAGATGACATCACTGTCAGATTTTATGAGGTCAGCCTTACCCAGATACAAAAACCAAGCAAGGATACAACAAAAAAAGAAAATTACAGGTCAGTATCCCTGATAAACAGAGAAAGAAAACCTCAACAAAACACTACCCCACCAAATTCAACAGCATGTCAAAAAGGTAATACATGATGATGAAGTGAGATTTGTCCCAGGTATGCACAGATGGCTCAACATATGCAAATTAATAAATGTGATGTATCAATAGAATGAAGGACAAAAATCATGTGATCATCTGAATAGATGCAAAGTACCATTTCATAAAATTCAACATTTCTTAATGATAAAAACTCTCAAAAAACTAAAAGTAGAAAAAACATACCTCAACATAGTAAAAGTTATATTTGACAAACCCAAAGCTAACATCATACTAAATGGGAAAAAACCTGAAAGCCTTTCATCTAAGAACTGAAACAAGACAAGGATGTCCATTTTTACCACTCCTATTCAGTATAGCACTGGAAGTCCTAGCCAGAGTAACCAGCCAAGAGAAAAGAATGAAAAGCATGAAAATTGGGAAAAATGAAGTCAAATTGCCCTACCTTGCAGATGATATGATCTTATATATAGAAAAACCTAAAGATTCCACCAAACAACTCTGTCATCTAATGAATAAATTAAATATTCAGTAAAGCTTCAGGATACAAAATCAACAACAATAAAAAATCAGTAGCATTTCTATACACCAATAATGAACTAGTTGAGAACAAAATTAAGAAGGCAATCCCACTTACAATAGCTACGAAACCAAAATACCTGGAAATAAATTTAATTAAGAAGATGAAAAACCTTTGCAAGGAAAACTACAAAGCACTGATGAAAAAAATTGAAAAGGACAACAAATGAAAAAACATCACATGCTCATGGATCAGAATTAATATTGTTAAAATGACCTTAATTAAAGCAATCTACAAATTCAACACAATACACATCAAAATACCTATGCCATTTTTTCAAAGAAATAGAAAAAAATCCACCTAAAATTTGTATTTTTTTTTAAACCCAAACAACCAAAGCAGTTCTGAGCAAAAAGGATAAAGCTGGAGGCATCACATTACCTGACTTCAAAATATGTTGCAAGGCTACAGTAACCAAAATGGCATGGTATTGATATAAAAATAGATGCATGGATGAATGGAACAGAATGGAGAACCTAGACATAAATCCACATATTTATAGCCAATTGATTTTTGGCAAAGGCACCAAGAATATACATTGGAGAAAGACCACCTTCTTCAATAAATGGTGTTGGAAAAATCAAATAGCCGTATACAGAAGAATAAAACTGGACCCAGTCTCTCATGATATACATAAATCAACCCAAAATAAATTAAATACTTAAATGTAAGACCAAAAACTACTAGAAGAAAACATAGGGGGAACACTTCAGTACATTGGTCTAGGCAAAGATTTTTAGTTAAGACCTCAAAAGCACAGGCAACTAAAATGAAAACAGATAATTAGGACTACATTAGAATAAAACCTTCTTCACAGCAAAGGAAACAACAGAGGGAAAAGGAAACAGATAAATAGGACTACATTAAACTAAAACCTTCTGCACAGCAAAGGAAACAACAGAGGGAAAAGGAAATTTGTTGACTGGGAGATAATATTTACAAACTATTCATTCAATAAAGAACTAATATTCAGAATATACAAGGTACCCAAACAACTCAATAAGAAAAAATAATAATTCCATTAAAAATGGACAAAGAACATGAATAGACATTTTTCAAAAGGAGATGTAGAAATGGCCAACAGTATATGAAAATATGCTCAATATCACTAATCATCAGAAATGCAAGTCAAAGTCACAATGAGATATCATTTTACCCCAGTTAGAATAGTTATTATCAAAAACATGAAAATACCAGATGCTGGTGAAGATGTGGAGCAATTATAACTATTATACACTTTTGATAGGAATGTTAATAAAACCACTGTAACAAACAACATGGAGATTTCTCAAAAAACTAAAAATAGAACTACCATATGACCCAACAATCCCACTGCTGAGTTTATTCAAGGAAAGAAAATCAAAATATCACAGGGACACCTGCACTCCATGTTTATTGCAGCACTATTTACAATTGAAAATATATGGAATCAACAACCTAAGTGTCCATCAGTAGAAAAATGGACTCTTCAAGATGGCAGGGTAGGAGCAGCTCGGGGTTGCAGCAGTTGGGGGTTGTGGCTCTCAGTGAAGGCTCAGAGGGTGAGTTCAAGCTGCATTTTCAGACAGATCCTTGTTGCCCACAGAACAGGGGGATTCCCAGGTAAAGGAGAGACACTGAGTGCCACTACTGCTGTTTTGGCCTGCACTGCCCTTGCGGCTGGAGCAGCAGCACAGCGGCACTCCGCACAAGGCGCACTGGTCTGGATGCCCTGTGAAACTGGCAATCTGAGATTTGAGAGGGCAAATTAGCATATCCATCTGACTGAACGGGACTTGGACAGTGACCCAAACAAGGAGATTCCCAGGAGGCAACACTTGAGCCGAGGCAGTGGGTCACTGCACGGGAAATCGCACGGATCCCGATCCCCAATCAGCGGGTGACTGAAATACCTGGGAGAGAGTCAACCTTTCAACTTAGGAAAGGGAAAAAGGGGACTCTGAGGTGGCGAGCCAGGTGACCAGGCTTGGCAGGTCCCACCCCCACAGGGACAAGCAGGGCGGCGATTCCATATGCCCGGGGTTGAGAGATTCACTGCGAATGCAACTGAGCCCGGGACGGTGCAGCTCAGTGGGAGAGGGGCGTGCGCCATTGCCGAGGCAATCCACCCCTAAGGAAGTATACTCCCATTGCTGTTGCAGCCTGCCGTTGCCGAGGCAACCCGCCATAACAGAGAAACTCCACCAATACAGAGGCAATGAAGCTGAGCACGTGACAGCACAGTGGAGCCCTCAGAAACAGGGTGAAGCCCAAGGCAACAAAGCAAAGCCTGCTACAGTAGGGCGGAGCCAACGCCAACTGGGCGGAGCCTCGGCAGGCAAATAGTGACTAGACTGTCCCCTAGATGGGCAGGAAAGTGCAACGGATACTCATAAAGAAAGCCCTAACGCCCCAAGACAGAGCATCTGAGAAAAAAAAAAAAGGGTATTATGAGTCCTGCTGCAGCAGACATAAAAGTATCTGCCGAACAGTCCTCAATGAACAATGGAGCTCACAGCTCAGCACTCCAGCTCCTATAAAGTACAGACCATCTCCTCAAGCAGCTTCCTGACCCCTGAATATCCAAAGAGTCACCTCAAAAAGGACTGATCAGATTGATATTTGGTGGGCATCATTCTGGGACAAAGAAAGCAGAAAAGAAAATGGTAGCATCGCTCACTGTTCCGCAGCTGCTACAGGTGTACCCCAGAGAAGCAGGGCCTGAAGTGGACCTCAGCAGTCCTACAGCAGAAAGGTTAGACTGTTAGAAGGAAAACTAAGAAACAGAAATACTTCACCATCAACAATCTGGGCATCCACTCAGAGAACCAACCGAGAAGTCAGCAACTACTCAGACCACAGGATGATAAACCCACAAAGATGGGAATAAACCACGCAAAAAGGAGGAAAACACCCAAAACCAAAACACCTCACCTCCTACAAAGGAACAAAACTCCTCGCCAGCAAGGGAACAAAGCTGGATGGAGAATGAGGGTGATGAAATGACGGAATCAGACTTCAGAAGGTGGATAATGAGAAACTTCCGTGAGCTAAAAGCACATGTTCTAAATAAATGCAAAGACTAAGGACCTTGAAAAAAGATTTGAAAAAGATTCGAGGAAATGATAACAAGAATGGACAACTTAGAGAGGAATATAAACGAATTGAAGGAACTGAAAAACACAACACGAAAACTTCACGAAGCATGCACAAGCTTCAACAGCTGAATTGACCAAGCAGAAGAAAGAATATCAGAAATCAAAGATCAACTCAATGAAATAAAATGAGAAACCAAGATTACAGAAAAAAGCACAAAAAGGAATGAACAAAGTCTCCAAGAAATGTGGGACTGTGTGAAGAGACCTAACCTACATTTGATAGGTGTACCAGAATGTGATGAAGAGAACGAATTCAAGCTGGAAAATACTCTTTAGGATATTATCCAAAAAAATTTTCCCAACCTAGCAATCCAGGCCAATACTCAAGTCGAGGAAATACAGAGAACACCAAAAAGATATTCTGCAAAAAGAGCAACCCCAAGGCACATAATGGTCAGATTCACCAGGGTTGAAATGAAGAAGAAAATACTAAGGGCAGCCAGAGAGAAAGGTCAGGTCACCCACAAAGGGAAGCCCATCAGTCTCACAGCAGATCTCTCAGCAGAAACCCTACAAGCCAGAAGAGAGTGGGGGCCAATATTCAACATCCTTAAAGAAAAGAACTTTCAACCCAGAATTTCATATCTAGCCAAACTGAGCTTCATAAGTGAAGGAAAAATAAAATCCTTTGTGAACAAGCAAGTACCCAGGGATTTTGTCACCACCAGGCCTGCTCTACAAGAACTCCTGAAAGAGGCACTACACATAGAAAGGAACAACCAGTACCAGCCATTCCAAAAACATACCAAATGCTAAAGAGCATCAACAAAATGAAGAATATGCATCAACTAACAGGCAAAACAGCCAGCTAGATGAAAATGACACTATCACATTCACACATAACAATATTAACCCTAATGTAAATAGGCTAAATGCACCAATCAAAAGACACAGACTGGCAAATTGGATAAAAATCCAAAACCTGTCAGTGTGCTGTATCCAGGAAACCCTCACACGCAAGGATAGACAAAGGCTCAAAATAAAGGGATGGAGGTAGATTTACCAAGCAAATGGAGAGCAAAAAAAAAGAGTTGCAATTCTTGTCTCTGATAAAATAGACTTTAAAGCAACAAAGATCAAAACAGACAAAGAAAGTCATTACATAATGGTAAAATAATTGATACAAGAAGAAGAGCTAATGATCCTAAATATATATGGACCCAATACAAGAGCACCAAGATATATAAGGCAAGTTCTTAACAATCTACAAAGAGGCTTAGACTCTCACACAATAGTAGTGGGAGACTTTAACACTCCACTGTCAATATTAGACAGTTCAACCAGACAGAAAATTAACAAGGATATCCAGGGCTTGAACTCAGACCTGGAACAAGCAAAACTTATAGACATTTACATAACTCTCAACCCCAAATCCACAGAATATACATTCTTCTCAGCACCACATCACACCTACTCTAAAATTGACCACATAATTGGAAGTAAAGCACTCCTCAGCAAGTGCAAAACAACTGAAATCATAACAAACAGTCTCTCAGACCATAGTGCAATCAAGTTAGAACTCAGAATCCAGAAACTAACTCAGAACTGCACAGCTTCATGGAAACTGAACAACTGGCTCTTGAATGTGGATTGGATAAACAATGAAATTAACGCAGAAATAAAGAAGTTCTTCGAAACCAACCAGAACGAAGACACAACATGCCAGAATCTCTGAGACACACTGAAAGCAGTCTCCAGAGGAAAATATATAGTAATAAGTGCCCACATGAGAAGACTAGAGAGATCCAAAATTGACACCCTATCATCAAAATTGAAAGAGCTAGAGGAGCAAAATCAAAAAAACTCAAAACCTAGCAGAAGACAAGAAATAACTAAGATCAGAGCAGAAGTGAAGGAGAGAGAGACACCAAAAAACCCTTCAAAAAATCAATAAATCCAAGAGCTGTTGTTTTGAAAAGAACAACAAAATAGACAGACCACTAGCAAAACTGATAAAAAAGAAAAGAGAGAACAACCAAATAGATGCAATAAAAAACGATAAAGGGAAAATCACCACAGGTTCGACAGAAATTCAAACCATCATCAGAGAATATTACAAACAACTCTATGCACATAAACTAGTAAACCTGGCAGAAATGGATCAATTCCTGGACACCTGTGCTCTCCCAAGCCTAAACCAGGAGGAAGCCAAAACTATGAATAGACCAATAACAAGGTCTTAAGTTGAGGCAGCGATTAAGAGCCTACCACACCAAAACAAGCCCAGGTCCAGATGGGTTCACAGCCGAATTCTACCAGACACACAAAGAGGAGCTGGTACCATTCCTTCTGAAACTATTCCAAATAATCCAAGAAGAGGGAATCCTTCCCAAATCATTTTATGAGACCAACATCATCCTGATACCAAAACCCGGCAGAGACTCAACAAGAAAAGAAAACTTCCTGCCAATATCTATGATGAACATAGATGCAAAATCTTCAATAAAATACTGGCAAGCTGATTGCAACAGCACATCAAAAAACTTATCCATCATGATCAAGTAGGATTCATACCAGGGATGCAAGGCTGGTTCAACATATGGAAGTCTATAAATGTAATTCACTAAATAAACAGAACCAAAACAAAAACCACATGATTATCTCAATTGACGCAGAGAAGGCCTTTGAAAAATTCAACAGCCCTTTATGCTTAAAACCCTCAATGAACTCAGTATTGATGGAACATATCTCAAAGTGATAAAAGCTATTAATGACAAACCAACAGCCAATATTATACCGAATGGGCAAAAACTGGAGGCATTCTTTTTGAAATCTGGCACTAGACAAGGATGCCCTCTTTCACCACTCCTATTCAATATAGTACTGGAAGTTCTAGCCAGAGCAATCAGGCAAGAAAAAGAAATAAAGGGTATTCAAATAAGGAAGGAGGAAGCCAAATTGTCTCTATTTGCAGAAGACATGATAGTATACCTAGAAGACCCCATTGCCTTCTGAATCAGCCCCAGACCCCATCAGCCCCAAAACTTCTGAAACTGATAAACAACTTCAGCAAAGTCTAAGGACACAAAATCAATGTGCAAAAATCACAAGCATTCCTCTACACCAATAACAGACTTAAAGAGAGCCAAATCAACAATAAACTGCCATTCACAATTGCTACAAAAAGAATAAAATACCTAGGAATACAACTTAAAAGGAACGTAAGAGATCTCTTCAAGGAAAACTATAAACCACTGCTCAATGAAATAAGAGAGGACACAAACAGATGGAGAAACATTCCATGTTCATAGTTAGGAAGAATCAGTATTGTGAAAATGGCTATACTGCCCAAAGTAATTTACAGAATCAACGCTATCCCCATCAAGCTACCATTGACTTTCTTCACGGAACTGGAAAAAACCACCATGAACTTCATATGAAACCAAAAGAGAGCCCACATAGCCAAGTCAATTCTAAGCAAAAAGAACACAATGGGGGGCATCACACTACCAGATTTCAAACTATACTACAAGGCTACAGTTATCAAAACATCATGGTACTGATACCAAAACAGAGATATAGATCAATGGAACAGAACAGAGGCATCGGGGGCAACACTACATATCTACAACTATACAGTCTTTGATAAACCTGACAAAAACAAGCAATGGGGAAAGCATTCCCTGTTTAATAAATGGTGTTGGGATAACTGGCTAACCATATTCAGGAAGCATTAACTGGACTTCTTCCTCACACTGTACACTAAAATTAACTCCAGATGAATTATAGACTTAAATATAAGACCTGGCACCATAAAAACCCTAGAGGAAAATCTAGGCAAGTCCATTCAGGAACTAGGAGTAGGCAAGGACTTCATGACCAAAACACCAAAAGCATTGGCAACAAAAGCCAAAATAGACAAATGGGACCTAATCAAACTCCACAGCTTCTGCACGGCAAAAGACACAGTCACTAGAGTGAATTGGCAACCAACAGAATGGAAAAAAATTTTTGCAGTGTACCCATCTGACAAAGGGCTGATAGCCAGAATTTACAAAGAACTCAAACAAATTTACAAGAAAAAAATGAACAAGCCCATTTAAAAATGGGCAAAGGATATGAATAGATACATTTCAAAAGAAGACATACATGAGGCCAACAAACATATGAAAAAATGCTCATCATTACTGGTCATTAGAGAGGTGCAAATCAAAACCACATTGAGATACCATCTCACACCAGTTAGAATGGCGATCATTAAAATATCTGGAGACAACAGATGCTGGAGAGGATGTGGAGAAAAAGGAACAATTTTACCCTGTTGGTGGGAGAGTAAATTAGTTCAACCACTGTGGAAGACAGTGTGGCGATTCCTCAAGGCCTTAGAAATGGAAATTCCATTTGACCCAGCAATCCCATTACTGGGTATATATCCAAAAAACTATAAATCATTATACTATAAGAACACATGCACACGAATGTTCATTGCAGCACTGTTTACAATAGCAAAGACCTGGAACCAACCCAAATACTCATCCATGATAAACTGGATTAGGAAAATGTGGCACATATACACCATGGAATATTATGCAGCAATGAAAAAGGATAAGTTTGTGTCCTTTGTAGGGACATGGATGAATTTGGAGAACATCATTCTCAGCAAACTGACACGAGAACATAAAATGAAATACCACATATTCTCACTCATAGGTGGGTGATGAAAAATGAGAACACCTGGACACAGGGAGGGGAGCACTACACACTGGGGTCTATTGGGGGTAAAAGGGGAGGGCCAGCGGGGGGGGCGCGGGGAGGGATAGCCTGGGGTGAAATGCCAAATATTGGTGAAGGGGAAGATGGCAGCAAAACACACTGCCATCTGTGTACCTATGCAACTATCTTGCATGATCTGCACATGTACCCCAAAACCTAAAATGCAATTAAAAAAAAAAGAAAAAGAAAAACGGATAAAGAAAATGTGGTATGTACACACAGTGCAATACTATTTGGCCATAAAAAGGAATAAGATCATGTCATTTATGGCAACATAGATGGAACTAGAGTTCACTATGTTAAGTGAAATAAATTAGGCACAGGAAGACAAACAGTGCATGTTCTCATTCTTATGTAGGCACTAAAAAAATTTGGTTTCATTGAGGTAGAGAGTGGAATGATAGATATCAGAGGCAGGGAAGGGTGTGTGGCTTGAAGGGGGGGATAAGGAGAAGTTGGTTAATGGGTGTAAATATCAGTTAGATAGAATAAGTTCTAATGCTCATTAGAAAAGCAGTTTGACTACAGTTAACACAATATATTGTATGTTTTAAAATAGCTAGAAGAGAGGACTTGAAAATCACATATACCCCATAAATATGCAAAATATTATGCTTCAATTAAAATAAACAAATTATTGTTATGCACTAAATGAAAAAAAATGCCACAGATACCACAGTCTTCAGGAACCATTACCCTAATCAGTTAGCATCTATCAATGTTGAAGCAAGACTCTCCATCAGCAAACAAATACAACTCACTGAAGGCTCTGATGATTGTTAGTATTTTTTAGTCAGAAAATATTTTAAATAAAGGTATGCACATTTTTCAGGCATAATGCTACTGCACACTTTTTTATTTTTTACTTTTTATTTTTTTAAATTGCATTTTAGGTTTTGGGGTACATGTGCAGAACATACAAGATAGTTGCATAGGTACACATGTGGCAATGTGTTTTGCTGACTTCCCTTCATTCACATTTGGCATTTCTCCCCAGGCTATCCGTCCCCAGCTCCCCCCATGCTGTCCCTCCCCTATTCCCCCCAATAGACCCCGGTGTGTAGTACTCCCTTCCCTGTGTCCATGTGTTCTCATTTTTCCTCACCCGCCTATGAGTGAGAATATGTGGTATTACATTTTCTGTTCTTGTGTCAATTTGCTGAGAATGATGTTCTCCAGATTCATCCATGTCCCTACAAAGGACACGAACTCATCATTTCTGATTGCTGCATAATATTGCATGGTGTATAGGTGCCACATTTTCCTTGTCCAATCTATCTTCGATGGGCATTTGGGTTGGTTCCAGGTCTTTGCTATTGTAAACAGTGCTGCAATGAACATTACTGTGCATGTGTCCTTATAGTAGAACGATTTATAGTCCTTTGAATATATACCCAGTAACGGGATTCCTGGGTCAAATGGAATTTCTATTTCTAAGGCCTTGAGGAATCGCCACACTGTCTTCCACAGTGGTTGAACTAATTTACACACCCACCAACAGTGTAAAAGTGTTCCTATTCCTCCACATCCTCTCCAGCCTCTGTTGTCTCCAGATATTTTAATGATCGCCATTCTAACTGGCATGAGATGGTATCTCAATGTGGTTTTGATTTGCATCTCGCTAATGACCAGTGATGATGAGCATTTCTTCATATGTTTGTTGACCTCATGTATGTCTTCTTTTGTAAAGTGTCTGTTCATATCCTTTGCCCATTTTTGAATGGGCTTGTTTGTTTTTTCCTGTAAATCTGTTTGAGTTCTTTGTAAATTCCGGATATCAGCCCTTTGTCAGATGAGTAAACTGCAAAATTTTTTTCCCATTCTGCTGGTTGCTGATTCACTCTAGTGACTGTGTCTTTTGCCATGCAAAAGCTGTGGAGTTTGATTAGGTCCCATTTGTCTATTTTGGCTTTTGTTGCCAATGCTCTTGGTGTTTTGGTCATGAAGTCCTTGCCTACTCCTAGGTCCTGAATGGTTTTGCCTAGATTTTCTTCTGGGTTTTTATGGTGCCAGGTCTACTGTTTAAGTCTTTAATCCATCTGGAGTTAATTTTAGTGTAAGGTGTCAGGAAGGGTCCAGTTTCTGCTTTCTGCACATGGCTAGCCAGTTTTTCCAACACCGTTTATTAAACAGGGAATGCGTTCCCCATTGCTTGTTTTTGTCAGGTTTATGAAAGATTGTATTGTTGTAGATATGTAGTGTTGCCCCCAATGTCTCTGTTCTGTTCCATTGATCTATATTTCCGTTTTGGTACCAGTAAGATGCTGTTTTAATTACTGTAGACTTGTAGTATAGTTTGAAGACTGGTAGTGTGATGCCTCCCGCTGTGTTCCTTTTGCTTAGAATTGACTTGGCTCTGCAGGCTCTTTTTTGGTTCCATATGAAGTTCATGGTGGTTTTTTCCAGTTCTGTGAAGAAAGTCAATGGTAGCTTGATGGGGATAGCATTGATTCTATAAATTACTTTGGGCAGTATAGCCATTTTCACGATATTGATTCTTTCTAACCATGAACATGGAATGTTTCTCCATCTGTTTGTGTCCTCTCTGATTTCGTTGAGCAGTGGTTTGTAGTTTCCCTTGAAGAAGTCCCTTACGTTTTTTGTAAGTTGTAATCCTAGGTATTTTATTCTCTTTTCAGCGATTGTGAATGGCAGTTCGTTCTTGATTTGGCTCTCTTTAAGTCTGTTATTAATGTATAGGAATGCTTCTAATTTTTGCACATCGATTTTATATCCTTAGACTTTGCTGAAGTTGCTTATCAGTTTCAGGAGATTTTGGCTGAGGCGATGGGGTCTTCTAGGTATACTATCATGTCATCTGCAAATAGAGACAATTTGGCTTCCACCTTTTCTATTTGAATACCTTTTATTTCTTTTTCTTGCCTGGTTGCTCTGACTAGAACTTTCAGTACTGTACTGAATAGGAGTGGTGAAAGAGGGCATTCTTGTCTAGTGCCAGATTTCAAAGGGAATGCCTCCAGTTTTTGCCCATTCAGTATGATAATGGCTGTTGGTTTGTCATAAATAGCTTTTATTATTTTGAGATACGTTCCATCAATACCGAGTTTATTGAGGGTTTTTAGCGTAAAGGGCTGTTGAATTTTGTCAAAGGCCTTCTCTGCATCAATTGAGATAATCATGTGGTTTTTGTTTTTGGTTCTGTTTATGTGGTGAATTACGTTTATAGACATGTGTATGTTGAACTAGCCTTGCATCCCCGGGATGAATCCTACTTGATCATGATGGATAAGTTTTTCGATGTGCTGTTGCAATCGGCTTGCTAGTATTTTATTGAAGATTTTTACATCGATGTTCATCATGGATATTGGCCTGAAGTTTTCTTTTCTTGTTGAATCTCTGCTGGGTTTTGGTATCAGGATGATGCTGGTCTCATAAAATGATTTGAGAAGGATTTCCTCTTTTTGGATTATTTGGAATAGTTTCAGAAGGAATGGTACCAGCTCTTCTTTGTGTGTCTGGTAGAATTCAGCTGTGAACCCATGTGGACCTGGGCTTTTTTTGTGTGGTAGGCTCTTAATCGCTGCCTCAACTTATGACCTTGTTATTGGTCTATTCATAGTTTTGGCTTCCTCCTGGTTTAGGCTTGGGAGAGCACAGGTGTCCAGGAATTGATCCATTTCTGCCAGGTTTACTAGTTTATGTGCATAGAGTTGTTTGTAATATTCTCTGATGATGGTTGGAATTTCTGTCAAATCTGTGGTGATTTCCCCTTTATCATTTTTTATTGCATCTATTTGGTTGTTCTCTCTTTTCTTTTTTATCAGTTTTGCTAGTGGTCTGTCTATTTTGTTGATCTTTTAAAAAAAACCAGCTCTTGGGTTTATTAATTTTTTGAAGGATTTTTCGTGTCTCTCTCTCTCCTTCACTTCTGCTCTGATCTTAGTTATTTCTTGTCTTCTAGGTTTTGAGTTTTTTTTATCTTGCTCCTCTAGCTCTTTCAATTTTGATGATAGGGTGTCAATTTTGGTCTCTCCAGTCTTCTCATGTGGACACTTACTGCTATATATTTTCCTCTGGAGACTGCTTTCAATGTGTCCCAGAGATTCTGGCATGTTGTATCTTTGATCTGGTTGGTTTCGAAGAAACTTCTTTATTTCTGCATTCATTTCATTGTTTATCCAATCCACATTCAAGAGCCAGTTGTTCAGTTTCCATGAAGCTGTGCAGTTCTGAGTTAGTTTCTGGATTCTGAGTTCTAACTTGATTGCACTATGATCTGAGAGACTGTTTGTGATGATTTCAGTTGTTTTGCATTTGCTGAGGAGTGCTTTACTTCTAATTATGTGGTCAATTTTAGAGTAGGTGTGATGTTGTGCTGAGAAGAATGCATATTTTGTGGATTTGGGGTTGAGAGTTATGTAAATGTCTATAAGGTTTGCTTGTTCCAGGTCTGAGTTCAAGCCCTGGATATCCTTGTTAATTTTCTGTCTGGTTGATCTGTCTAATATTGACAGTGGAGTGTTAAAGTCTCCCACTATTATTGTGTGAGAGTCTAAGCCTCTTTGTAGATTGTTAACAACTTGCCTTATATATCTTGGTGCTCCTGTGTTGGGTCCATATATATTTAGAGTCATTAGCTCTTCTTGTTGTATCGATACTTTTACCATTATGTAATAACCTTCTTTGTCTTTTTTGATCTTTGTTGCTTTAACGTCTATTTTACCAGAGATGAGCATTGCAACTTCTGCTTTGTTTTGCTCTTCATTTGCTTGGTTAATCTTCCTCCATCCCTATATTTTGAGCCTTTGTGTATCCTTGCAAGTGAGATGGGTTTCCTGGATACAGCACACTGATGGGTTTTGGTTTTTTATCCAATTTGCCAGTCTGTGTCTTTTGATTGGTGCATTTAGCCTATTTCTATTTAGGGTTAATATTGTTATGTGTGGATTTGATACTGCCATTTTGATGCTCGCTGGCTGTTTTGCCTGTTAGTTGATGCATATTCTTCATTTTGTTGATGCTCTTTAGCATTTGGTATGTTTTTGGAATGGCTGGTACTGGTTGTTCCTTTCTATGTGTAGTGCCTCTTTCAGGAGTTCTTGTAGAGCAGGCCTGGTGGTGACAAAATCTCTGGGTACTTGCTTGTTCACAAAGGATTTTATTTTTCCTTCACTTATGAAGCTCAGTTTGGCAGGATATGAAATTCTGAGTTGAAAGTTCTTTTCTTTAAGGATGTTGAATATTGGCCCCCACTCTCTTCTGGCTTGTAGGGTTTCTGCCGAGAGATCTGCTGTGAGTGTGATGGGCTTCCCTTTGTGGGTGACCTGACCTTTCTCTCTGGCTGCCCTTAGGATTTTTTTTTTCATTTCAACCCCGGTAAATCTGACCATTATGTGCCTTGGGGTTGCTCTTTTTGCGGAATATCTTTGTGGTGTTCTTTCTATTTCCTGGACTTGAATATTGGCCTGCCTTGCTAGGTTGGGGAAATTTTTCTGGATATTATTCTGAAGAGTATTTTCCAGCTTGGATTCATTCTCTTCGTCACATTCTGGTACACCTGTCAAGCGTAGGTTAGGTCTCTTCACATAGTTTGACATTTCTTGGAGACTTTGTTCATTCCTTTTTGTGCTTTTTTCTGTAATCTTGGTTTCTCATTTTATTTCACTGAGTTGATCTTCAACTTCTGATATTCTTTCTTCTGTTGGGTCAATTCAGCTGTTGAAACTTCTGCATGCTTCGCAAAGTTCTCATATTGTGTTTTTCAGCTCCTTCAATTCTTTCATATTCCTGTCTAAGTTGTCCATTCTTTTATCATTTCCTTAAATTTTTTTTCAAGGTTCTTATTTTCTTTGCATTTATTCAGAACGTGTTTTTTTAGCTCACAGAAGTTTCTCATTATCCACCTTCTGAAGTCTGATTCCGTCATTTCATCACCCTCATTTTCCATCCAGCTTTGTTCCCTTGCTGGTGAGAAGTTTTGGTTTTTTGTAGGAGGTGAGGTGTTTTGGTTTCAAGTGTTTTTCTCTTTTTTGCTCTGGTTTCTTCCCATCTTTGTGAATTTATCCACCTGTCATCTGAGTAGTTGCTGACTTTTTGATTAGGTCTCGGAGTGGACACCCAGATTGTTGATGATGAAATATTTCTGTTTCTTAGTTTTTCTTTTCACATCTAGCCCCTCTGTTGTATGACTGCTGCGGTCCACTCCAAGCCCTGCTTGTTTTGGGTACACCTGTAGGAGCTGCAGAACAGTGAGGGATGCTACCCATTTTTTCTTCTGCTATCTTTGTCTCAGAATGATGCCCGCCAAATGTCAGTCTGATCAGTCCTTTTTGAGGTGACTCTTTGGATATACAGGGGTCAGGGAGTTGCTTGAGGAGACGGTCTGTACTTTATAGGAGCTTAAGTGCTGAGCTGTGAGCTCCGTTGTTCATTCAGCTCTGTTAGGCAGGTGTGTTTAAGTCTGTTGCAGAATAATGTATAAAACTCCTTTTTTCCTCAGATTCTCTGTCTCAGGGAGTTAGCGCTCTCTTTTTGAGTTGGACTGTCCTGTCCTGCTAGGAGGTAGGCTAGTCACTATTTGCCTGCCAAGGTCTGCCTTGCTACCGTGGGGTTTGCCCTGTTGCTGTGAGCTCTGCCCTGCTGCCATGGGTTCTGCACTGCTGCCGTGGACTCTGCCCTGTTGCCCATGGGCTCCACCCTGCTATCATGGACTCTGCCCTGTTGGCGGAGTCTCTCTGTTATGGCGGGTTGCCTCGGCAACAGCAGGCTGCGTCAGAAATGGGACTGTACCTCAGGAGGCACAGAATGCCTCGATAATGGCGGAAGCCCCTCCCCCACCGAGCTGCATTGTCCTGGATTCAGCTGTGCCCACAGTGAAACTCTCAACCCTTAGCATTTTGAATCGCCGTTTTGTTTGTCCCTGTAGGGGTGGGACCTGTTGAGCCTGATCACCTGGCTCCCTGCCTCCCTGCCTCAGAGCGTGTTTTTTTTTTAAGTTGAATGGTTGACTCCTTCCCAGGTGTTTCAGTCACCTGCTGATAGGGCACCAGAATCTGTGTGATTTCCCGTGCAGCGATTTACTGCACTGGCTCAAATGTTGCTTCCCGGGAATCTCCTGGTCTGGCTCACTGTCCAAGTTCCATTTAATCAGATGGATATGCTAATCTGCCCTCCCAAATCTCAGATTGCTAATTTAACAGGGCACCCAGACCAGTGCGTTTTGTGCGGGGTGCTGCTGCGCTGTGGTGCCGGCTGAAACCGCCGTGCTAGCTGAAAGGGCTGCACTGGCATCCCGCATCTCTCCTACACCTGGGAATTCCCCGTTCTGTGGGGAACAAAGATCCATCTGGAAATGCGGCTTGAACTCACCCTCTGAGCCTTCACTGAGAGCTGGAATTCTGAGTTGTTCCTACCATGCCATCTCTTGAGATTCACTACCACACACTTAATAGACTACATTATAGTGTAAATATAACTTGTATATGCATTATAAAAACAAAGAATTTTTGTGATTTGCTTTATTGTGATATTTACTTTGATTGTGGTTATCTGGGACAACACCCACAATGTCTTGGAAGTATGCTTGTAAGCCCAAAGCAAACAGAAGGAAGGAGGTAATAAAGATAAAAACAGAAACCGATGAAACTGCAAACAGAACAATAGAGAAAGTTAGTGAAACATAAAGTGATTCTTTGAAAATACCAATAAAACTGACAAAACTCTAGCAAGACTGGCAAAGAAAAACCAAAAGACAAAGATTATAAATATTGAGAATAAAACAGACTATCACCATAAACCCTGCAGACATCAAAAAAGAATACTATAAACAAATATATGTACATAAATCTGACAACTCAAATGATATGAATTAATTCTTTAAAAAACACAAACTACCATTACTCATGCAATATGAAACAGATCATTAGATTAGCCTATTGCTATTAAATAAATTAAATTAGTATTTTAAAACCTTTTCAAAAGCTTCAGGCCCACGTGGTTTCATTGAAGACTTCTACCAAATATATAAAGAAGAAATAATACCAATTCCACACATTCTCTTGCAGAAAATAAAAATAGGAGCACTTTGAAATTCACTTGATAAAGCTAATATTTGTCTAATATCAAAATCCAGGAAGGAAGGAAAGAAAGCAGGAAGGGAGGAAGGAAGGAAAGAAGGAAGGAAGGAAGGAGGGAAACAGAGACAGAAAAAGAGAGAGAGAGAGAGAAAGAGAGCAAATAAGGAAAATAAAAAGGGAAGGAAGGAAGGAAGGAAGGAAGGAAGGAAGGAAGGAAGGAAGGAAGGAAGGAAGGAAAGAAGGAAGGAAGGGAGACACCTCTCATGAGCATAGATGCAAAATTTGTTAACAAAATATTAGCAAGCAGGATTTAGGGATATATAAAAATAATTATATGCCATGTTCAAGTGGTGTTTATTTCATGGATGCAAGAGTGATTAAATATTAAAAAATCAACCAATGTGACCCCCTATATCAACAAGCTAGAGAAGAAAAATTATCTGATCTTATTAATAGATAGAGGAAAAACATTTCAACAAAATCAGCAGTCATTCATAATTTTAAAAACATTAAAAAATTAGGAATATGGAGAGAAACTTCCTAAACTTAATAAAAAATCATCCACAAAAAATCCTGTAGCTAACACACTTAATGCTGAAAGAATGAATCGTCTCCTTTTACGATCAGGAAAGGGGCAAGAATTTCCATCACTGATATTCAAAACAGTAAATCACTTATCACTGGTATTAACATACTGTTGGAAATTCTGACGAATGCAGTAAGGTGAAAAAAGAAATAAAGTGCACACAGATTGGACAGAAAGAAATAACTGTTCCTATTTACAGATGGCAGGAGTGTCTACATAGAAAATCCCCCCAAATTAAAATACTACTAGAATTTATACATAAGTTTAGCAAGGTCACAGGATAAAAGACCAACAGACAAAAACCAGTTGCATTTCTTTATATTAATGAGAACACAGGAACACTACAATTAAAAATATAAACCATTATAATTCCTCTTAAAAAGTAAAACACTTAGGTGTAAATCTACCAGTGCACATGTAGGACTTGCATACTGAAAACTACACAAAACTCATGAATGAAATCAAAGAAGATCAAAACAAATAGAAGGATATTCTGAATGTTTGAATTGGAAAACTCAACATACTTAAGGTGTGCATTCTTCCAAGTTGATATACAGTTGAACATTATTCCCATCAAAATCTTAGATTTTAGATTTGTTGTAAATATAGATGATTATTCTAAAATTCACATGGAAAAGCAAAGAAACTAGAATAGTCATATTTCTGATAGGCTAGGCATGGTGGCTTATGCTTGGAATTCCAGAATTTTGGGAAGCTGAGGCAGAAAAATTGCTTAAACCTAGGAGTTCAGCCTGGGCAATATGGTAAAATTCCAACTCTACAAAAAATACAAAAAATTTAGCTAGGTGTGGTGGTGTGTGCCTTTAATCCCAGCTACTCAGATGACTGAGGCAGGAGGATCACTTGAGCCTGGGAGGTAGAGGCTGAAGTGAGCCCTAATCACGCCACCGCACTCTATCCTGGGCAACAGAGTGAGACCCTGTCTCAAAATAATAATAATAATAATAATTCCGATAAAAAAACAATAGTGGAAGAAGTCAGCCTACCAGATTTCAAGCCTTGATATATAGCTACAGTAATCAAGATTGTGTGTTATTGACAGACAGTCTGACATGTATCCTAATGAAAGAGAATAAAGAACCAAGAAATTGTTGTATGTAAGTATGGCTGATTTTTGACAGAGATGTTAAAGCAATTCAATGGAAGAAGGACAGCATTTTCAACAAATGTGCTGGAGCAACTTGATAACCATAGGAAAAATCAAAACAAAATAAGTTGATCTAAACCTCACATTACAAAAATTTAACTCAAAATGCATCCTAGGTTTAAATGTAAAAGTTAAAATTTTAATGACTTTTCCTGTTACCACAGGAGAAAATCTTTGGGACTTAGGGTTCAGTGTAGGGTTCTTCAGCATGATACTATAAAAGAAAAGATCAAATGTATCAATAAATTGGATTAAAAAATCAATAAATTGAACTTCATCAAAATTAAAATATCTTTAACTCTACCAAAGACCCTGATGAAAAGAGAAGTTATAGAATGAGAGAACATATTTGTAAACCAAATAACTGACAAAGATTTTCTATCTATAATAAAAAAGTTTCCAAAAGTCAACATTAAGAAAACAAACAATCCAATTAGAAAATGAGTGAAAATCATAAAGAGACAGTTTAATAAATAGGATGTATAGCTTGAACCCAGGAGTTCAAGATAAGCCTAGGCAACATGGAGACCAAAAAATTTACAAATTAGCCAGGCACAGTGGTATATGCCCATGGTCCCAGCTACTTGAAAGACTGAGACAAAGGATCGCTTGAGCCCAGGAGGTCGAGGCTGCAGTGAGCCATGATTATACCACTGCACTAGAGCCTGGGATCCAGAATGACACCCTGTCTCAACAACAACAGCAAAAAGGATATGTAGATGGCAAATAAGCACACAAAAACAGGTTCAACATCATCAGTCATTAGAAAAACGCAAATTAAGACCATAATAAGATATCACTACACCACTATTAGAAAAGCTAATATAAAAGATAGTGACAATAGCAAATGCTGGTGAGGGTGTAGGGAAACTGTATTTCTTACACATTGCTACTGGGATTGTAAAATGGTACAGCCACTCTGGAAAATAGCTTGTCAGTTTCTTAAAACAAGCAAAAAACATGCAACCAGCATATGATCTAGCAATTTTGCTCCTGGTCATGTATTCCAGAGAAATAAAACACATGTCCATACAAATACTTGTACATATTTGGTCATAACAGCTTTATATTTAATAGTGAATAACTGGAAACAACCAAAATGTCTTTCACTAGATAAATAGATAAACAATCCATGGTACCCCCAAACCATGAAATTGTACTGTTCGGCAGTACAATTTTTTCCTTAAAAGACTTGCCTCATAATGTCTCACCTCATCCTCAAATCTTTCATGCTTTTTTCACTACCCTAAAGGGTGAAGATGCAGATTTGTAGATGCTTACTTCTCTTACCTAAAAGAACTCCAGTGGAAGTCAAGGACAGATGTGGCAGTTTATCAGTGGTTAGGAACCCAGGCTCCCACCAGCTCTTTACTTCACCATTCCTAGTGAGGTCTTTCATTCCCATTGTCTAAGATAGCTACTAAAGCTCCAGCCATTACATTCATGCAGCAAGATGGGAAAAGGGAGAAAGAATGTGTCCCTTTCTCTCCATTTTAAGATAATTCCTGAAAATCTCAAATACAGTGTTGGCTTACATGCCATTGGCCAGAACTGATCACATGGCCACCCCCTCTGCACAGAATGCTGGGAAATAGTGTCTTTTTGGGTGGGTGGCAATATGCTAGGCTAAAAATTGAGATTTTGTTATTTGAGAAGAGTGGCAAAACTAGGTTTTGTGTACCCTGAAGCTTATACAATCTGAGGGTAATGGAAGATAATAGTCTTTTTGCTAACAGATTTCACAAATACATCTGACCTGGAAACACAGTGTTGAGGTCCCTCCCAGGGCTTTAAAAAGATCTATTTCAATGGAGGCTACGAGACTTAGGCTTGTTGACCTCACTGTAAATCTACTTCTGTTTTGGAGGCAAATGGTAATGTCTGGCACAGTGTTACTCTGAAGGTAATGACCTTTAAAAAAAACTTTCCTTCCACCTTTTCATTTCTTCTTCTTTATTAAATCAGAAAATCCAACTTTGAATAATCTACCAACAGCAAGTAACTTAAGTTCTCTGAGGTTCAATTTTTCCACATGAAAAATAAAGATTATTAACATCTACCTGGCTAGATTCATGATATGCCCAGAAGAAATTATGCACCTGAAATTGCCGTATTACCATAAAGCACTATATAAATGTAAGAAACTACCATTAGCAACAATCAAAAGCTCATCCCATGAAAATGCTGAAGAAGGAGGTAGAGAAGTGGGAAAGAAGGAGTCATCTTTGGAAATAACCAGAACAGTTGCCACCCAAAGCTATGAGGAAGAAGGAAAGATTTTTTTTGAACACCTACTATGAGACAGTTTTAGTTCTATATGTTTTATCCTTGACTGGCACACATTAAATGTTTAATGAATCATACTTAGTCATAAGAATAGGTCTTTGAAGCTTTAAATAGTGAAAAATTGCCCAACTTTGTAGGGATGTCAACAGGAATGGATCACTCTGAGCATCCCAAGTGATGGCATATATATCACCTCCATTCTTTCAGAGTTTCTTGGGCTGGCATAACTTTTGCTGATACCACATCTAGCTTGAAGCAAAGATCAACAGCCACCCTTCACCACATTTATACAGCCCTCTTCCACCCTCAGTAAAACATTGTTGCAAAAGGGCAAGACTGTTGTCTGGTACCTTGCCATGTCACTTTAATCAACAAATCCATCAAATATTTATTGATTACTCACTTTTTGCAGGGTGTATACCACCTGCTGGAAGATAAAAAGATAGCCACCAAGAATGAGGCAAGGAGCGCAAAGAAATATAGGCATAATTCCTGTTCCCCAAAACATTACAATGTATTTGAAGAGATGTGTGTGTGTGCGTGCATACATGTATTTCAAAAGTTAAGTGCTTATGCCCCCCAAAAATGATGGTTTAATAAACACTTGATTGATGAGAAATCTGACCAAAAGTGCTCTCAGGGTATACAGAATGAAAAAAACATTGCAGCGATCTGCAAAAATTTTTATGAAAGAGGATATATTTGAGCTAAGCATAAAAGGTAGTCTAAGAATTGTATGGGGGGGTGAGAAGAAAGATAAGACAGGTGAGGTGGCAACAGGATAATAAGTATGATCAGAAATGCAAGATATGAATAAAAGACATGGAATATACTGATGTGATTGAAGAGGATGAAAGAGACAAAATAAACTGAAATTAAGATTTATAGAGATTAGCATCTACTTGTGAAGGAATTTGAATGCCAAGATAAGGTATAATTATTTTTCATGTATGAGATCACACAGAATGGTTTTGGTCCATTTTGTTTCTTGGTTTTATGAAGATTCATTATCACCACAATTTTATTATTAAAACTTAAGATCTTGGTCTTTCCTAGCTCCCTTTATACAAGGCCAGGAGAGAAATATGTTCCACCACTAAGAGTGAAGGTTTCATGACCAAATCCAGCAATCAGAATGATATTACCTCCTCAATTAAGTTAAACAGTCATTAATGGTTCAGAGCTTTAGTTTTCTTGATTACCTGGACTTTGGCATACATCCTTACAGCAGAATTTGCTTTTTGGCTTCAATACTTACTTTTTCAGCACACTTATCTTTGCATGAAACATTTTTTCAAAGAGAACTAATCTGTGCTTGAACTTTATCTGTGCTTAGCTGGGCTCTCTTATGTTGTTTATCGTTATACCCCTTGGTGGCTACAAAGTAATCCAGCAGTGTAAAAAGCTTCACATCTTCTTGGACTAATTCTTCAAACTGGAAGCTATAATACCACCTCTTAGCCTCTGAGCTATCACCACTAACCCACAGATACCTCCTTGATATTGCTCTTCTGTCTTAAAAGAATACAGTGTCATGCCAACTTTTAAGGGACAATCCAATTTGATCCTGATTTATTTCATAATTTACCTTAGGCTGTCTCACAAGGGCAGCCCATTAACTGTGGGCTTCAGATACTAGTACTTGGGAAAGGCCCAGACTACAGTAGCTCAAGTGATATAGACTGCCTTCTGTGAAGGCCCCTTTCTCACTGGTTGGTCAATGTCTTTCTATTTTTATGAATTACCAGTTCATATCTATGGCATCCAACCTCCACATGGGCTCCAGTTGTCCCTGCCTTCTGGTACTTACACCCTTGTGCAGTCCCTTCCCATCTCACAGCTCTGTGACCAATAGAATACTACAGAAGTAACAATGGCTTCTGCCTTGTTCTTGCTCTCACTCTCAGTGAAGGCAGCTGTCATTCTGTGAGAACTCTCAAGCAACACCAGTTCAAGAGGCCCTTCTTGCTAAAAACAAAGGCTTCTTGCTAGTGAGCAGCTGAAGCCTCTTGTCAAAGCCATGTGAATGAGCCACTTTTAGAAATGGATTGTCTTACCCCAGCCAAGCCTCAGCTGACAGTAGTCCTGACTGACATTTTAACTTCAACTTCAGAAGAGACCCTGAGCCAAAACCACCCGGTAAACCACTTCCTAATTTCTGACCCACAGAAACTGTGATAGAACAAATGTTTGTTGTTTTAAGCCACTAATTTTGAGGGTAATTTGTTATGCATCAATGGATATCATATCACTTTGTCCATTTAAATAATTATTTTTCAGTGATTCATAAGAGCTTTTTATATATTAAAGATATTAATAATCCTTTGTATATTATAAAAGTTAAAATGTTCCTGTTTACTTTATTATTTTAATACAAAAATGTTATATATGTGTGTATACATTCAAATATATTATTCACTTCCATTTTAGTTTTGCCTTTTGTGTTATGTTTAGAAATTTTTAATCTGCCACAGTATTCTCCATAAATATTTATCTATATTTTCCTTTGTTAACCTATTTCTTTAAAGTTCCAATATTTAAATCATCTGGAATTTATTTGGGGTTTGGTATGTGATAAAACACTTTTTTTTTCACTAACTTTATAGCCAGTCGTTAAGGCATAATTCTGCATGATTAAAATATCTGGATATTTCTCAATTTTCTTGATTTGTTTTTCAAATACTTCATGATAAAACATAAGCTAAGCAAGATTTAAAGTGTCCCCTGGATTTCCTCAAAAACACAATGCAATACCACACTGTTGGTGTGAATGTAAACTAGTATAGCCACTATAGAAAACAGTGTGGAAAACTAAAAGTAGAACTACCATTTGATCCAGCTATCCCACCACTTGGTATCTACCCAAAGGAAACAAGTCATTATAAGAAAAGGATATTTGCACATGCATGTTTATAGCAGCACAGTTCACAATTGCGAAATTGTGGAATCAACCCAAATATCCATCAATCAATGAGTGGATAAAGAAACTGTGGTAGGAGGGGACTCAAGATGGCGCTGTGAGAACAACCCAGGATTGGAGCCCGCGTTGAATTCGCAAACGGTGAGTCAGTGCTGCATTTCCAGACTGATCTTTGTTGCCCACAGAACGGGGAAACTCCCAAGTATAAAAAGACACGGGACGCCAGGCAGTAGGTCTGCCTGGCAAAGCCAGCAGCCGGGGCGGCGGCGGCCGGCCCTACCCAGCAATCCCCACAGGGTGCGCTTGTCCGGGTGCCTTGTTGAACCGGCAACCTGAGACTTGAGAGGGCTGGACTTGAGACTGAACGAGACTTGCACAGTAGCCCAGCCCAGGGGATTACAGGGACAGATCGTTTGGGATAACCAGTGGGACGAACAAAACCGCGATTTCAAACTATCCCGGGCAGACGGTCCGAGACGCTCTGTGGGGGAGGGGCGTCCACCACTATGGAGGCAACCCGCCCCAACTGATATATAAGGGGCTAGACTGGTAGAAGGAAAACCAAGCAACAGAAATACTTCTTTCAATTTTGACGATAGGGTGTCAATTTTGGATCTCTCCATTCTCCTCATATGGGCACTTATTGCTATATACTTTCCTCTAGAGACTGCTTTAAATGTGTCCCAGAGGTTCTGGCACGTTGTGTCTTTGTTCTCATTGGTTTCGAAGAACTTCTTTATTTCTGCCTTCATTTCGTTGTTTACCCAGTCAACATTCAAGAGCCAGTTGTTCAGTTTCCATGAAGCTGTGCGGTTCTGGGTCGGTTTCTGAATTCTGAGTTCTAACTTGATTGCACTATGGTCTGAGAGGCTGTTTGTTATGATTTCAGTTGTTTTGCATTTGTTGAGCAGTGCTTTACTTCCAATTATGTGGTCAATTTTAGAGTAGGTGTGATGTGGTGCTGAGAAGAATGTGTATTCTGTGGATTTGGGGTGGAGAGTTCTGTAAATGTCCACCAGGTTTGCTTGCTCCAGGTCTGAGTTCAAGCCCTGGGTATCCTTGTTGATTTTCTGTCTGGTTGATCTGTCTAGTATTGACAGTGGTGTGTTAAAGTCTCCCACTATTATTGTGTGGGAGTCTAAGTCCTTCTGTAAGTCATTAAGAACTTGCCTTATGTATCTGGGTGCTCCTGTGTTGGGTCCATATATGTTTAGGATCGTTAGCTCTTCTTGTTGTATCGATCCTTTTACCATTATGTAATGGCCTTCTTTGTCTCTTTTGATCTTTGTTGCTTTAAAGTCTATTTTATCAGAGATGAGAATTGCAACTCCTGCTTTTTTTTGCTTTCCATTTGCTTGGTAAATCTTCCTCCATCCCTTTATTTTGAGCCTTTGTGTATCCTTGCATGTGAGATGGGTTTCCTGGATACAGCACACTGATGGGTTTTGGATTTTTATCCAATTTGCCAGTCTGTGTCTTTTGATTGGTGCATTTAGTCCATTTACATTTAGGGTTAATATTGTTATGTGTGAATTTGATACTGCCATTTTGATGCTAAGTGGCTGTTTTGCCTGTTAGTTGTTGTAGATTCTTCATTATGTTGAAGCTCTTTAGCATTCAGTGTGATTTTGGAATGGCTGGTACTGATTGATCCTTTCTATGTGTAGTGCCTCTTTTAGGAGCTCTTGTAAAGCAGGCCTGGTGGTGACAAAATCTCTGAGTACTTGCTTGTTCGCAAAGGATTTTATTCTTCCTTCACTTCTGAAGCTCAGTTTGGCTGGATATGAAATTCTGGGTTGAAAGTTCTTTTCTTTAAGAATGTTGAATATTGGCCCCCACTCTCTTCTGGCTTGTAGTGTTTCTGCCGAGAGATCTGCTGTGAGTCTGATGGGCTTCCCTTTGTGGGTGACCCGACCTTTCTCTCTGGCTGCCCTTAGTATTCTCTCCTTTATTTCAACCCTGTTGAATCTGACGATTATGTGCCTTGGGGTTGCTCTTCTTGCGGAATATCTTTGTGGTGTTCTCTGTATTTCCTGCAATTGAGTGTTGTCTTGTCTTGCTAGGTGGGGGAAATTTTCCTGGATGATGTCCTGAAGAGTATTTTCTAGCTGGGATTCATTCTCTTCGTCCCCTTCTGGTACACCTATCAAACGTAGGTTAGGTCTTTTCACATAGTCCCACATTTCTTGGAGACTTTGTTCATTCCTTTTTGCGCTTTTTTCTCTGATCTTGGTTTCTCGTTTTATTTCATTGAGTTGGTCTTCGACTTCAGATATGCTTTATTCTGCTTGGTTAATTCGGCTATTGAAACTTGCGTTTGCTTCGCGAAGTTCTCGTATTGTGTTTTTCAGCTCCTTTAATTCATTCATATTCCTCTCTAAGGTATCCATTCTTGTTATCATTTCCTCGAATCTTTTTTCAAATCTTTTTTCAAGGTTCTTAGTTTCTTTGCATTGATTTAATACATGATCTTTTAGCTCACCAAAGTTTCTCATTATCCATCTTCTGAAGTCTAATTCCATCATTTCGTCACAGTCATTCTCCGTCCAGCTTTGTTCCCTTGCTGGTGAGGAGTTTTGGTCCTTTCTAGGAGGCGATGTGTTCTGGTTTCGGGTGTTTTCCTCCTTTTTGCGCTGGTTTCTTCCCATCTTTGTGGATTTGTCCGCTGGTCGTCTGCGTAGTTGCTGACTTTTCGATTGGGTCTCTGAGTGGACACCCAGAATGTTGATGATGAAGTATTTCTGTTGCTTGGTTTTCCTTCTACCAGTCTAGCCCCTTTGCTGTACGACTGTTGAGGTCCGCTCCAGACCCTGCTTGTCTGGGGTGCACCTCTAGTAGCTGTGGCACAGCGAGGGATGCTACCAGTTTCTTTTTCTGCTCTCTTTGTCCCAGGATGATGCCTGCCTAATGACAGTCTTTTGGATATAGAGGGGTCAGGGAGCTGCTTGAGGAGACAGTTTGTACTTTATAGGGGTTTAATTGCTGAGCTGTGCACTCTGTTGTTCATTCAGGGCTGTTAGGCTGCTATGTTTGATTCTGCTGCAACACAGCTCATTAAACAACCCTTTTTTTTTTTCTCAAATGCTCTGTGTTGAGGGGTTTGGGCTTTATTTTTGGATGTCCGATCAGGTGTCCTGCCCAGCTCAAAGGCAGACTAGCCACTGTTTGACTGCCGAGGCTCCGCCCTGCTGTTGTGTGATTCGCGCTGTTCCTGCCGGCTCTGCTGTGGTCTCCGCCACGCCCTGCGGTGGAGTCTCTTCGTTGTAGCGTGTTGCCTCAGCAATGGCAGGCTGCATCAGCAGTGGGCGTGTATCTCAGTAGGGACGGGTTGCCTCGGCAACGGCTGGCTGCGTCAGCAGTGGGCGTGTATCTCAATTGGGGCGGGTTGCCTCGGCAACGGCTGGGTGCCTCAGCAGTGGGCGTGTATATCAGTTGGGGCAGGTTGCCTCCGTAGTGGTGGACGCCCCTCCCCCACAGAGCGTCTCGGACCGTCTGCCCGGGATAGTTTGAAATCGCGGTTTTGTTCGTCCCACTGGGTATCCCAAGCGATCTGTCCCTGCAATCCCCTGGGCTGGGCTACTGTGCAAGTCTCGTTCAGTCTCAAGTCCAGCCCTCTCTAGTCTCAGGTTGCCGGTTCAACAAGGCACCCGGACAAGCGCGCCCTGTGGGGATTGCTGGGTAGGGCCGGCCGCCGCCGCCCCGGCTGCCAGCTTCGCCAGGCAGACCTACTGCCTGGCATCCCGTGTCTTTTTATACTTGGGAGTTTCCCCGTTCTGTGGGCAACAAAGATCAGTCTGGAAATGCAGCACTGACTCACCGTTTGCGAATTCAACGCGGGCTCCAATCCTGGGTTGTTCTCACAGCGCCATCTTGAGTCCCCTCCTCGAAACTGTTCTTTTTAATAGACATGCAGTCTCATAAACATTTTCAAAAATGGCCCTCCCACTATCCTGATAAAGGTGATGAAACAGTTCAATAGAGCTTGAGATCAATGAACACTGGAGAGCAAGCCTGGGAAGTGTAAATGAAGTATTTACTTTTATTCCACTTCATTTCAAGATGAAGTGAAGCAGCTTCCATTTTTAAAAGACAAAGAATGATTACGTACTACTCTTTTCTCCACCCATTTTCTAAATTGGTTGGGTCCCTGTAAGGGGGAAGACATTTTTATTTGATTCCAAAGATGAGTTGGGTGTAAAAGTCAAACACACATAAGTGCTGAGTGTTCTTGATGGTACATGTTGGGAAGGGTAGAATTCTGCATGGAGGTGGAAGCAAGATAAAAGGAACTGAAATTAACTTATACATGGGGCTTTGCGATGGGAAAACATTGAGAACAACTCCTCATGCTGCAGGTTCAGTGGAAAAGAAGGAACCTCGAGAGCAGATAGTTTGGATGAGAAGTGTCAGTAGACTGTTGTGCAGTGTGCAACATAACCTCCCTCCTCTGTCCCTTCCATAATGTCTTTAGTGAAATGTGCATTGTTAACTAATCTGCTGGTGCCAGTGGACTCTTTCTAGAAAATGTGAAGATGTTTTTTGCTCTCTATCAGTGTTGGTATGGGGTGAAAACACTGTATATAATTATAAATTATCAATATACATGCACTTTTAAAAGATTCTATAATAAATAAAGCACAAGTCAAATAAGTCTAAAAGTTAGGATACTGTGTTAGCCTGGTTTGTTCAGAATGCCCAATGCAGTAACCTTGAATAAAGGTACTTATGTCTGGAAACATGATCATATTCTGGTCAGGAGCCTAGGATTCAGCATGAGGCAAATCCAGATCTCCAAGCAGGCTCTTCCACTCAGAAGTCATGTGACCTTCTGAATGCCCATCTGTAAGTGAGGAAAGCAATACAAGGTTAGGTGAGACAGCATAAGTAAAGCATTTAGTACAATGAATGACTCAATATTGGCAGTTACCGTTGCAATCAGCAGTCAAAAGTGTTTGGCCTTTCTGGGGTCCCTGATGCCAAATTTCTGGTGGCTTCTCCAGCATCTCAAATTCCATCTCTTTTTTATTATTATAAACAACTTTTTAAAAAATTAACCATTTCTATAAAGTACCAGGTGTGATGCTAGCACTGGTTGTATTATGTTTCTAATGCTAACAGCAACCAATAAAGTGATTATTATTTTTATCTTTCAGAAAAGGAAACGGAGGCTCAATACAATTTTTTTTTTAATTTTTTATTGGATTATAGGTTTTGGGGTACATGAGCAGAGCATGCAAGACAGTTGCGTAGGTACACACATGGCAGTGTGCTTTGCTTTTCTTCTCCCCTTCACCCACATTTGGCATTTCTCCCCAGGCTATCCCTCCCCACCTCCCCCTCCCACTGGCCCTCCCCTTTTCCCCCAATAGACCCCAGTGTTTAGTACTCCCCTTTCTGTGTCCATGTGTTCTCATTTTTCATCACCCACCTATGAGTGAGAATATGCGGTGTTTCATTTTCTGTTCTTGTGTCAGTTTGCTGAGGATGATGTTCTCCAGATTAATCCATGTCCCTACAAACGACACAAACTCATCATTTCTGATTGCTGCATAATATTCCATGGTGTATATGTCCCACATTATTCAAATCCAGTCTATTATCAATGGGCATTTGGGTTGGTTCCAGGTCTTTGCTATTGTAAACAGTGCTGCAATGAACATTCGTGTACATGTGTCCTTATAGTAGAACGATTTATAGTCTTTTGGATATATACCCAGTAATGGGATTGCTGGGTCAAATGGAATTTCTATTTCTAAGGCCTTGAGGAATCGCCACACCGTCTTCCACAATGGTTGAACTAATTTACACTCCCACCAACAGTGTAAAAGTGTTCCTTTTTCTCCACATCCTCTCCATCATCTGTTGTCTCCAGATTTTTTAATGATCGCCATTCTAACTGGCGTGAGATGGTACCTCAATGTGGTTTTGATTTGCATCTCTCTGATGACCAGTGACGATGAGCATTTTTTCATATGATTGTTGGCCTCATATATGTCTTCCTTCGTAACGTATCTGTTCATATCCTTTGCCCACTTTTGAATGGGCTTGTTTGTTTTTTTCCTGTAAATCTGTTTGAGTTCTTTGTAAATTCTGCATATCAGCCCTTTGTCAGATGGGTAGACTGCGAAAATTTTTTCCCATTCTGTTGGTTGCCGATCTGCTCTAGTGACTGTTTCTTTTGCCGTGCAGAAGCTGTGGAGTTTGATTAGGTCCCATTTTTCTATTTTGGCTTTTGTTGCCAATGCTTTTGGTGTTTTGTTCATGAAGTCCTTGCCTACTCCTATGTCCTGGATAGTTTTGCCTAGATTTCCTTCTAGGGTTTTTATGGTGCCAGGTCTTCTGTTTAAGTCTTTAATCCATCTGGAGTTAATTTTAGTGTAAGGTGTCAGGAAGGGGTCCAGTTTCTGCTTTCTGCACATGGCTAGCCAGTTTTCCCAACACCATTTGTTAAACATGGAATCCTTGCCCCATTGCTTGTTTTTGTCAGGTTTATCAAAGATTGTATAGTTGTATGTATGTTGTGTTGCCTCTGGTGCCTCTGTTTTGTTCCATTGGTCTATATCTCTGTTTTGGTACCAGTACCATGCTGTTTTGATTACTGTAGCCTTGTAGTATAGTTTGAAATCCGGTAGTGTGATGCCCCCCGCTGTGTTCTTTTTGCTTAGAATTGACTTGGCTATGCGGGCTCTCTTTTGGTTCCATATGAAGTTGATGGTGGTTTTTTCCAGTTCTGTGAATAAAGTCAATGGTAGCTTGATGGGGATAACGTTGATTCTGTAAATTACCTTGGGCAGTATAGCCATTTTCACGATATTAATTCTTCCTAACCATGAACATGGAATGTTTCTCCATCTGTTTGTGTCCTCTCTGATTTCGTTGAGCAGTGGTTTGTAGTTCTCCTTGAAGAGGTCTCTTACGTTCCTTGTGAGTTGTATTCCAAGGTATTTTATTCTTTTTGTAGCAATTGCGAATGGCAGTTCGCTCTTGATTTGGCTTTCTTTAAGTCTGTTATTGGTGTAGACGAATGCTTGTGATTTTTGCACATTGATTTCATATCCTGAGACTTTGCTGAAGTTGCTTATCAGTTTCAGGAGTTTTTGGGCTGAGGCAATGGGGTCTTCTCGGTATACTATCATGTCGTCTGCAAATAAAGACAATTTGGCTTCCACCTTTCCTATTTGAATACCCTTTATTTCTTTTTCTTGCCTGATTACTCTGGCTAGAACTTCGAGTACTATATTGAATAGGAGTGGTGAGAGAGGGCATCCTTGTCTAGTGCCAGATTTTAAAGGGAATGCTTCCAATTTTTGCCCATTCAGTATGATATTGGCTGTTGGTTTGTCATAAATAGCTTTTATTACTTTGAGATACGTTCCATCGATACCGAGTTTATTGAGGGTTTTTAGCATAAAGGGCTGTTGAATTTTGTCAAATGCCTTCTCTGCGTCAATTGAGATAATCATGTGGTTTTTGTTTTTGGTTCTGTTTATGTGGTGAATTACGTTGATAGACTTGCGTATGTTGAACCAGCCTTGCATCCCTGGGATGAATCCTACTTGATCATGATGAATAAGTTTTTTGATTTGCTGTTGCAATCGGCTTGCCAATATTTTATTGAAGATTTTTGCATCTATGTTCATCATGGATATTGGCCTGAAGTTTTCTTTTCTCGTTGGGTCTCTGCCGGGTTTTGGTATCAGGATGATGTTGGTCTCATAAAATGATTTGGGAAGGATTCCCTCTTTTTGGATTGTTTGAAATAGTTTTAGAAGGAATGGTACCAGCTCCTCCTTGTGTGTCTGGTAGAATTTGGCTGTGAACCCGTCTGGACCTGGGCTTTTTTTGTGTGGTAGGCTCTTAATTGCTGCCTCAACTTCAGACCTTGTTATTGGTCTATTCATAGTTTCAGCTTCCTCCTGGTTTAGGCTTGGGAGGACACAGGAGTCCAGGAATTTATCCATTTCTTCCAGGTTTACTAGTTTATGTGCATAGAGTTGTTTGTAATATTCTCTGATGATGGTTTGAATTTCTGTGGAATCTGTGGTGATTTCCCCTTTATCATTTTTTATTGCATCTATTTGGTTGTTCTCTCTTTTCTTTTTAATCAATCTGGCTAGTGGTCTGTCTATTTTGTTGATCTTTTTAAAAAAAACCAGCTCTTGGATTTATTGATTTTTTGGAGGGTTTTTCGTGTCTCAATCTCCTTCAGCTCAGCTCTGATCTTAGTTATTTCTTGTCTTCTGCTGGGTTTTGAGTTTTTTTGATCTTGCTTCTCTAGCTCTTTCAATTTTGACGATAGGGTGTCAATTTTGGATCTCTCCATTCTCCTTACATGTGGGCACTTATTGCTATAAACTTTCCTCTAGAGACTGCTTTAAATGTGTCCCAGAGGTTCTGGCACGTTGTGTCTTTGTTCTCATTGGTTTCGAAGAGCTTCTTTATTTCTGCCTTCATTTCGTTGTTTACCCAGTCAACATTCAAGAGCCAGTTGTTCAGTTTCCATGAAGCTGTGCGGTTCTGGGTGGGTTTCTGAATTCTGAGTTCTAACTTGATTGCAGTATGGTCTGAGAGGCTATCTGTTATGATTTCAGTTGTTTTGCATTTGTTGAGCAGTGATTTACTTCCAATAATGTGGTCAATTTTAGAGTAGGTGTGATGTGGTGCTGAGAAGAATGTGTATTCTGTGGATTTGGGGTGGAGAGTTCTGTAAACGTCTATCGGGTTTGCTTGCTCCAGGTCTGAGTTCAAGCCCTGGATATCCTTGTTGATTTTCTGTCTGGTTGATCTGTCTAGTATTGACAGTGGAGTGTTAAAGTCTCCCACTATTATTGTGTGGGAGTCTAAGTCCTTTTGTAAGTCATTAAGAACTTGCCTTATGTATCTGGGTGCTCCTGCATTGGGTCCATATATGTTTAGGATCGTTAGCTCTTCTTGTTGTATCGATCCTTTTACCATTATGTAATGTCCTTATTTGTCTCTTTTGATCTTTTTTGCTTTAAAGTCTATTTTATCAGAGATGAGAATTGCAACTCCTGCTTTTTTTTGCTCTCCATTTGCTTGGTAAATCTTCCTCCATCCCTTTATTTTGAGCCTTTGTGTATCCTTGCATGTGAGATGGGTTTCCTGGATACAGCACACTGATGGGTTTTGGATTTTTATCCAATTTGCCAGTCTGTGTCTTTTGATTGGTGCATTTAGTCCATTTACATTTAGGGTTAATATTGTTATGTGTGAATTTGACACTGCCATTTTGATGCTAAGCGGCTGTTTTGCCTGTTAGTTGTTGTAGATTCTTCATTATGTTGAAGCTCTTTAGCATTCAGTGTGATTTTGGAATGGCTGGTACTGGTTGATCCTTTCTATGTGTAGTGCCTCTTTTAGGAGCTCTTGTAAAGCAGGCCTGGTGGTGACAAAATCTCTGAGTACTTGCTTGTTCGCAAAGGATTTTATTTTTCCTTCACTTCTGAAGCTCAGTTTGGCTGGATATGAAATTCTGGGTTGAAAGTTCTTTTCTTTAAGGATTTTGAATATTGGCCCCCCACTCTCTTCTGGCTTGTAGTGTTTCTGCCCAGAGATCTGCTGTGAGTCTGATAAGCTTCCCTTTGTGGGTTACCCGACCTTTCTTTCTGGCTGTCCTTAGTATTCTCTCCTTTATTTCAACCCTGTTGAATATGACGATTATGTGCGTTGGGGTTGCTCTTCTTGCGGAATATCTTTGTGGTGTTCTCTGTATTTCCTGCAATTGAGTGTTAGCCTGTCTTGCTAGGTGGAGGAAATTTTCCTGGATGATGTCCTGAAGAGTATTTTCCAGCTGGGATTCATTCTCTTCGTCCCCTTCTGGTACACCTATCAAACATAGGTTAGGTCTTTTCACATAGTCCCACATTTCTTGGAGACTTTGTTCATTCCTTTTTGCGCTTTTTTCTCTGATCTTGGTTTCTCGTTTTATTTCATTGAGTTGGTCTTCGACTTCAGATATTCTTTCTTCTGCTTGGTCAATTCGGCTATTGAAACTTGTGTTTGCTTCGCGAAGTTCTCGTATTGTGTTTTTCAGCTCCTTTAATTAATTCATATTCCTCTCTAAGTTATCCATTCTTGTTATCATTTCCTCGAATCTTTTTTCAAATCTTTTTTCAAGGTTCTTAGTTTCTTTGCATTGATTTAATACATGATCTTTTAGCTCACAAAAGTTTCTCATTATCCATCTTCTGAAGTCTAATTCCATCATTTCGTCACAGTCATTCTCCGTCCAGCTTTGTTCCCTTGCTGGTGAGGAGTTTTGGTCCTTTCTAGGAGGCGAGGTGTTCTGGTTTCAGGTGTTTTCCTCCTTTTTGCGCTGGTTTCTTCCCATCTTTGTGGATTTGTCCGCTGGTCGTCTGCGTAGTTGCTGACTTTTCGATTGGGTCTCTGAGTGGACACCCAGAGTGTTGATGATGAAGTATTTCTGTTGCTTGGTTTTCCTTCTACCAGTCTAGCCCCTTCACTGTATGACTGCTGAGGTCCGCTCCAGACCCTGCTTGTCTGGGGTGCACCTCTAGCATCTGTGGCACAGCATGGGATGCTACCTGTTTCTTTTTCTGCTATCTTTGTCCCAGGATGATGCCTGCCTAATGTCAGTCTTTTGGATATAGAGGTGTCAGGGAGCTGCTTGAGGAGACAGTTTGTACTTTATAGGGGCTTAATTGCTGAGCTGTGTGCTCTGTTGTTCATTCAGGGCTGTTAGGCTGCTACGTTTGATTCTGCTGCAACCGAGCTCATTAAAAATACCCTTTTTTTTCTCAAATGCTCTGTGTTGAGGAGTTTGGGCTTTATTTTTGGATGTTTTATGAGGTGTCCTTCCCAGCTAGAAGGCAGACTAGCCACTGTTTGGCTGCCGAGGCTCCGCCCTGCTTTTGTGTGATTTGCCCTGTTCCTGCAGGCTCTGCTGTGGTCTCCGCCACGCCCTGCAGCGGAGTCTCTTCATTGTAGCGTGTTGCCTCAGCAATGGCAGGCTGCGTCAGCAGTGGGCATGTATCTCAGTAGGGACGGGTTGCCTCGGCAACAGCTGGCTGCGTCAGCAGTGGGTGTGTATCTCAGTTGGGGCAGGTTGCCTCAGCCACGGCTGGCTGCATCAGCAGTGGGCGTGTATCTCAGTTGGGGCCGGTCGCCTCGGTAGTGGTGGACGCCCCTCCCCCACAGAGCGTCTCGGACCGTCTGCTCGGGATAGTTTGAAATCGCGGTTTTGTTCGTCCCACTGGGTATCCCAAACGATCTGTTCCTGAAATCACCTGGGCTGGCCTACTGTCCAAGTCTCATTCAGTCTCAAGTCCAGCCCTCTCAAGTCTCAGGTTGCCGGTTCAAGAGGGCACCCGGACAAGCACGCCCTGTGGGGATTGCTGGGTAGGGCCGGCTGCTGCCGCCCCGGCTGCCGGCTTCGCTAGGCAGACCTACTGCCTGGCGTCCCTGTCTTTTTTATACTTGGGGGTTTCCCCATTCTGTGGGCAGCAAAGATCAGTCTGGAAATGCAGCTCTGACTCACCGTTTGCGGATTCAACGCGAGCTCCGATCCTGGGTTGTTCTCACAGCGCCATCTTAAGTCCTCCTCCGGCTCAATACAATTAAATTACTTGACCTAAAGACACAAATGCTTGCCTGACTTTACTGCCAATGTTCCTATCAATAGTCAGATCACAACCTTTGAAGGTTAAATGGAAACTCTAGTATCATGTAATCTATCTCCCTTACTTAAAAAATATGGAAAAGAAAAAATATGGAAAAGATTCTCTTCAATAAATTCAGTTCTCCCACTTCTAAGTTGTATCCCCAATTACAGTCTGGATCTGTCCCTGCACTCCTGTTTGTTCTTGTACTTCTCTTTTTGGTCTTCCTTCCCAATTAGTGGAGTAAATGGCATAAGGTACAGGAGAGGGCCAGAGGCCAGAGAGAAACAGCAGAAGGAGGGACAAACAGATGTAGTGGTCTTTATGGTCTGTTCTGCTTTTGATCAGTTGATTGTGAATATTTTATCCTTTTTAGCAATATCTGGTTCAAGAATGGCCAATCCTGACCAAGAAACATGAAAGGAAGTCTGCTGATGAATGTCCAAAAAAGGCTTCCTTTTTTCTAAAAGGATATGTAGAAAGAAGTGATGACTCTTCTGCCTTTAGATTTTATCCTGCCTGGATGTGTACTGGATCTTGCTACCAGCCTGATATTAAAACAAGTTCTGAGCTTGGTAAGGGAAGATGGAAAAATCTGTGTCCTCAAGGATATTCATGAGTCACAAAATGAAACAACTCCAGACTCCACATGACCTCAGATTTGTTGTGGGGAGAGATGGTAAGTTTCCTAAGTTAGTTTGCATTGGGGTTTCTGTTAAGTGCAGCCAAGAATATTCCAGTAGCAAGATGTGGTTTTATGGATGGTGTTGATTAGGTTTGTAGGAAGGTGAAGGAAGCCTGAGGGCCTTTGGACATGCAGAAGAAGTTTCAGAGGGTTATTGTACAGAGAAATGAGTTAATGATGGAGATTTATTTTCGAGGCCTCTAAAAATAGAACAGATTCTCATTCTGGTACGTTTCAATTACTTCTGATGAAACACAGAGGGAAGGGTTAGAATAGTTGACCTCTAAAAGGTCAAGTTTGGAGATGTCAAAATGCCTGCTTTAATAATACTCTGAAGCCTGAACTTTATCGTTTTGATTTTTCAGCAGTAGATTCTCCTGAAATAATGTTTTTTTAAGGTGCAAGACGGAAGAAAATAAGACAGTGATCATGTGCCTACTGTTATGTAACCTAGTGCCAGGGAAATACTAAAGTTATTTTCTACGTTCTTAAATCCCAGAATCTGACTTTGTAGTGCTTTCCATGAATCTTCACAATAAATGATTTTAACTCCCTCTATCTTATCCCAGAGGAATTATGACTGGGTTATATAAGGCACTTCTTTAAAAATTATATTACTAAAAACGTAGAGTCCTGCCAGGTAAGTTTTCTTTCTGATTGTTTCAAGGCACAATTTCTGTAGCTGAGAGAACATTGACAAGTGTTGAATCAATTTAATTGAAGTAATATAGCTCTGGGCTTCCAATAAATGGGATGAACAGGGATTTTCCCTAATGTAAGGAGCTAGCTGCATGGCTCACAATTTTGAGCATCTGACTGAAATGGTCAGAAATGGCCTCTGGTGAATCATAAAACAAAACAATCATCAGGGGCCCATAATCTGGCACTATTTGGTCAGTATACTTATCCCTAACATGCAGGCAAGGGACAGGTTAGTTAGCACTGGTTTTCAGTAAGTCCTAATCCCTGCAGAAAGAGAGAATGTTTTTGTGAAATTATAGTCAATATAGACATTCAGACTTTTTTTTTGTTGTTTGTTTGTTTTTTGAGACGGAGTTTTGCTTTTGTTACGGGGCTGGAGTGCAATGGCGCGATCTCGGCTCACCGCAACCTCCGTCCCCTGGGTTCAGGCAATTCTCCTTCCTCAGCCTCCTGAGTAGGTGGGATTACAGGCACACGCCACCATGCCCAGCTAATTTTTTGTAGTTTTTAGTAGAGACGGGGTTTCACCATGTTGACCAAGATGGTCTCGATCTGCCGACTTCGTGATCCACCTGCCTCGGCCTCCCAAAGCGCTGGGACTACAGGCTTGAGCCACCGCACCCAGCTGACATTCAGACTTTTATAAAATCTTTGAGGACTTGTTCTTTCAATGTGTACTTATGGGCTTCTCACAGGAACCAGGTGCTGTATATGGCACTGGGAACATTAAAAAGAAAATGCATGGACCCCACTCGTCAGGAATTTATGGTTTAATCATATCATAATATTAATAAAAAGCAGTTGCAATACAAATGGACAGTGCTGTAACTGAGGTGTTTGTGGCAAGTTATGGGATAATAGAATGGACAATATCTAATATGTTTGGGGATACTTTTACAGAGAAAATAACTCTAGAACTGAAACCTATATACAGGGATGTGTCAGAAGGTATAGAGTGGGGGAAAGCATTTCAGCCAGAGGGAACAGTACCAGCCAGGAGGAACTGCATGGAGGTTTAAAAAAAAAAAACATGGCACATTAGAAGTGGTGAGTTGGGGTATAGCACAGGATGAGTGGGAGACGATAGAGCTGGATCTGCTGGGAAGAGAGTTAAGCTCCAGGTGATAGCCTCATAGGAAGTATTAAAAAGTTAGGATCATATTTTATGGGTAACGGAGAGCCATTGCATAGTTTTAAATCTGGGTGGGACATAATAGTGTTTGCATTTTAGAGAGATTTCCCACTCAGGATAGCATGGAGTATGTATTATAGGAAGCTGAGAGGAGCTTCATTGAGAGGCTATTGTATTTCTAGACTAAGAGAGCAGTCATGGGTTTAGGGAGAAGGAAGCATATTTACAAAAACAAAAAAGAGAGTCAGTGGGTCTCTGCTAATGCTCAGCAGCATGTGCCCCAGCCTTTGACTCTCCTTCTTGAAGCTCTCTTTTCAGTTGTTTCCATCCTGGACATTAAACTCCTAGTTTTCCTTGAACTGCACTGGCTGCTCCCTTTTCAATCTCCTTTGCTATCTCCTCTGTCTTTTCCTGACCTCTGAATGTTGGAGGACACCAATCGTGAGCCTCATGTTTTCTCTTTCCATTCCCCCTAAGACATCTTCCTTAGTTTCATGGTGTCAAGAGTTATCCATACACTGATAACTCCCCAAATTCTATCTCCAGTCCCAACCTCTCCCCACAAGTCCAGTCTCTTGTACCCAATGGTATAGTCAACCTCTAAAACTCAACCTCCCCACAGAACTCTTGGTTTTCCTCCAGGCAAGCTCACTCCTTCCCTAATATTTTGCATCTCACTAAATGAGATCATCATCTACCCAGTTACTCACAAACCAACAGAAAGCATCATATGTTTAAGTAGAGAAGATTCTTAAGATTTCTCCTAATTCAGTGAGGGCTGCCTCTGTTGTACAAATCCAGCAGGCACCAATTGCACTGCAATCTGTGCAAATGACAACTCCTTTTCATGTGTGTTATAGTTGCCCTACAATACTATTCTATTATTCATACTATTCTTCATACTATTTTTTAGAAAAACCAAAGGAAGATTTTTTTAAATGACATTTCATGCTCCAGTGTTTTCCTCAAATGTCTTCTTTCAAACAAGGTTACAATTGTGCCTTGTTTCACAATTTCAAAGAATTATACCTGACAGAGTACAATTGATCCCTTGTAGTTGTATTTCACAAAAATTAAAACCTCCTCTAGCAGTTGTTAACCAATAACTTATAATGAATTCTACTAAGGACCATACTATAGGACTCTGCTTATGTTGGCATTTCAATAACTACTGAAGAATTGGCTCTCATATTCCAGGCTCTAATCTCATTTAGTTTATAAGAAATATCTTCTCTCCCCTTCACATAATATTGTTCCTATTTATCACCATTCAATTTCTTTTTATCCAGTGTTTGTCTCTTCATCATCATGAAGGATTCTAGTAGGCTTAGCTGTAATAGAGAGCCACTGTCTTCTAGAACACAAACAAAAATACTAAATAATGAACTCACAGGTACAAGCAAAAATATGTCATGCCATGTGGTTTAATTACAGCATTGCCTAGTATATGTGGAGACAAAAGTGACTCCATCTTGAATGGAATCAGCTGTGTTGACTTCTAATTAGAACCAGTCTTGTGAATGTCTCCTGGTTTCTACTTTATTTACTGTTCCTAGTGTAAGAAAAAAGCAACCTTGTTGTTATCACACATGTTAGAGGCTGAGACCTGGAATCTAGCAGACAAGAAATGCCAGATATAGGTGAAGGGGAGGAAGGCAGCAAATCACACTGCCACGTGTGTATCTATGCAACTATCTTGCATGTTCTTCACATGTACCCCAAAACCTAAAATGCAATTAAAAAAAAAGAAACACAACAGCAACCACAAATGGCTCTGAAATCCCAAAGGAATTCCCAAAATGTCACTTAATTTCCACTCAAAGTTGAAAATAAAACGAATGGTATGTAAAAACTCACAGTGATAGTTGAATTAACAGCATTCTTGCCTGTTCTCAAGAATTGTCTTTAACTGTCTTGGTAGAGCACAAATACCTCTTTCCTATGATATATAGGCCTTGGGTCTGAGGGACAACATAGTGGAGATCTACCCATCTTGCTGCCACCCAAGACCATGCTTCTGTCTGTAAGTTCTCTCAATGTATCACTCAACACCGACAAACTGGATTTGTCTGCCTCCTTCGGTTTCTTGTCTCCTTCAGCATTTGGCAGTTGCTTTGCATAAATAATCCTTTGACCAGGCAGTATGTAACTATCTGTCTCAAGAGTCAATCTAACTCAGGTGTGCATCTTAGAGCACTGCATGCTGTGTGTGGCCTGGGCAAGTTAATCTCTGAAACAAGCTTATTCATCTGAAAATAAAATGAAACTCACACAGTTGTTGTGCACATACCCACATGAGGCTAATATGTGCAAAATGCCTGGAATCTAGCAGACAATAAATGGTAGTCATTTTGTTGAATTATTTTTGTTTATTTTCTCTGCATGATTTGGGATGCTCAGCCTGCCTAATAAATCAGAAGCAGTCCCACCACAGTTGATCTTTATGGAACATCTTATCCTGAATACACTCAGATTGAAAAATGGTCAAACTGTAGCTCTCAAAGTCCAGATTTTTTATCTGTTTTTAAGAGGAGAAGCCAGGCATGACTCAGGAATTAATTTGAATATGTGGGTAATGAAGTTGTTTCCAATCTAAGAATGAATCTACGCAGGAAATGAAAAATCGAGCAAGCATCAAGTGAATGTAGAGGCACACACTGCTCCCAAAATATTAAAAACAGTGTGTGCGTTCATTTGGGCTCTTTGCCCCCATCCCTCCCGAAGAGCAGGAACAACATATGCTTCAGAACAGACAGTGTTGCTCTTCTTATCAGAACACTGGGAGCACTTCATGGTAAGAAATCAAATTGCCATTTCTAAAAGAAGCTAAAGCTACCTGTGTCACAGCCACGAATCAGAAAGCCTTGAGCAGCTCTGCGTAGCGATTTTCCTATTCACCTTACATTCTCGGCAAAGTGCTTTGTTCAAAATTAAGGGTAGTTTCAGCACATCACCCTCTTTGCAAGATATATTTCCTATCATTCTACCTGGAAACCAACCTTGCTAGGATTTCCAATCCAGAGCATAGAGTTGCTTTTGCCTCTTGGTTCATTCTAACATGTAGAGTTTCTTTTGTCTCTTGGTTCATTCTAACATATCAGGCACAAGAAGATTCAGCTTGCTAAAACTGGCCACTGTAGCTGACCTATAAGAAAATGTTCCTCCCTCAAATTTACCATTCCACTTTCCCCAGAGGCCAGGTAGTATGCTGGAACTTTTATAATTATCCACACATTAGGAGATGGAGGGAGGAAAAAAGCAATAACATTGTACATCTTGTAGTTTAGGTGTCAAATAGAAGCTATTTCTGGGTGTAATGGCACTGGCGTGATACATATGGGGGCTTTCACACATTTCTGTTTATTTTTAACAAACTTATAAAGTGGGTTTACAGCGTTCTGTTTGAGAATCTGTCGAGATTCCAAGGCATGAAATGGTAGGTGCTCCAGATATTCACTGTTCCGAATCCAGCCCCCAAACCTTGCTTCTGGAGATGTCCTGAGGGAACTGAGTCCCACCACACCCACAGCTCTGAAAGCACCCAGGTTGGGGTGGTAGCATAGGAAGAAACACAACAGCTCTCTCCCAGGTGTTCCAGTCACCTGCTGAAAGACAGTGTGGTGATTCCTCAAGGATCTAGAAATAGAAATTCCATTTGACCCAGCAATCCCATTACTGGGTATATATCCAAAGGATTATAAATCGTTCTACTATAAGGACACATGCACACGAATGTTCATTGCAGCACTGTTTACAATAGCAAAGACCTGGAACCAACCCAATGCCCATCAATGATAGACTGGACAGGGAAAATGTGGCACATATACATCATGGAATATTATGCAGCCACCGAGAACCATGAGTTCGTGTCATTTGCAGGGACATGGATGAACCTGGAGACCATCATTTTCAGCAAACTGACACAAGAACAGAAAATGAAATACTGCATGTTCTCACTCATAGGTGGGTGTTGAACAATGAGAACACATGGACACAGGGAGGGGAGCATCACACACTGGGCTCTGTTGGGGGAATGGGGACAGTGGAGGGTGGGGAGTTGGGGAGAAATAGCATGGGGAGAAATGCCAGATATAGGTGAAGGGGAGGAAGGCAGCAAATCACACTGCCACGTGTGTATCTATGCAACTATCTTGCATGTTCTTCACATGTACCCCAAAACCTAAAATGCAATTAAAAAAAAAGAAACACAACAGCAACCACAAATGGCTCTGGAATCCCAAAGGAATTCCTAAAATGTCACTTAATTTCCACTCAAAGTTGAAAATAAAACGAATGGTATGTAAAAACTCACAGTGATAGTTGAATTAACATTTGTGTGGAGATGTGGCATTCTCTGTTGTCATGAAAACACTGATGCCTCTCAGCTCCTTCAGTTGTTGCATCTAATTTAGAATTTAGCCTGCCAGCTGACAAAAAGCTTAGAGATCTTGAAAGATCTACTTGTTCTATCAATTAAGATGACACACAAATGTTGAGGTGTTCATTCCCAAGGAAAGTTTTCACCCAGGCAGTGGTTTCTATAGAGACACTATTTCCAAGCCAACACTGCTAAAAATAAGTGTTTACACAGTGAAAAAGAACAGAGGAGGGGATTTCTGTAATGCAGGTGTGAACTGGAGATTCTGTTCCTTTCATGGCTGTTTGACAAGTTTTCATGAGTGCCCAGCAAACTACTAATAATTATTTTTCAACTGAGAAATGAGATTAGAATTAATAATTAGAATGCAGAATTTTTTTAAAGCAGGCTTTCTGATGTCTCTTCTTTTTAATTTTTAAAATTTTTTTGTTATACTTTAAGTTCTTGGATACATGTGCAGAACATGCAGGTTTGTTACATAGGTATACGTGTGACATGGTGGCTTGCTGCACCAATCAAGTTATCATTGACATTAAGTATTTCTCCTAATGCTATTTCTCCCCTTGCCCCCCACCCCCTACAGGGCTCAGTGTGTAATATTCCCTTCCCTGTGCCCATATGTTCCCATTGTTCAACTCCCACTTCAGAATGAGAACATGTGGTGTTTGGTTTTCTTTTCCTATATTAGTTTGCTGAGAATGATGGTTTCCAGCTTCATCCATGTGCCTGCAAAGGACATGAACTCATTCTTTTTTGTGGTTGCATAGTATTCCATGGTGTATATGTGCCACATTTTCTTTATCTGTTCTATCACTGATGGGTATTTGGGTTGGTTCCAAGTCTTTGCTATTGTGAACAGTGCCACAGTAAACATATGTGTGCAGTGTGCATGTATCTTTATAATAGAATGATTTATAATCCTTTGGGTGTATACCCAGTAATGGGATTGCTGGGTCAAATGGTATTTCTATTTCCAGATCCTTGAGGAATCACCATGCTGTCTTCCACAATGATTGAACTAATTTACACTCCCACCAAGAGGGTAAAAGTGTTCCTATTTTTCCACATCCTCTCCATCATCTGTTGTTTCTTGATATCCCCTTTATCCTTTTTTATTGTGTCTACTTGATTCTTCTCTCTTTTCTTCTTTATTAGTCTGGCTAGAGGTCTATCTATTTTGTTAATCATCTCCTGGATTCATTGATTTTTTCAAGGGTTTAATGTGTCTCTATCTCCTTCAGTTCTGCTCTGATCTCAGTTATTTCTTCTCTTCTGCTAGCTTTTGAATTTCTTTGCTTTTGCTTCTCTAGTTCTTTTAATTGTGATGGTAGGGTGTCAATTTTAGATCTTTCCTGCTTTCTCATGTGAGCATCTAGTGCTATAAATATCCCTCTAAACATTTCTTTGGCTGTGTCCCAGAGATTCTGGTATGTTGTGTCTTTGTCCTCATTGGTTTCAAATAACTTATTTATTTCTGCCTTAATTTCGCTATTTACCCAGTAGTCATTCAGGAGCAGATTGTTCAGTGTACATGCAGTTGTGGGGCTTTGAGTGAGTTTCTTAATCCTGAGTTCTAATTTGACTGTTTTGTGGTCTAAGAGACTGTTTGTTATGATTTTTGTTCTTTTGCCTTTGCTGAAGAGTGTTTACTTCCAATTACATGGTTAATTTTAGAATAAGTGCTATGTGGTGCTGAGAAGAATGTATATTCTGTCAATTTGGGGTGGAGAGTTCTGTAAATGTCTCTTAGGTCTGCTTGGTACAGAGCTGAGTTCAAGTCCTGAATATCCTTGTTAATTTTCTGTCTCACTGATCTGTCTAATATTGAGTTATTGAGTGGGAATCTCACTGTTATTGAGTGGGAATTCAAGTCTCTTTGTAGGTCTCTAAGAACTTGCTTTATGAATCTGGGTGCTCCTGTATTAGGTGCATATATATATCTAGGATAATTAGCTCTTCTTGTTGCATTGATCCCTTTACCATTATGTAATGCCCTTCTTTTTTTTTTTTTTAATCTTTGTTAGTTTAAAGTCTGTTTTATCAGAAACTTGGATTTCATCCTCTGCTTTTTTTGGCTTTCCATTTGCTTGGTATATATTTCTCCAACCATTTATTTTGAGCCTATGTGTGTCTTTGCACATGAGATTGGTTCTTGACTCTATTCAATTTGCCAGTTTGTGTCTTTTACTTGGGTCATTTAGCCCATTTACGTTTAAGGTTAATATTGTTAAATGTGAATTTGGTTCTATCGTTATGATGCTCACCAGTTATTTTGCACATTGTTGATGCAGTTTCTTCATAGGGTTAATGATCTTTACATTTTTGGTATGTTTTTGCAGTGGCTGGTACCAGTTTTTTTTTCCACATTTAGTGCTTCCTCCAGGAGCTCTTGTAAGGCAGGCCTGGTGGTGACAAAATTCCTCAGCAATTGCTTGTTCATAAATGATTTTATTTCTCCTTCACTTATGAAGCTTAGTTTAGCTGGATATAAAATTCTGAGTTGAAAATTCTCTAAGAATGTTGAACATTGCCCCCCACTCTCTTCTGGCTTGTAGGGTTTCTGCAGAAAGCTCTGCTGTTAGTATGATGGGCTTCCTTTGTGGATAACCCAATCTTTCTCTCAGGCTGACCTTAAAGTTTTTTTCTTAATTTCAACCTTGATGAATCTGATGATTATATATCTTGGAGTTGCTCTTCTTGAGGAGTATCTTTGTGGTGTTCTCTGTATTTCCTGAATTTGAATCTTGGCCTGTCTTGCTAGTTTGGGGAAGTTCTCCTGGATAATATCCTGCAGTGTGTTTTCCAGCTTGGTTCCATTCTCCCCATAACTTTCAAGTGCACCAATCAAATGTAGATTTGGTCTTTTCACATACTCCCATATTTCTCAGAGGTGTTGTTCCTTATTTTTCGTTCTTTTTTTTCTAATCTTGTCTTCATACTTTATTTCATTAAGTTGATCTTCAATCTCTGATCTCCTTTTTTTTTTTTTGAGGTGGAATCTCATTGTGTCGCCAGGGTGGAGTGTAGTGGTGTGATCTCAGCTCACTGCAACTTCTGCCTCCCAGGTTCAAGCAATTCTACTGCCTCAGCCTCTCAAGTAGCTGGGACTACAGGTGCACATCACCACGCCCAGCTTATTTTGGTATTTTTAGTAGAGATGAGGCTTTCACCATATTGACCAGGATGGTCTCAATCTCAACCTCGGGATCTGCCCACTTTGGCCTCCCAGAGTGCTGGGATTACAGGCGTGAACCACCTCACTTGGCCTCTGATGTCCTTTCTTCTGCTTGATTGATTCAGCTATTTTTTTTTGTAGGAAGGGAGGAAGGCAGGAAGGAAGGAAAGGAGGAAGGGAGGGAGGGAGGAAGGCAGAGAGGGAGGGAGGGAGGGAGGGAGGGAGGGAGGGAGGGAGGGAGGGAGGGAGGGAGGGAGAGAAGGGAAGGAAGGAAATCAGGCAATGAGAGAGACGTTGCCAACCTGGATCTAGAGGTTTACAAGTTGATTTTTCTTTTTCTTTCTTTTTCTTTTTTTTTTTTTGAGAGAAGGAAAGAAAAAAACAGGGGTGAAGGAGAGGAAGAAAAAGAGGGAGAGAGAACAGAAATGTTCCTTTATTCTAAAAAAAATGGGTATTAATAATGGCCAATCAATATTTCATTTAAACCTATGAATAGGTATGATGTGGTATTGACAAGAATGTATATTTTGTGTATTTAAAGTGGAGAGCTCTATAAATATTTATTAAGTTTACTTGTTCCGGATCTGAGTTCGAGTCCTTGATATCCTTATTAATTTTCTATCTCATTGAGTCTAAATCTCTATGTATCTGGGTGTTAGTATCATTAGCTCTTATTGTTGCATTGATCCTTTTACCACTATATCTTTGTTGCTTTAAAATCTCTTTTATCAGATACGAGAATTGCAACTCCTGCTTTTTATTTATTTATTTATTTTTGCTCTCCATTTGGTTGGTAAATCTTTCTCCAACCCTTTGTTTTGAGTCTTTGTGTATCCTTGCATATGAAATGGGTCTGGATGTAGCATACCATTGAGTTTTGACTGTGTATTTTGATTGGGGGATTTAGTCAATTTAAATTTTGGATTACTGCCATTTGATGTTAACTGGCTGTTTTATCCATTTGTTGATGTAAATTCTTCTTTATGTTGATGTTCTTTACTTTTTGGTATATTTTTAGAAAGGCTAATACTGGTTGTTTCTTTCTATGTGTAATGCTTCTTTCAGAAGCTCTTGTAAAGCAGGCCTGGTGGTAATAAAATCTGAGTACTTGCTTGTTCATAAAAGATTTTATTTTTCCTTCAGTTGTGAAGCTTAGTTTGGCTGGATATGAAATTCTGGGCTGAAGGTTCTGTTCTTTGAGGATGTTGAATATTGGCCCCCACTCTCTTCTGGCTTATAGAGTTTCTGCTGAGAGATCTGCTGTAAGACTCATAGGCTTCCCTTTGTGGGTTACCTGACCTTTCTCTCTGGCTGCCTTAGTATTTTCTCCTTCGTTTCAACCCTGGTGAATCTAACGATTATGTGCCTTGGGGTTGCTCTTCCTGAGGAATATCTTTGTGGTGTTCTCTGTATTACCGGGGGTTGAATATTGTCCTGCTTTGCTAGTTTAGAAAAATTTTCCTGAATACTATCCTGAAGAATATTTTCCAGCTTGGATTCATTACACCTATCAAACGTAAATTTGGTCTTTTCACATAGTCCCACATTTCTTGGAGACTTTGCTCATTCCTTTTTATCCTTTTTTCTCTAATCTTGTCTTCTCATTTTATTTCATTAAGTTGGACTTCGACCTCTGATATCCTTTCTTCTGCTTGAACAATTCAAGTGTTTAAACCTGTGCATACTTCTCGGCGTTCCCACATTGTGTTCTTCAGTTCCATTAATTCACTAGTATTCCTCTCTAAGTTGTCTATTCTCATTAGGATTTCATCAAACCTTTTTTCAAAGTTCTTAGTTTCTTTACATTGGGCTACAACATGTTCTTTTAACTCACAGAAGTTTCTTATCATCCATCTTCTGAAGCCTGATTCTGTTAATGGGATGCACTCATTCTCCATCAAGCCTTGTTCCCTTGTTGATGAGGAACTGTGATCCTCTTTAGAGAGAGAGGCATTCTGACTTTGAGTATTCTCAGCCTTTTTACACTGGTTTCTTCCCATCATTGTAAATGTATCCACCTGCCGTCTTTGTAATCACCAACTTTCAAATTAGGTCTCTGAGTGGACGTCCAAGTTGTTAATTCCCAGGGCCGAAATATGAGCAACCCACTGCACCAGCCTAAACAGCGGCGTTAAAACTGATGGTGCTTTTCTGCCCAGGAATCTCCAGTCTGGCTTCCTTCTTGAGTCCGTAATAGGTGACTCTGCCCTCCCGGAGCTCCAAACCTTGGTCAGAAGGGGAACCAGTCCCATTTACTCTGCACCAAGAGCTGCCGTGCCAAGGTGCCTGCAAAACTGCTGCGCCGGCCACAAGAGTCGCACTGGCCACCCGCATGGCTCCTCCAAACCTCAGTCAGAAGGGGAACCAGTCCTGTTTACTCTGCACCAAGAGCTGCTGCGCTGAGGTGCTGGCAAAACCACTGTGCTGGCCACAAGAGTCACGCTGGCGACCTGTGCAGCTCCTCCACTGGGAATCTTCTGATCCGTGAGCGACCAAAATTTGTCTGAAAGTGTGGCATCCTCTCATTCTCTGCGCTTTCACTGGGAGCTGCAATCCCAAGATGTTAGCGATCAGCCATCTTGGATCGTTCTCAATTCAGCTATTGATGCTTATGTATGCTTCACAAAGTTCTCGTGCTGTGTTTTTCAGCACTGTTAGGTCATTTATGTTCCTCTCTATACTAGTTATTCTAGTTAGCAGTTCCTGTAATCTTTTATCAAGGTTCTTAGCTTCCTTTCAATGAGCTAGAATGTGCTCCTTTAGCTAGGAAGAGTTTGTTATTACCCACCTTGTGAAGCCAACTTTTGTCAATTTATCAAACTTATTCTCTGTCCGGTTTTGTTCCCTTGCTGATGAGGAGTTGTGATCCTTTGGAAGAGAAGAGATATTCTGGTTTGTGAAATTTTCAGCCTTTTTGTGCTGTTATTTCCTCATCTTTATGGATTTGTCTACCTTTGGTTTTTGATATTGGTGACATACAGATTGGGTTTTTGTGTGGGCATCCTTTTTGTTGATGTTGATGCTATTGCTTTCTGTTTGTCAGTTTTTCTTCTAACAGTAAGTCACCTTTACTGCAGGTCTGCTGGAGTTTGCTGGAGGTCCACTCCAGAATCTTGTTTGCCTGGGTATCACCAGCAGAGGCTGCAGAACAACAAAGATTGCTACCTGCTCCTTCCTCTGGAAGCTTCATCCCAGAGGGGCACCCGCCAGATGCCAGCTGGAGTGCTCTTGTATGAGGTGTCTGTTGGCCTCTGCTGGGAAGTGTCTTCCTGTCAGGAGGCACAGGGGTCAGGGTCCCACATGAGGAGGCATCTGTCCCTTAGCAGAACTTAAGCACTGTGCTGGGAGATCTGCTGCTCTCTTCAGAGCCAGCAGGCAGGAATGTTTAAGTCTGCTGAAGCTGTGCCCACAGACACAGCTTCCCCCAGGTGCTCTGTCCCAGAAAGATAGGAGTTTAATCTATAAGCCCCTGACTGGGCCCACTGCCTTTCTTTCAGAGATGCCCTGCCCAGAGAGGAAGAAATCTAGAGAGGCAGTCTGGCCACAGCAGCTTTGCCACACTGCCATGTGTTCCGCACCCAGTTTGAACTTCCCGGATTTGTTTACACTGTTAGATGAAAATTGCCTACTCAAGCTTTTGTAATGTCAGATGCCCCTCCCTCAACCAAGGTCTGGTGTCCCAGGTCAATTTCAGACCCCTGTGCTGGCAGTGAGAATTTCAAGCCAGTGGATTTTAGCTTATTGGGCTCCATGGGAGTGGGATCTGCTGAGCAAGACTAGTCAGCTCCCTGGATTTGGCCTCCTTTCCAGGGGAATGAATGATTCTGTCTTGCTGGCATTCCAGGCATCACTGGAGTATGGAAAAAAAAAAAACCTCCTGCTGCTAGTTCAGTGTCTACCCAAACGGCTACCCAGATTTGTGCTTGAAACCCAGGGCCCTGGTGGTGTAGGCACTCAAGGGAATCTCTTGGTCTGTGGATTGCAAAGACCATGGGAAAAGCATAGTATCTGGGCTGGATAGCACTGTCTGTCATGGCACAGTCCCTCAAGGCTTCCTTTGGCTACAGGAGGAAATTCTCTGATCTCTTGCACTTCCTGGATGAGATGATGCCCCACACTTGGGATGCAGAATTTTTTAAGGATGAAGAAAATAGAAAGGACTTCTGGATGGGCACTTATTTTCAAATGAGGAAACAAAAAGAACCCGGGAAGGAAGACAACTAGCTCAAGTCACTGACTTCTCTGGGGTCAGAGTGGATTCTGTTCTTCCGGCAACCAGTGAAGTGCTTCAACCCCCTACACCCACAGCAGTATCTTTGTATCACCACTTCCAAACACTTGAACACTTGAGTAAAAGCTACAGGTAAAGAAACTTCCACATGCCTCTTTAAGAATGCATAATCTTCACCTAGGGAAAAAAATCCCTCTTTTTGAGTCATTTAGAAAAATTAAAGGTGACTCTGAACAGTGACAAATTTTCCTAATTTCAAATGTCAGTTCAAGCATTCTCCAGTTATATGCATAGAGTGATGAATATCAAACATGAAGAATTAAACAAGATACATATGAAAAATTTTTGCAACGCAATTTCTATTATTAAAATATTTTTGTTCCCCTTCATCTAAGTCCAAGACATAAATCATTTGTAGCCAATATAAAGAAGTAATTTTCATGAAAAATATTTTATTTACTTTTTTTTTCTATCCTTTAGCTGATTAAACAGGTACCTTACACTTATAAATTTGGAGGAAAAATGATAGTAGCTGCTTGTCATATCCTCTCACTTTGAAGAGTCTCCACTTTAAGTTTTTAAAAATGAAAATTTCTTGTTCTGTGCTTCCAGAGGTTGAAACTTTAAGATATAAAATAAAAATTCTTTTGATATGATTTTGGAGAATTTGATAAATAGAAAGACCTTCATTATCTTGGCTGAGCATGGCGGCTCATGCCTGTAATCCCAGCACTTTTGGAGGCCAAGGTGGATAGATCATGAAGTCAGGAGTTTGAGACCAGCCTGGCCAATATGGGGAAACCCTGTCTCTACTAAAAATTACAAAAGGTATGGTGGTGTGCACTTGTAGTCCTAGCTACTCAGGAGGCTGAGGAAGGAGAATCACTTGAGCCCAGGAGATGGAGGTTGCAGTGAACTGAGATCATGCCACTGCACTCCAGCCTTGGTGACAGAGTGAGATTGTCTCAAAAAAAAAAAAAGAGAGAGAGAAAAGAAAGACCTTCAGCATTTTAGTAAAAAATTTATTTTGGTGTAAATGTTTTTATGTATTTCATTACTTTTATCTCCAAAACACTTACATGTGAAGATTTTAAGACAAGAATAATTCTTTCTAAAGGTGCTCACCTCCTTCAGAGAGAATAGTATGCTACAGTTATCAACTTGAAGTTGGAACCTCTGAGCTAAACTATCTCCTTAATTTGATAGAACATAGGACAGGCTTTATTAAGGATTTATTTTGTTATGGCCAGAATTTAAAAGCATATATCAAACTGAAAAGCAAGGATTATACATGTGGCAAAAACTAGGGAAAAGAGAAAATAAATGAGAAGAGACAGAATGTATTGGGTACTCGTTATGGGTAAATATATAGATTTAGATAAGCCCTTTGCATACTGCAGAGAATATTTGAAATTTTAGGAGGCTATTCAGCATTGAAATCCTCATTATTTTGAAAGGAACCCTCCAATTGTTTCAGTCTTGGTAAGAGAGGCTTTCATCCCGCTACAGCCTAAGAGACTCCTACTACAGTCTCTTCCTCTCCCCATCCCCTGGCAGCTAAAATATAGTCATGTATCTTAAACTCAGCCAATCAGACACTCACACCTGGAGCCTTTGTATTTGAGGCATTATTTTGCAGGCAAACTGGCTCTTCAGGGGGAAAAAAAATACAAAACCTAGACCTGATTGTAATGTCTGTCAATTTCCATGGTGTAAATAACTCCCACCATGGCTGATTTCAAACTAAAATTCTTTAACACTAGAGAAGTTAAATGACTTGCTTAAGGTGAAATTCCTTAATGTTTAGCTGTTGTCTCTTATAAGCAGTTTCCATTCAGGTTCAAGTTATCATTGAAAGGAGACGATACCTAGACTCAGTGGAGTTGAGAGTGCCATGGCATCAATGTCGGACCCATCCAGGCAGTAGAAGCAGGGAAATAACCTTGATGGTAGAGGAGCCAGTTGCAGGGAAGTAGTAGGGGAATCCCAACCAGCCATTCCTAGTGTTGACAATGGATTTCATTTTTATTTGCTTGACTCCCCTTAGCACCTGCTCATTTTCTGGCCCTGGTTTTTTCACCTTTGTGTCAATTCTGTGAGCATCTCAATCACCTCCCAATAATTCCTTTTCTGATCAAGTCAGCCAGAACGGGTTCCTACTGCCTGAAACAAAGAGCCATGACACACCTTTAATTAAGCCTAATGACCCTTTGGATAAGGTCTTATGATTATTATCTCCAGTTTACAGATAAGGAAATAAGATTCAGAGGAGTTAAATGACTTGCTTAAGGTAACAAGGCAGCTGACAAGTAACAGAACCCAAATGCTTTCCTCTCAAAACTTTCATCTGAAAAACCAAGGCAATCTCTCTTCTGCATGTCTAGTATTTATTGTATGCCTTTGGTTTCATTCTCTGGCAAGACTATATTATGCAAGAACATTATTTAGTCTGGAAAATTTTGGAATAAAATAAATAACTTCTCGAACATTACGCCCAAGTAATCATTGTCCATTAGGGCAAACAGGATAAAATGTGGGAAATTGATTTGTAAAGAGTGACTTTTTTGTTGTAGTCTGTCTCTAAAGAGATTTTTCTTCTTTGATAAATCACACTCCAGAACCTTCAAGGTTTAACTAAAGAAGGAAAATTCACTAGGATAGAGAGGCTGCTGGAACAAGTGGTCTTGACTCAGTCTTCTGAAATGCAACATCCCCTCTTGGGGTTCTCCTGCTTTCATAATTTCAGCCACAAGTGTGCTATCTTGCAAGTGTGTTTTGCTCTAACTTTACCGTTCTGTACAATATAGACAAAACTTTTCATTTGCATACGACCCAGCACTAATTCTGGCTGGGATGAGAAAGTGTGAATAAATAATTTAAAGGATATCAGCCTTTCTGTAGGCAAAGCAATGCATTCTGATTCTACCATGACTAGCTGGATCTCAGTATTGGTCAACGTTCTTAGTTGCAGACAACAAATTCACTCTAGTTAGTTAAAACAGAAGAAATGCATTAAGGAATATTAGAAAGGTCACAGAATCTGGAAGATCTGGAAGAATAGCATTTAGATTAAACTACCAGGGACAACTCCCAGAACAAGCCCACAGAACTGGCCTAGTAATGGGATAGCTGCTGTAATCAACTCCAGAACCAGTCAACTTTTTCTGTGACCAGGAGATAGCCTCCACTTCTGTCAACTCCAGGAATACCTTGTCTTGTTCATTCCCAAATCAGCGACTCAGGTGTCCCAATGCTCCGCCAGTTTCCTCAGGTAGTGTGCCTCTAAGTTCATGCATCTGTTTGGAAGAATATAAGGTACATATCTGAATCCTAGGGGCAAGGGAAATTAGAAAATATAATTTCTTGTTGAGGGGTGGGGAAGGCTCAACAGAGGGAGAACTATGGAAATGTGAAGCTATTTAAAATATATGAAAATGCCCATTCACTCCTACAAATGGCACTACTTTTCCACATACCAAGAGGGAGAAGCTTTGAGTTCCAAGTTGCTGGCATAATTTCATAGACACCTTGCTTGGGTTCCTCACTTTCATATGAGAATGCTTTTTAAGCATCTCAACTCTTTTTTCAGTCAATTCTAAGATTAACAGAGAAATCAAGTGAGAGACAGACAATGATGGATTACCCTCTGCCTTTGATCTTTTTGTCTCTGTTCTTGCTTCTGAATAGCAACTAGCATCTTCCCTAGGATGTTTACCCCATAAATCCTTCCCTCCCTCTTCTGAGATGTCATCCCTTTCCTTTGGCTTTGATGGGGGTAGGAAGGGGAAGGGTCTATGTTGCTCCTTCAGGTCCAAGCATAACGACACCATGCCTAACATGGCCTGAGGCTTGCCAAAATCCATGATCTTCTTCCCTTCCTGGATGTATAAGGAAGCCACAGTTCCCAAGCTTTGCAGGTGTGGCCACAGAACTGAGTTCTAGCCAATGCAATACACAAATGATGCTCTGAGTTTCTCAGCTAAGGCTTTTACAAAGTGACTTTACTTTCCCCACACTTTTTTCCTCTTTCTGCTTGAGAGATGCAGATGACAATGAGGGCCTAAGAGATGGCAGAGCCACAGATGTAGGAAGCCTGGGTCCCTTAAACATTTCATAGAGGAAATATACCTGTCATCCAGAAACACCTATTTGAACTCTTATATAAATGACAGACTAATTTCTCTCGTATTTGGGCCATCATTAGTTTTGGGGTCTATTTATTCTTTGACGTAATCTATTCCAACTAATACATTCAGAACACAAACAACTTTAATTCCCATTTAGTAAGAAGGCTTGTGTATAGTAATTCTTTCTCTGTAACATAAAATATAAATATAAAACTATCTTACCCTTAGTTGTGGCAAGTTAAACACCACACTTCCATTTCTGAATATTTTCCACTAGCTCAATAGCTTCGCATTATTAGGTTACAGAGGTCAAGACTGAAGGTACATAGCCATCATAGACGAGTTAGCTCACTCAGTTCCGAGGCCAGATGCCCTGATCCTTTTCAGCTGTCTTGCAAAAGTGTTACTCTGGTCACCGAGAGTTATTAGAGGAAGAGCAGGAATAGAATGTTGCAAACCTATTATAATTTTTGAGAAAAAATTCTCGAAATTTCCATGCTATTGTGAAGTTAGTGACATTACTTTTTGCTTGTCATGAACAGCTATCCTTTTACAGTAACAATGTAAGCCTAGCTAGTAATAATTAGCAGTCCCAGCCAATGAATAGAAAAAGAGCTGGAGAATATGTGCATTATAGTTCTCATCATACTCATGATAGATGTGTGAACTATTTTTCCCTTTTAAAGTTGCATTAATTTGGTCGACTAATGTTATACTATTCAGTGAATTGAACGAGGTAGTTTACTGAATGGGCTCATGTAGGCTTTCCCCAAAAAGACTGAATGCATGTATAAAAAGTGAGCAATTTACTTCCTTTTCATAAGTAGGAAAGTTCTTTCGAGAGATAATTTCTCCACTTCTAAAAATGGAAGAAACAACAGCCATTAACAGTTGTCTGTTGATTATTCTTGCTTTTATTTGAGAATATATAGCAAAGATGAACAAACATGCAAGTATATGTTCCTCTCTCCATGTAACTGCATATGTGCATATATATATACTTACATTACTATATTTTTATAGTAAGTTATTCTTGTTCATGGCAGTTATACTGTATGAAGTTACTGTGGGCACAAAATTGGTGAAACTGAGCAACTGGATGCACAGAAGATATGTATCTATAACGTATATTTTATTTGTATGTGTGTGTGTGTGTGTTACACAGATTATAGTATTAATTCCTGAGAACAATTCATCTTGGTAGATTCTTTTTACTTTATTTTACAAAAAGGAAAATTGTGGTCAGAAGTGTTAAATGACTTGCCTGACGATACCCCACCATCAGGTGCCGGAGTTGAGATTCAAACCTGGTCTAGTTGGCTCCAGAACTAGAGCTTCTTGCACTGTTCTGCACCACTCTGCACGGACTTCAGCCTCTGGCCATCTCTCAACAAGAAGGCAGAATAGTTCCCTGTTGGATCTCAGCTGGGAACGCACATGTCTGGGTGAATCAAATTTTTCACTACTCTGCATACATCTGCAAATGACTGGAGAAGCACCAAGAGTATTTATTTTGGGATTACATATACGTTAAGCAAATTCACATAGTGAGTAAGCAAATTCACAGATATGGAATCTATAAATTTTGAGGATTTACTATATATAAATATATGACATGCTTTTATGTCCTATTTATAAACTACCAGCTTTTATTCATACAGATGTACGTATATGTATATGCACATATATATATATATATACATGGTTTGGGAAATAGATGAAATTATCTTAGATTTAGGATGGACTCTAAATCTAATGACTAGTGTCTTGATAAGAAAAAGGGAAGAGGTATTTGACACACAGGGACACATAAAAGGAGACGCAGATATGAAGACAGAGGCAGAATTTGTAGTGAGGCAGCCACAAGTCAAGAACTCCTGGAGCCACCAAAAGCTGAAAGAATCAAAGAAGAATTCATCCCCTTCAGAGGGGATGTGGCCCTACTGACATCTTGGTTTCTCTCTCCTCCAGAATTAGGAGAGAATACATTTCTGTTGTTTTAAGCCACCGAATTTTTGGCAATTCATTACAACAGTCCTGGGAAACTAAGACAGATGTCACATATGGAAATTTGTTTTAATTCATTGCTTCCTCCCTCTATGCATGGTGGTCACAGCTCAAAGATGTTCTATAAAACAAGCCTCCAAAAAGAATGAAGCACAGAGCAGCTGCAGCTCCTGTGCCTTCTAAAGAAATCACCTCTGCTATCTCAGTCATTGAGAATGAGACAGACTCACAAAGGCTTCCCTCAGAAAAGGTGTCCATAGTATTTCAGCCCCTAGTGAAATGGACAAGAGACCCAACTCAGCTCAGGAACTCAAACACCCAAACCCATAACATTTTCAAGAAACTTTCACTGGCTAAAAAGGGAACACTTTTTGGCATTCTTTCATGAATAGGCTTTTTGGAACTCTGTCCAGTATTTTATATCAGTATTTGTTTTGGGAGTTCTGAGAGGGTTGCAATCATAATCTCTCTGCTGAGTCCTGGACAGCATTACCTCCTACAGAATACAATAAGTGATAATATTCAGAGTTTTGCCAACCAGAGAAGCTCACCCAAACTTTAGCATACAGAGTTTTCACTGGGGCTTTATTACATAGGCATGATTGACTAATTCACTGGCAATGTGACTAATAATATTTACAGCCCAGAAAAATCCCTGGGAGGATAGTTGTATTAGTCTGTTCTCATGCTGCTATGAAGAAACACCCAAGACTGGGTAATTTAAAAAGGAAAGAGGTTTAATTGACTGGGGAGGCCTCAGGAAACTTACAATCAAGGTGGAAGGGAAAGCAAACATGTCCTTCTTCATGTAGCAGCAGGAGAGAGAAGCCAAGGAGGGGAAAGCCCCTTATAAAACCATCAGACCTCATGAGAACTCACTCGCTATCAGAAGAATAGCATGGGGGAAACTGCCCCCATGATTTAATCACTTCCCACAAAGTCCCTCTCCCAGCACATGAGGATTATAATTCAGATTACAATGCAAGATGAGATTTTTGGTGGAAATGCAGCCAAACCATATCAGTGATTTTGTGTTGGAGGTGAGGCTGCTCTGCATGCTGGGGTATCTATGTAGATAGGGGCTTAGTGCAGACTGAACACAGGACACTTTAATGGAACTATTAGCTGAAAGCAAGATTAATGTGTCTCCATTCTGGCTGCATGGTATTAAAAAAAAAAACCTTGTAGTTCTCAAATGGGAAAGCACATGTTTTCTGAGCCAGTGGCTATAAAATTAACTCACATCTGCATCTTAATTGCATTTACACATTCTGTGTTTAGCGTCTATTAATTAAAGTTCAAGATGAATAAGTTTTGAGAGGCTCACAGAATTCTTTCCTGGGAGTTTTCTTTCTTAAGGAATCTGTATCCAGCTCTCCATTAGCTTGGATGCCTGGCTTTCTTTGATACATCTCTGATGTCAAATCTAGCTTTTGGGCTGGGATGTACTGATAATGTAAAGTGAGCTTCTCCCCTTAGTGGTTCCTGCTTATATACAAACAGGAACATCACAGCATGGTTACACCTACCACAGAGAATACAAACATTGAACCTTCAGAAAGACAGATTATAGGGCTGTCATTTGCCTTGCACAAGGCGCCTCCAACAGGTGTTTATATGTGGCAAACTTCCCACTGTTACTGGTGAACTCCAACTACCCAGAGTTAAGTGAGACCTCACAGATTAAGGGCACAGTCCTCTTTAAGACTTGTCTCATTTTCAGATACCAGCTGCAAGTTTGGGGTCCCCAGGTCCACCCTCACTTCTGATAAGCTGGCTACAAATCTTGGGGTCCCCATGAACTCCCTCTAATTCAATAATTCCCTAGAATGACTGACTAATAGGACTCAGGAAAGAGCTATGCTTACAATTACATTTTGTTAGAGCAAAATGATACAAATCCCAACCAGCCAAGGGAGAGACACAGAGAGGGGGTTCTGGGAGGGTCCCAATCATCCCCTCTCTGCAGAGTCCCACACAGCATTACCTCCTCTGGGATACAATGTGTATACTCAAAGTGTTTTGCCAGAGAAGCTCACCCAAACTTCAGCATGCAGATTTTTTACTGGGGCTTCATCACATAGGCATGATTGATTGATTCATTGGCAATATGATTAAACTCAGTCTCTAATTCCTCTCCCTTCCCTGGAGGTTGGGTTCAAAGCCCCAAACCTCTAATCATAGGATTGGTCTTTCCAGTGTGGCCAGCCCCCATGCTGAGCATAAAATGTCAAATGTGATCTGAGGGGCCCACCATGCGTAGCATAGATAATCCTACCACTCAAGGAAATGTCCAGAGTTTAAAGGTCCCTTCCCAGGAATGAGGGACAAATGCTAGACAACTTATTTGTATAGTTGTTTGGTTTTGTTTATTAAAACTCAGCTTTTATTTGTTCAGATAAAAAAAAACTTAAAGTTTAAATGTTTGCTGTATTTCTTCTCAGAGCAAAGATATACTTCTATATTACTATCCTGCATGAATTTGTTATCCAAGATTGCTACTTGTATGAAAGGAGAGGGAAGAGGGCAATAGATGGAAATGATTCCTACATGACAGTCCATCCATCCAAATCTACTGGGACAGGGGAGTGGTGGGGAGAGAGAGATGGTACCACAGAGGCTCCCATGGGTAAATGACGGGTGTGTCACTCTCTGAAGTCAGGCTGTACCTATACTTCCCAGTCCTCTAAGAGATGTCATTCAGGCCACCTCACTCAGCCCAGTCCCTGATGCCATTCATGTTCCTTTTCCTCTTGAGCTGCTCCTGTGCCTGACTTCCAGCATGACTGGTTCTGATTAGGCCCCTGGTTTCTATACCAGCCTTAGATCATTAAGACAAAGACATATTTCCTACCTTCAAACCTGTACCCGGCAAGTAAAATCAAACAAAAAATGTTGGGAAGCCTTGAAGTATCACTTCATATCCTTACTAATCACATCTAGACCACATATTTTCTGATCACAGTTCCATATGGTGTTAACTATTTTTTAATATAAAATGTGCATGTAGTAAAGAGTGTTTCTCAAGGTGTATCAGTAGGAGATCAGCTAAGTTTCAAGGGACGCTTATTTTGCTACCTTGGTCTATAGATCACCTAAAGGTTCAAGCTTGAACCCTGTGCAGCTGGTTAGTTTCTTTGCTCCATGACCACAGTCCTTACCTGAAGCTTAGCCAAGTCACTCCCCAGGAGGATCAAGCCCTAACGTAGTAATGGATCAGCACAAATTCATCACTCAATAATACCAGAAGGAGACAAAAAATGCGTGCTCACTGGAAGCATTATCTGCATATGTGTATATATATTAATATGCTTTTCTGCACATTAGACAAATGCCATTGGCAAATTTAAAACAACTCAGATGGCTAAATTTGGAGTTGCACTGCCTTTATTTTATTTTAAATTATTCAATGAACTCCACATCTTCCACATTCTTCTACAGCCTCAGTAACTTCCACATTCTTCTACAGCCTCTGCAATACTTTGCAAACTCAAGGAGTGAATCTCCACCATGCGTGAACCACTTTATCCTCATAGCCATTCTCTAGGAATCTACTGCATCATTCTTCCCAGTGGATAACTTTTCCATTCTCTACCAACACAAACTTCTATTCCACCACTGCACCTGTTGGCAGGAAAACAGTATGAGATTAGAACTCATCCTCGCAATAGTAGGGTATGATGTAAGTGTTCCATCTCCCATTCTCATGGTCTTCAGTTACTGCAATGAATTGTACATCCGTGCTTGCGATATAATGGACACAACTTACTGAAGCTCTGAAGATATTGCTACTACCTTTTTTGGTTTTCCCTTGCACTCTTGCTTCCACAAGAGTACTTCTGCCATTGTCAATTTACTGCTTTAGGTTTAATGCTGGATCCTAAAAACCACCACCAAAACCAACATCTCCCCAAGAACAGTGCCTAGGCAATATTTCCCAGTTCTTATAGTCAGCCAAGTCCAATTGTGGTAGGCTTTCTTTTTCTTTGGCTCTGTCTTTGAGCAAGTTGCTAGAAGGCAACTTCTCTACAAAACATGTAGATGCTTTAGCAGATGTCTCTTGTTCTTTTCAGAATCCCCATTCTCCTACAGGAGATTCATGTCTTTCATTTCTTGAAACTTCAGAATAACTCCTCAGGTTACCAGTCTCAAAGGTAACTAGAGCTTCTGTGTCTGAAATCTGTCCAGCAGGAACATGTTCTCTTGAATTGTCACAGACATCTCCATGCTGCTTCCTGCAGGTCTTTTGTCTTAGAAATCAAATGTCCACTGCTTTATTGAAGATGCTCTGGTTTGGTGAGCAATCCTTGCCTGGAAGGTCCAGGGTTAATTTCACAACTGACTCCCCAGAACCGCAGCCTCCCAGAGAGCAGCATCCTTCTGTTGTTTATGTTCCAGCCTTTCCTCATGTCCCTGTCCTTCCTCTTGTCCCCAGGCTGCCCTGCAGCAGCCAGACAAAAAGCATTCTGGCAAGACCCTCTCCAACAAGCAGGGAAGACGAGAAGGCACCAATGGCTGAGAAATTATGACTCCAGGTGACAATGGGGGCCAGGACAGGGGCTCAGGTCACACAAGAAGAGCCACCCAAATTCTTTATTATATTCTCCTATACACAGAGGACTCATCTCTAAAATTAGGAGAATAATAATGCCCCCTATATGGGCATTTCATAAAAATTAAAGTAATACATATTTCTGGAATATAATGCTCATTCCGTATCTTCCAGGCAGGAGCTGTTTATCAAACCAGCTAACATTCAAAAGTGTTAGCTAGTATTATTATCTTTCTGAATTGTGGTCACTAAACTTCCAAACACATCCACTGATAACTCTATGGTAAGCACCTGAGTGTAGGGGAAGTATTTTATTTATTTTTATATACTTCACAGTAACTGTGTTGTGTCAAAGGTTTTCAATACGTATTTATTGGTTTATTTTTAAAATAGATCTACATTTAAGGTTAGCATATTTAAGATTAATATCTATTTGGCCTTATTTGATTTAAATGTCAGAATACCTTCATATGAGAGATCAGAGGAGCAGCAGAAATTGCATTTAAAACAATTTGAGCAATAGGTAACTCCAGGGCTACTCAAACACTGGGGAGAATACACCTGACATCTTGAAGAAAAAATGTTTGTATGCATTTCTGTCCACGCTTCTAAAGCTTTAAAGACATTTTATCAGCATTGAAAAGAGTAAGTTCTGTTATGAAAAAAGATTTAAAAGGTACTATCCTATCCTATATACCCGAAGAAAAAGTAATTTTAAAATGTTACCTGCAACAACAACAAAACTATAAAGTACTTCAAATAAATTTAACAAATGTACAAGACACTGTAAATTATTACTGAAAAGTATATCAGATTATGAGTGAGAAAATTCAATATCTGTAAACATTTAATTATCCACAAATTTAATGCAATTCTAATAAAAATCCCCAACTTTTTATATAAGTTGGAAGGATCATGCTAAAATTCATATGTAAGAGTAAATGCAGAGCAGTAACAAAAGTAATTTTGGAAATGAAGAATAAATTCTAGTTCTTTAATTTCTAATACCAAACTTTATTATAAGATAGAGTAACAAGCGATATAGTACTGAAGTAAGAACAGACAAGAAGATCTTTGCAATAGAACAGAGAGTAGGCATATGCTGTATATGGAAATTTAGTATATGCTAAAGATGGCATTTCAAATCTGTGGGTAGACAATTATTTAGTAAGTTAGATTGACTGAGTATCCATTGGTAAAAAGAAATATAATATATTGTTTTTTCACGCTAATTACAAAATAAATTCCAATAGATTAAAATCGTAAGGGTAAGATTAAAAAGTGTTTGAAAGTGTTCAAAAGAAATAAATAATGTGTGACATGGAGTAGACAGATACTTCTTAGGATTTTTTTTTTTTTTTGAGACGGAGTTTTCACTCTTGTTACCCAGGCTGGAGTGCAATGGCGTGATCTCAGCTCACGGCAAACTCCGCCTCCTGGGTTCAGGCAATTCTCCTGCCTCAGCCTCCTGAGTAGCTGGGATTACAGGCACGCGCCACCATGCCCAGCTAATTTTTGTATTTTTAGTAGAGACGGGGTTTCACCACGTTGACCAGGATGGTCTCGATCTCTTGACCTCGTGATCCACCCGCCTCGGCCTCCCAAAATGCTGGGATTACAGGCTTGAGCCACCGTCCCCGGCCAGGATTTTTTTTAGTCATAAGAGAAAGAGCTGGTAAATTGACTACTTTAAAATAAAACTTTTATATGACAAATAATATGGACAAAGTTTTTTTTTTTAATACAAGACTAAGAGAAGATACATCAACATATGATAGAAGATTGGTTTCTGGATAGACAAAGAAAAAGTCTGTAAAAATGGAAGTAAGTACAAACAGTCTAATGTAAAAATCGACCAAAAAAAAAAAACATATGGGCAATTCACAGAAGAGAAACACAAATAGGGCATTAAACGTATAGAAAACAATGCTCAATTCCATTAGAAATCAAGAAAATTAAAATTAAACAATCACTTACTCGATTTTTATCCTTCAGATTGGCCAAAAAAATTGTTTGATAATATCAACTGTAGCAGAGAGTATAGGTAAATATGTATTCCCATAACCAGCTAATAGGATTCTAAGTGCAGCATATCTTATGTTCTGGTAATTCTGTTTTTTATGTTCAAGGTACATAAGAGTGAGGTTGGAAACATGCTAAATGTCCACCAATAGAGGAATGGCCAAATAACTTACCCACATCTTTACAATAGCTGATGTTTAAGTGGGTAATGTGAGATATGTACTCTACAATATACAGTTACACATACTGACATGGAAGATCTTGAACATAGACTGTTGATGGAAAAAAACAGGTGCAAAACTACACATATAGAATGTAATTATTGTGTTTGTTAAAAATACATATTCACCAAAACTAGTATATATTTTCTACATGTACTAAATGTTTGTGGCTATATAAGTAAATATATTTAAGAATGCATACAAATTTTTCCTATGCAGAGGGCACTAGGATTTGAGGAAGTAGACAAAAAGAATTTAGCCTTATCTGTAACATTTTAATTTTTACAAGGTGAATGGTCTACTATATTATACCTGTAATAGCAATAAGTGGAGAAAAGGTATCCTGTCTCCTCCCTAGACGTTAGGGCACTGTTTCCTGTATCCTTGGTTCATTGAGGTTTTAAACATTTGAAACTCAGTGAAGTCAGTTCTGCAATTCTTATTCTACTGATAACCAGACATTGGATTATACTGGGCTTCACTGTTTTTTCCCAGTTTCATTATTCAAGTTCTCTACATCATGTTTAATGCATTCTTTAAGAGATTTCTTTTTTATCTAGCATTCTACTTTAGGAGGACAGAATGACAGAGGAGTTTTTGATGCCTAATTTTCTTCCTAGTCTCAATTCACTGTAATAATCCTCTCTTTCTCTCTCTTATTATAATCCAAAAGAATATATCTTGAGAAATAGTCTTGAGGAAAAAGCAAATGTTTTTGTATCTCAAGAGACTTTGCAGAATAAAAAAATAATCACTTTGCTGTTCTTTTCTGGGCTTATATTCATATCCCAAATATTTCACAGTTATCTTCAGAAATATTGTGTACTTTAAAAGTTCGGCAAATATTTTCTTTAAAAATGACAGAGAGCACAAGCCATCAGCCCATTTGTTTCCACTCCAGACCCAGGTGAAATCCATCCACTCCGATGCTCATAACATGCGGATCCTCCCGTCCAGCACATCATTTCTCTCTGAGTATTCTTCTCATCCCTTTGAGTTATTTTCTGCTTTTGTCATTGTAAAAAGTTATCTTGAATCATAAAGAACGCCCTATTTTTTATAGATCTAAAAAAGACAAGGATATAATTGAACTCTATCCACAGGTATAAAATTAAGCCCATAAATATAGCTATAACACTGGGAAAATGATAGGAAATGGGTCTGTTCTCATCATTTTAGGAAACGAGGCTTTAAGCAGCAAACAGCATATGAATCTGAACTGACAGGTATTATGAAAATGAGCAGAAGGAGGCAAATAAGGTGTGAATCATCCCTAGGGTTATTTATCTCCAGGGAACAGGCTGCACGCACTTCTGAGCTTCTGCCCCTTGATGGGGAGTACCTGAGGGGTGGGGGGGCAAGGCACCCACCAGCAAGCATTGCAAGCTCTAAGAAGTGCCCACTGACCCTCTGGGTTGGTGGGCCTTCTGTCCTCCTTGCCTCCACATCAGAGAATTTCCCAGGGCCCTGATGCTTTGAATCCTAACAAATAGTGCTATGGTTATTCATCCTAATCCATTTTAAACTCACAGGCTCTGCAGCCACCTCAGCATCTGTCAGTCTCTAATGATCTTATATATCCAGTCACAGAGATGGCAGGATGTAGTAGTGAAAATGCCTTTTCTCCCTCTCAGGGCAACCCAGGGTCTCAGATCTGGCACATACAAGTATCAAAATGAAAATGGAAGCAAGAAGAAGTATATAGGCAAAACAACAACAACAACAACAACAACACACACACACACACAAAGAGGTGACAATAGCAGGAATGAAATCACATTTGAAAAATTGTATGACAACGAGACAAATCTGACAAAGCTAAGTCCATCTTGCTTCTAACATCACAAGCTAACGATCTTTGCTCATTCCTGGGGACAAGCTAAGTTAACTATGGGAGGAATATAGTTTATAGTTTAACTTTAAAAACAAATATATTAGTCCCTTCCCAAAACTAACCCTCTCCTTGCTTGGGAATTAGAACCACCTTTGTAAAACTAACAAACGGGCCACAAGATTAGAATATGGTTCAAAAGTCATGTAGCCAGAGGTCAAAAGATTTATAACCACTTCAATTGCTCGTTTAGAGCAATTGTAAAACCTAAGACTGATGTTTGAGGTATTTTTCAGAACTTGCATTTTGATGGACCAGCTGGCACCACCCAGACCAGCAACCCACACCAAGAACTGACCCAACTAGTCTTGTGACTCCCACCCAGGAATTGACTCAGTGTAGGGAGACAGCGTTGGACCCCTGATTTCATCCAACACAACCAATCAGCATCCTTGCCCCACTGCCCACCAAACTATTCTTTTTTTTTTTTTAATATTTTATTGGATTTTAGGTTTTGGGGTACATGAGCAGAGCATGCAAGACAGTTGCATAGGTACACACATGGCAGTGTGCTTTGCTTTCCTTCTCCCCTTCACGCACATTTGGCATTTCTCCCCAGGCTATCCCTCCCTACCTCCCCCTCCCACTGGCTCTCCCCTTTTCCCCACAATAGACCCCAGTGTTTAGTACTCCCCTTTCTGTGTCCATGTGTTCTCATTTTTCATCACCCGCCTATGAGTGAGAATATGCGGTGTTTCATTTTCTGTTCTTGTGTCAGTTTGCTGAGGATGATGTTCTCCAGATTCATCCATGTCCCTACAAACGACACAAACTATTCTTGAAAAACCCTATCCTCTGAATTTTCTATGAGGTGGATTTGAGAATTATTTCCCATACTCTTATTTGGTTGGTCTTTTGATTATTAATCTCTTTCTTTGCTGCAAAATCTGCTGTTCTCAGTGCATTAGCTTTTCTGGGCAGTGAGCAAGAACCCAGTTGAGTGAATAAAGGAATTCTTTTTAACTAGGAAAACTCCAACTAAATTGTCTATTCCCTACACACCAAATATGCCTTGAGGTTGACCTCTTTCAAGTCTTTGCCCTGGCCAGAGTCAGAAATACAAACTATCTATTCATACTCTGCCCTCAGGGCCCAAGCAGGCACTGCCAACTGATTGTAGCAGCACTATTTTTTATGTCAAAACAACCAATGCAAGGGCTAACATATGCTGGAAAGATTCTTCTGCCCATATCCTCAGTCCTACGCCTACCTGCCTATTCCACTGCCATTCTCTGCCTCCTATGTAAATATCCAAACAACTGCAAGAAAAATGACACATTGAGCTGCTATTGGCCTTTAATGAGTTTCGTAGCCATGATGAAATTGGTCTCCAGGCAGTCAATTTGAGAACTCTGCCCTCCTTGGAAGGATCAGGAAGTGCTGGATTGGTTGGGGCCATCCCCAGGATACTGGGCTATGTGCTCTGTCTCAGAGGTGAGGCGGAATGAAGCTGGGCTTGGAGGACTTCCTCAGGCCCCTCATGAGTGAGAGAAGGCACCAGCTGTGGTGAAACTAGGGTGTTCTTCAGGCCTCAAGGAAAGTGCTTGGATGAAGGGCTGTGGCAGTTTTACTGAGATCCTGTCACTGAAGAGGGTGAAGCCTGCCTCAGTGGCCACAGCCTAGGCGAAGGTTAGTAAACCTGCATCCCTGTCATACACCAGTCCTCCCAGGGCTCACTCATCTCTGGTGGTAATAGCCTGCACCTAGCTCGTGCCTCAGCCCAAGCTGCAGGAGCTCCTATCTAGCTTGTGACTAATTCCCAGCAGCAACCTCTGCCCTGCTCAGATCACAGTCTCAGTCCTGGTATTGCTCATTTCCCAGCAAGAGCAGCTGCAGCTCACACCTCATTTGCTTCTCAGCCCCAGCCATGGAAGCCTGCTCCCAACTTGCACACCAGCAGCAACAGCCCAAGTATTCCTGACACCTCAGTGCCAGCACGACTGCGCCCAGGACAGCATGCAGTCTGCCAGAGGCTAGGATTGAAAAATGGCACCTTGTTGTAGCCATTTTGGTCTCAGAAAGGATATAGATCCCAGCATAAGTTCTCTCCCTAAAGCAGTTTTATCTCATGACCTCCTGGAAGCTCCCTATGTTAGTTTCATGGCTTAGAGAGTCCAGGGGCTCTCTTGTGACCAGAATTGCATGATTCCATGGTTGGGATATGGGCCACTGGAAGTCTCTTACTCACCCTTTCCCCACTCTGGGGAGATTGTCTTGGCACTCAGCCAATCCTGACCAAGTAGGCTGCCTCTCTTCCTTCTACTTCCTTGTTTTTGTTGTTTCCTTTTACTGTTCTTTGAATTCCAGTGTTCTCTCTTAGTTAAGGTATTTGAAGTGATTGTCTATGCACTATTTTGGTTCTTGTTAAGTGGAGATAAGCATGATATGCTTCTAGTCAGCCATCTTGAAGCTCCTTCTAAATAATTTTTTTAACTTTTCTTATTCCCAATTAATCTAAGAGAAAATTGTTCAGCATTAACCTCTCTGGGAAACAATGTACTCTCTCTTTAGCCCCCACATCTCCACCACAATGATTGTGCCCACAATCTGATACAGGCTTTAGAGGCCTATTCCTATTTTCTTTTTCTATTCAATTTTGAAAGAGGAATTGAAGAAAAAGAGAAAACTAAGAAAGGGTCTATACATATGAATTAATTGGAATTTTGATTTAAAAATAGATAAAGCTCCCAAAAAAATAAAGCACTGGACTCTCACTTCCACACTGACCCCTCTCTTTGGAAAGTGAAGCTGCTTCAGGAAAAAACTCTTTTGGATGGATCTACCACTCAGAGAAGGCAATGCAAGTGAATTCTTTGGACTTTCATTTCATTCAATGCAACTCCCTTTCCTTGGTCACAGATAATTAAAGAAGAAGACATTGCCTGATTAACAGGCAGACAAACAGTAGGCTGGACAGCGGCCCATAGTCCAGTAATAAGGATGGTGACTTCCTGGTTCAATTAGATTTTCTCTCTTCAAGAGTTTGAATGTAGCTTCATAGTAAAGAGCTAGCAATTGATACTGGAAAAAAATAGAAGGATCACACATGGATAATTCAGGTAATATAGGATATGAGGAAAGAGCAGTTTTGTACCAAGAAGAATCCCTGAGTGACTACATTAAGCAGAATGCCTTGCCAACCTGTGTTGGACATGTTTTGTGGATGAGAAATAAACTTTTGTGATGTTTAACCACAAAGATTTTGAGGTTGTTTTTAGTACAGCATAACTTGACTTGGATGACACAGTCCCTTTATTTCCTTTTACTCTCACAGTGGAAATGGCTCTAAAGTTGTCCTCTTTTTGTTGTTTTATCCTTTTTCTCTGTTTACTCTCAAGTGTGATTATCATTTTGTGTACCTTTCAATACCACTTTTTTAAAAGGAATGACTCCCAGGGAATCCATATCTCCAACTGCCTCCAGCCTCACTTGACTTTCCAGCCATCTCCGTAAACTCCAAACAATTCAATAATTCAATTCAATGGATGTATGCTGAGTATTCACTAGGCATCCCGTTTTGTGCCGAGTGCTGAAGATGCTAAAGTGACTCTGTCCTCATGACACTTATAGCCCACTAGATAAAACATTAAATAGGTAGTTAGTTATTTTAATCTGGACTCAACAACTTTAAAGCAAACGTCATCATATCTCCTACAGAAATTGATACAATTACTAAAAGACCATATTGCTACCATGGACAGCTCTTTTACCTTCTCCCGGTTTAGCAAGTATGAGAGGCAGCATGGGTTCTTCTCTCATCTTTCCCCAAGTAAAAACAGACATAAAGTCCTTTTGTCTCCTCTGGGAAATTTTAATAGAGTCCCCCTTTACTCTTCTTCCTTCCAACCCAGCTTGAGTCCATCTTCTTTGCACCACACTCCAGATTCCCCTTAACCCACTCCTAGTTGGCTCCTCTGTCTCTCACATTTGTCTCAGGTTAAGATAACTAAACCAGTGTTTCTAAAGCATCGTTCCTTAATACCCCAGTTCCAGAACACTAAATGACTCGCTGAATGTTTCCAACTCTATTAAATTCTCAACTACTCATTGTGAAAACATGAAAGCATAATCTACCTCAAATATAATTTTCATTACTCTTTCATTAAATCCTTACTAAAATCCCATGAAATTTTAGGACGATTGCCCTCATTTTACAGACAAGGAAACTAAGGCTAGGAGATGCTAACCACGCCCAAAGTTGAATAGTAAGTGGTTTCTAAACCTAGGTCCTAAATCATGCTCCGTTCCATAACTTGGAAGCAGAGATCATACTTTTTATTTGCTTGTAAACCAACAGTATTGAGTGCAGTGGTGGATACACATTATGTTTTCAATAACTATTGATTGATTGGCATACTCTCTCTCATCTATTCTGGTAAAGGAATAAGATATTAGATTTCTGAGATCACCTCTGCTGGGAATACTGTTGCAGAGCAATATATGTTGAGTTATTTTTTCCTGAGAGAAGGAAAAACCCATGAGAGATCAGGAGATACGTCTGAGCAGTAGCATGAAATTTTACCAAAAAAAGGGCAGCATAATCATAAAGGAGTCAAAGTATTAGTTTGTACTCTCAACTTCCTTTTAAATA